>NC_088398.1:22387851-22734351 GCF_034236695.1 Oncorhynchus nerka | reverse complement strand
AGGCCGAGGTCGTATTCGAAGATGAGGGAAACTTTTGTAGATTTATTGGCTTGGCATGTTCCGAGTGTCAGTTGAGACAGTGAACTCCCGGTGCCCAAAATGTTTTTCTTTACCTGCACGAACATCTTGTTGATGTTACAAAGTGTTATCACTTCGCGGGCTTGACTTTTTGGACCAGAGGGCTTCTGTGTTGGGTACACCGGGACCAGTATTTTCCTAACTTTATCCGGTAATTGTTCGTGTCCAGTTCCACGGACTGGAGAGAAATGCTCCTTGTCTACCAGCGGCACCCTTGAGTGCTGGAACACAGGTAGTTCGAGGTAAGATGGTGAGTCTTCGGCGAATACCTTCACAGAAGACTGGCGTGCATTTGAGCCTCCCTCTGCTCTTAGAGAATGCAAAAGAAACAAAAACGCCAAGTTGAAAATATAAAACATATCTATATTCCTGTACCAAAATGGTACAATAACTCGAGCAAAATCAGGCCCTGCGTCAATTCATATCCATAGGTATGCTGCGTTCAAATACTAGTCGGAACTAGGAAGTTTAGACATTTCCGACTTGCTAATTCGTTGATCAACGCACGTGTACAACCAGTTGGCAAGTCGATTTTTCCGAGTTTCCTAGTTCCAACTAGAACGTGAACGCGCAATATTCCTTGTAGAATGAGCCAGAATCAAAAACAGCTGTTGGAGATCTAGTCGCACAACGCTCGTGCCACCGAGGACATTTGAACTGCAGGGAAAATATTAGATACATTGGATTAAAATATTATAATAGATGATTATGCCTTCCTATTAGTTTTGATAGACTAGACAAAAATACAAATAGACAATTATAGATTATATCCAGACAAGGTATTATCCATACAGTGAATGCTTTGTATGTTAGCTCTCATTTTCAACTTTCATGACAGATAAATGTGGGATATTGTTAATTATATGCCTAGATGTAAAGAAGTGTTAAGCACATTATTTTTACATTACTTGAGCAAAAACCATGTGTGTGTTTGCTCATCTCTAGAAAATGGTCAGTTCAATGGAAAATATCTTTAATGTACAAGAAGCACACATATCTGTGTTAAACACCTGGGCCACATTCAACAGAATACAACGTTTTGGAAAGGACAGATAGAAATACGGTATGTATAACAAACATGCCTCTCCGACAATTAGAACAAGGAATCATGCCAGCTCTATTCATCACATTTATATCTGAAACGTTTCGATGACGCAAGCCAACTGAATGTGGTCATGGTTTCCTTATGAATTTAGCAGCAGTGGCATTATATTTAAAGATGGGTAAATCACAGTGAGAGAGTGAATGAGAGGAGAGCCAGTCCAGTAGAAGGCAGAGGGGGCTGTGGCTCCATTACACAGGTGGGTGGAACAGCATTCATTGGTAAAGGTGAAGTTGAGGCCCATGGCTTACTTCTCACGGGGCGGAGAGGACACAGCTCTTCTCATACAGCGTCACACTGAATTCTCCTGTAGATTAAAGGTGTTTATGGCTGAGTTCACGTTACATTAATGGTGTTATTTGTACAAATCTAATTTATTTATATAGCCCTTCGTACATCAGCTGATATCTCAAAGTGCTGTACAGAAACCCAGCCTAAAACCCCAAACAGCAAGCAATGCAGGTGTTGAAGCACGTTGGCTAGGAAAAACTCCCTAGAAAGGCCAAAACCTAGGAAGAAACCTAGAGAGGAACCAGGCTATGAGGGGTGGCCAGTCCTCTTTTGGCTGTGCCGGGTGGAGATTATAACAGAACATGGCCAAGATGTTCAAATGTTCATAAATTACCAGCATGGTCAAATAATAGGTCTGGGACAGGTAGCACGTCCAGGTGAACAGGTCAGGATTCCATAGCCGCAGGCAGAACAGTTGAAACTGGAGCAGCAGCACGGCCAGGTGGACTGGGGACAGCAAGGAGTCATCATGCCAGGTAGTCCTGAGGCATGGTCCTATGGCTCAGGTCCTCCGAGAGAGAGAAAGAAAGAGAGAATTAGAGAGGGCATACTTAAATTCACACAGGACACCAGATAAGACAGGAGAAGTACTCCAGATATAACAAACTGACCCTAGCCCCCCGACACATAAACTACTCCAGCATAAATACTGGAGGCTGAGACAGGAGGGGTCAGGAGACACTGTGGCCCCATCTGATGATACCCCCGGACAGGGCCAAACAGGAAGGATATAACCCCACCCACTTTGCCAAAGCACAGCCCCCACACAACTAGAGGGATAGCTTCAACCACCAACTTACCATCCTGAGACAAGGCTGAGTATAGCCCACAAAGATCTCTGCCACGGCACAACCCAAGGGGGGGCGCCAACCCAGACAGGAAGATCACATCAGTGACTCAACCCACTCAAGTGACGCACCCCTCCTAGGGACGGCATGAAATAGCACCAGTAAGCCAGTGACTCAGCCCCTGTAATAGGGTTAGAGGCAGAGAATCCCAGTGGAAAGAGGGGAACCGGCCAGGCAGAGACAGCAAGGGTGGTTCGTTGCTCCAGAGCCTTTCCGTTCACCTTCACACTCCTGGGCCAGACTACACTCAATCATATGACCCACTGAAGAGATGAGTCTTCAGTAAAGACTTAAAGGTTGAGACCGAGTTTGCGTCTCTCACATGGGTAGGCAGACCATTCCATAAAAATGGAGCTCTATAGGAGAAAGCCCTGCCTCCAGCTGTTTGCTTAGAAAATCTAGGGACAATTAGGAGGCCTGCGTCTCATGACCGTAGCGTACGTCTAGGTATGTACGGCAGGACCAAATCAGAGAGATAGGTAGGAGCAAGCCCATGTAATGCTTTGTAGGTTAGCAGTAAAACCTTGAACTCAGCCCTTGCCTTGACAGGAAGCCAGTGTAGGGAGGCTAGCACTGGAATAATATGATACATTTTTGTTGGTTCTAGTCAGGATTCTAGCAGCCGTATTTAGCACTAACTGAAGTTTATTTAGTGCTTTATCCGGGTAGCCGGAAAGTAGAGCATTGCAGTAGTTTAACCTAGAAGTAACAAAAGCATGGATTAATTTTTCTGCATCATTTTTGGACAGGAAGTTTCTGATTTTTGCAATGTTACCTAGATGGAAAAAAGCTGTCCTTGAAACAGGCTTGACATGTTCGTCAAAAGAGAGATCAGGGTCCAGAGTAACGCCGAGGTCCTTCACAGTTTTATTTGAGACGACTGTACAACCATTAAGAGTAATTGTCAGATTCAACAGAATATCTCTTTGTTTCTTTGGACCTAGAACAAGCATCTCTGTTTTGTCCGAGTTTAAAAGTAGAACTTTTGCAGCCATCCACTTCCTTATGTCTGAAACACAGACTTCTAGCGAGGGCAATTTTGGGGCTTTCACCATGTTTCATTGAAATGTACAGCTGTGTGTCATCCACATAGCAGTGAAAGTTAACATTGTGTTTTCGAATGACATCCCCAAGAGGTAAAATATATAGTGAAAACAATAGTGGTCCTAAAACGGAACCTTGAGGAACACCGAAATGTACAGTTGATTTGTCAGAGGACAAACCATTCACAGAGACAAACTGATATCTTTCTGACAGATAAGATCTAAACCAGGCCAGAATTTGTCCGTGTAGACCAATTTGGGTTTCCAATCTCTCCAAAAGAATGTGGTGATCGATGGTATCAAAAGCAGCACTAAGGTCTAGGAGCACGAGAACAGATGCAGAGCCTTGGTCTGATGCCATTAAAGGTCATTTACCACCTTCACAAGTCCAGTCTCAGTGCTATGATGTGGTCTAAAACCAGACTGAAGCATTTCGTATACATTGTTTGTCTTCAGGAAGGGAGTGAGTTGATGCGCAACAGCCTTTTCTAAAATTTTTGAGAGGAATGGAAGACTCGATATAGGCCGATAGTTTTTTAAATATTTTCTGGGTCAAGGTTTGGCTTTTTCAAGAGAGGCTTTATTACTGCCACTTTTAGTGAGTTTGGTACACATCCGGTGGATAGAGAGCCGATTATTATGTTCAACATAGGAGGGCCAAGCACAGGAAGCAGCTCTTTCAGTAGTTTAGTTGGAATAGGGTCCAGTATGCAGCTTGAAGGTTTAGAGGCCATGATTATTTTCATCATTGTGTCAAGAGATATAGTACTAAAACACTTGAGTGTCTCTCTTGATCCTAGGTCCTGGCAGAGTTGTGCAGACTCAGGACAACTGAGCTTTACACACTCAGGTGGACATACTCAAGCAGAAACATGCGGCCACACAAACACAATGTATGTAACTAAAGGAGCTCTCACCGCGCTCCCCCACATCTTTGCTGGACAGACATAGCTGACCTGGAGGACACTTCTGAGGGAACTTGATACAGTCCAGTGGGGAGATGGCAGGGAAGACACAGGTGAAGCAAAACAGAGGAACTGAAAGAGAAAGATATTGATTACACTAAGAACAAAGTAAAATGGAAGTTTGGCGCAGGGACTGAAGGATAGTAGAGATTTTTGATTGAGAATATTCACTGACAATATTATCTAAGGAAGGAGCTACAGTCTTATGATGGAAATGGGTGGGAGTGGCTTAAACAATGCTGTTAATGTAATAATGCACAAGTCAATATACAAAGCTAAACACCAATTAGCTTCTCCCATAAACACACATGCATGCACACAAAGTATATATTGCAATATAAGCATTCCATTTCTAACTCCTTTCTCTTCCACTTACCCACAGATGGTACCAGACACAGTAAAAGCAGATGGCATAGAAGCTGCGACATCACTTGTTTTTTTTGTCTCTCTCCAAACGATGACAATATCCTGTATTCCCTTTGATTTGACTGCTTTCCCAGCTCCTCAATACCTTTCTGTCTTCTCGTTATCTAGATCATCTAAACAACAATAACTTGTTGCAACCTTCTCTTATCCAGTCAAATGTGTTGATGTAGTCCTTTTGGGGGATGCGTCTGTACAAACCTATGGTATTATGCCAGTACTTTTAGTCTTCTCTCTCTTCATGCATCGTCTGCTCAGTTCTGAAGATAGTATCTAGGAAAACGAGAGGCTACCTTAATTATCTCCCCACCCCAACACATCTGATTCAATGAGGACATTATCCGCCCAGCGATAAGACTGAAGTCACTCCTCCGCCATGGCTGATTGTAAAGTGTACACTGGAATCTGCATAAATACTCAAGTAGAAACAAACGATCTGAGTTTTCAGTTAAATAGTGTGTATTGCAAGGAAGATAGAGAAATGTATTGCTGAAATCTATAGTACTGCTTTGACATGTATAGAGGACCTTTATTCAAGTATTCTGTAACCACTCACTAAAGAAGAGGCTTATTGAATCATCCCATAGTTTAGAGGCAGGACTGTCAAGTGACTTGCCGTCTTATGACTCGGACTGAAGAGGAGGGTGCGATGGAGATTGGACTTTAACAGTATACATATATTCACAGGTGACGTTGAGCATAAACAGTACAGCAAACTGTTTGTGATTCTAATGCAGTCTATGCTGAACATATTCAATTCACAATATAGATGCCAAGCTGTACAAAATGGCAGTATGACAAGGAGATCAAGTACATGCCAATGAAACCCATGCACATTTATGCTCTCAGGGACTCCCACACAATAAGCAATGGGGCTGACTTTGCAGAGAAATACTGTTGGTTTATTTCAAGTACACAATCATGGTGTAATGCAGAAATGTGGTTAATCGAGCGCTGGTATGCCACACATGACTAGGTTAAAAAACACACCGTCCTAATATCTTGTTTAAATGGTCCCCTTTTCAGCACATTGGTCCATCTTTCACTTCATATCCAGGAGAAAACACACATGCCGTTTGTATACAACTATAGATTCGGGCTCTTCTCTTTCCTTGATTCCTCTCATCTACTTCTCAAAATGCATTGGAGGAGAAGAAACATTGAGGAAAGATGAATTGAGTCATGCACTACATAATGAGTTTAGTACAACCCCTGTTGGAGGAAAGTGGGCATTGCTCGTCTGTCGACCAGCTGCCGCCGCAGCCTGACCACAGCAGAGTCCACCTGCTCTGCAGCCCTCTTGCCGTGCAGGTTGGCCACCAGCTGCAGGCACGTGCCCTGCAGCCTGGAGAGCTCCTCTTCAGAGGACAGCAGGCAGTGTCTCAACACAGAACTACCCTGAGAAAAAACACAAGACTCAGAGGGCTGAATTCAAACATGAGAGCAAGCACTTAACTCGACAATTGCATAAATCATGCATTGATGTCAATGGAAGACATGCACAGAAATGTGAATCTACTACAGTAAAGTCTACTACAGTCATTCATGTTCATTTTTAGAGGAAGGTCGTTAGTTACCTGTATGAGATGAGCAGCCTCAGGTAACTGGGTCCCAGGGTGTCTGTGGTAAACCTTCACTATAGGCCTGTTCAGTTTCTCTCTGGAAAGTATATCCCCACTGTACTCAGGGCCCTGGAAAACACATGACAACATAGGAAGATAGGGGTGGAGTAGTGAAGTCACCCACTATCGACATTATTACAACCAACCAACCATTACACCAATGTTAGTGGCTCTTTCTTTACCAAATCAGCACAGATACAGACACTATCTCCAATGCACATGCTTATCCATGACAAAGCTTACAGACAGTTCCACTCACATACTGACCAGTGCTCTGTCATGGCTGTGACGAATGCAGTTCAGCTGCCTCTGTTTGCGGAAAATGGCCTGCCTGGCGGCTGCAGACATAATTGTAAGATTTTGCTGTGTGAGAGAATGAGAGTTTTACTATTTTTACTTTTAAATGTTAAATACTATCGTATGTCCCATGCTGTACCTTCAGAGTGACTGTCTCAGCTATTTTCTTCACCAGAGCTTCATTGACAGTACGGTGGGCAGCTTTTTGCCTGGCGATGGCATTGCCAATCATCTGCCTGATGTTTTCTCGTAGCAGCTGTGATTGGTTCACAGCCAGAGTGGAAGACTCCAGAACCTGCTTACATTCTGAGAAGGGAAAGATGTGGGTAATTCTTTATTTTTCAGACCTGTTTCAGCTGATATTTGCCTCGTATCCAAGAGTGTATAGTAGTGTATAGTGTATAGTAGTGTATAGTAGTAAGAGTGTATAGTAGAAATGGGCAATTTGTAGGGCTAACTAGCAAATGATAAGCCTACAGCTGCTGGTTTAAATAAATCCCAAATAAATAAATTAGTGGCTATTATGTAACTATTATGTAATTACACTGTCACCATGTCGTGTCTAAGACAAAAACTAGGTGAATCACTGACAATAAAACAAAGTGTAACCACAATAGGCACTATATGGGACAAGGTGACGTCAATGCAGTGCCATAAACTGTGTTACATTAGTACAGTATGTTATTGACATAGCACCTGGAGTGAAGGGGCCGATTGGCTCTGGTAGTTTTATGAGGCCTTGGGAGGGAGTTCCCTGTCCCCCTATGGAGAGAGAGCCAGAGCCAGTGTGTGGTAGAAGCTCTAGAACACGCGCTCTCTCACTGGCACAGTCCATCAGCTGCCTACTGCACTGACCCAGGGTCTATACATGGCAAGGAGAGAGAGAGAGAAATACGTTTTTTTTTAACGGGTATATCAATAGCAAATCAAGGGATATCTCAACAACTTTCTTGAATAGGCATAATCATAACCCTAGGCACCTGTATCCATTGAAAACCATAAAAAGAGAGAATGAGACCAATCACATTTGTTTTATAAAGCCCTGTGTACATTAGCATTTGTCATAGTGTTTTTACAGTAACCCGGCCTCTAGCAGTTAGATGTCATCACCTGTAGTTGGGCTAGTGTGCTCCTCAGAGTGCTCTCCATCTCCTGTTTCAGCTCAGTGAGTTCTCTCTTTTCACACTCCAGCAAATGGTCTGCTCCGTCTCTTCCCTGGAAACAGAACAATCATCTGAAGTGTTTTTTTCTCATAGCCATACAGTATATTGGAATACATATTGGCCTAATGTAGTCCAGCAAAGCACTACTGGGCAGAATAACTTGGGGTCAGGTGGAAATAGGAAATTAACACAAATAAATTAAGTTGTGACTCATGCACTGCACACACTGAACTCACAGTCTCAGTAGAAGCTGGTCTTATGGTCCTTCCCTCCACACTCTTCTTGTTGATCAGCATTTCACACCTCAGGCTCCTCAGCATCCTCTCCAGGAGGCCTCTCTCCCGCTCCAGTTTAACGCATTCATGTGCCACCCGGCCAGCTTGTCTACGTATCTCGCCCTCCATTTCCCTCACACTGCGCATGTACTCCCTTGCTACCCCGACACTGGCCTCTGCACACTGCTCTCGGAAGCAGGGAGGGGGAAACGGGACCACAAATGTGGTGGTAGCATATGGGAACTAAACATGACATAAGATAATGACATTGAAGTCTACATATACAACAATATTTAACTTAATTTCATTAACTGTGATTGCATTATTTCGCAAAACAGCAATTACCACCAACATACATTTGAGGCTAAAGCTTATATAGCCCACATGATTCAAAATAGTGCACATTCATTCACTATTAATTTAATTCATCATAACTTTAAAATATTATGCTCTCACCATTGTGCCTGTGTTTTGGGGTCTGAGTTTATTCTTGCACAAAGCATCATGAGTATCTCCACTTCCAACCTCTTCAATTGTGTCTGTGCGCCTCCGGGTAAACGCGGTGGCGCTACAGCTCCGCGCACGGCTGATAGACCCCGGCCGTCCTGCGTGGGTTTGCCGCACCAAGTGTTCCGCTAACCGTATAGAGTGCATCGTATCATCTCGCCAAGACTGCGGTCCTATCGTCACAGAGGCTAGGGGAACTGACTGAACAGGCATTTTCTATTTACTCAAGCCTCTTTAAAAATATATATATATATTTAACTACCAAGTCTCTTTTGATTAGGCGACTAATTACGAAAAGTTCCCCTCAACCTGCCGAGGGTCAAATAAAACTAGAGTTGAAATATCATCTCCAAAGCAACAGTTTCCAAGTAACCAGAAACCATGGTCCTGCTTGTGATTGGACAATAGCCTAGTCAGTTGTGGGGGGCGGTCATGTCTAAATGGAATCCAGCTTTGGTCAAAATTCCGTCAAAAGTTTTTGTTTTTTAAAAACTAACCCTAACCCTTTTCCAGACCTTATCCTAATTCTCAACTGCCACGTTAATTATAACCTACTGCGTAAATTTTTCTAAGCCGGCTACAAAAAGTACATTCTGACAAACGCTGGATCCCTTCTAGCCATGACCGTTTACTGGGGATCATATTCCGAGTGTAAAGTACATAAGTACATAGCATATGAGACACCCGCGGGTCATTAAAGTCCCTTTGATCATCCATGACATAGGCAGAAAAATACATGCAATAAAAACAGACTACATTCAATCTTTTTGATCAAAAAGTGAGGTTTATTTCTCAATCTCACAAAGACTTCAAATGAAAACATGGCTGCAAAACCCCAAAAGACAGGCAGTAGGTCTAATACAAAATGAAAAAAAAGGAAACAGAACATTAAAAGACAGAACATAAAAACAAGACAGACATAAAATTAGAAACCTTTTCCAAAAATAAATGTATCAAAACATTCTGTCGTAAAATTAAACCCCCCAAAAAGTAAAAATAAATATTTTGGGGTCAAAAATATTAACCCCTTCATGACAATCAAAATACCAAGCAGTATGATGTAAGCTAATGTGTAAAGAAAATGTCAGAATGAATAAAACAACCAAAATGGCACATTCAGAAAAATAATAATACAGAACTTACAGTATGAGACCAATAAAGAAAGCTTTTGGGAAACTGCCACTTCAAATGGTCCAAATCCAACACAATAATAATCCCCCTTCTGATAGCATTTATCAATTAGGTTGCACTACACTATGCCCTGAAGGACACATGAACAAATCTCATGACACATTTCCCTATGTCCCATTTCCCTATGTCCCATGCTAATAGTTAGTCAATGTCTGACATGGACCAAAGTGTATTTTGAATTTGCATAAATAGTACTCTCAGTCAATGAAAGGATTTGATTGAACTGTCTGTATTGATATATTTCATTGACAGAGTACCATTTAAGCAAATTCAACATATACTTTGGTCCATGTCAGACATGAACTACTAGCATACTTCATCAATTAAATCAGTGAATATGAATACACAAATAAGAATGATGCCAAAATGGAGCAATAACATTATCATTATTGACAAATATCCAGTCAGGAGTTTTGTAAAGGACATAAATTATTTTAACACAAAAACCAAGGCTTGCCTGCCAAGGGAAGATCAACTACTGCAAATGTGCAAAACACAACCTTTTCAATAGGCCTACATATAATTGTAGTTAGTAGTAAACTACCTGTGGTGCAAGAAAGTACTGGTTCATGCAACTCATCTATACAAAATGTGCATTGTACCTTCATGGTTCCACATTTTTTGCTCTCTCACTATCTTCTTTGTATTTTTCATAATGTGTGTTTCACAGCAATCATGGGTTCAAATTTGTTCAGCAGGTTCTGTTGAAGTTCTTTGAGTAGATGATCCCGTTCCTCGGAATCCAGGAGAACTTGCTAAATAAAACAGGTTTACAAATCAAAATATTCCGTGTTAATTTGGTCCACTCTTTAGTGCTTTTCTAAGGTCAAGTATGGACAAATCTCGCTCATGTACGGACATACCTCAATGAGTTTGTCTCTCTTCTCCAGGCTCTCCCTCAATTTCCTCTCCTCCCGCTCTTTGTCCTCCTTTTCGCTCCGCCAGGCTCGCTGTGCCTCCTTGTTCTCCTTCCCGCTCTCCCTCAGGTCGTTGAGTTGCTTTGACAGCGAAGACACCGTCTGACTATGATTCTGCTGTTGCTCCTTGAGAAGGGGGAAAGATGGGAAGAGGGGAAAGGTATGGGTTCAAATGACCAAACTATATTATAGGCTTGGTATTTTAGGTACCTCACTGAAGATGACCTGAATTGTGTAAAAGACAATGGAAGACACAACACATCTCAGTATATAGAGGGAGCATCTTACTAGTCTTAAATGGCTTCCTCTTCACTGATATGAAAGACAGGGATTGGTGAAAGCATCCACTACCATCCTCGTTTGCACTCACCTGCACTATGCCCTGATAGTCCTGAAGGGCGGTGGTGAGTTTGGAGACCTCCCGGCACATGGTGGCGCTGTGCTCCTCTCTGTCCTGAAGCCAAGCGATCACCAGGCTCTCCTTCTCCTCCAGCTGAGAGGCCAGAGCCCCCACTGCCCCGCCTCCTGACACCCCTTGGCTAATCACAGAGTCCGACAGTGCCTGGAGGAAAGGATAACAAATAATGAGGAGGAAAGTCTACCTGAAGAGCAACATGTAGAATTTTTGCATTGTAATTTCAGAAAAAGTCCATAAAGTAGCTGCAGTAATAGTGGGGGAAAAATATGTATTTTGGGCCAATACAAAATCGCATTCTAAAATTCAGACATTCTATTTGACAACAAAAGCCAGATCAGTTTCTGTAATCAATATGGGGGAAAAACTAGAGCTGGGACAACAGACATTGCATTACTCCTACCGAAGCATTTTGTGTACGTCGGTAATATTCTATGATTTTGCTATACAACATCCCTGTAGATTGTTTTAAAACTATTATTTGGTTAACAGTAATAGCCTATGCATTATGTTGATTCCTGCTTTAAAAGTATCTGCCTATCCCTGTTTCGTGGTTGGCTGCTATGTGAGTGAGCCACTCTCACTCCCTCTCCCCACATTGTGCAAGGAGAAATTGAACAAAACAGACATTTCACATTTGGAGCAACTTTGAAATTTGGAGTAAAGT
This sequence comes from Oncorhynchus nerka, assembly GCF_034236695.1. Taxonomy (NCBI): domain Eukaryota; kingdom Metazoa; phylum Chordata; class Actinopteri; order Salmoniformes; family Salmonidae; genus Oncorhynchus; species Oncorhynchus nerka. Next base: position 22,722,547 of record NC_088398.1, on the reverse strand, counting down.
GTTGGTCCCATGTTTCATAAGCTGAAAAAAGATCCCATATGCACAAAAAGCTTATTTCTCTCAAATTTTGAGCACAAATGTGTTTATATCCATGTTAGTGAGAATTTCTGGCAGGTGTAGCATATCAAGAAGCATATTAGAAAGCATGATCATTACACAGACAATAAAAGGCCACACTGAAATGTGCATTTGTCACAAAATAATGCCACAGAGGTCTCAAGTTCAGGGAGTGTGCAATTGGCATGCTGACTGCACCAGAGCCGTTGCCAGATAATTGAATGTTCATTTCTCTACCATAAGCCGCCTCCAACATCGTTTTAGGGAATTTGGCAGTACGTCCAACTGGCCTCACAACCGCACACCACCTGTTTGGCAACGTGTTGGCAAGCGTTTTGCTGATGTCAACGCTGTGAACACAGTGCTCCATGGTGGCGGTGGGTTTATGGTATGGGCAGGCATAAGCTACGGACAATAAACACAATTGCATTTTATTGGATGGCAAATTGAATGCACAGAGATACCTTGATGAGATCCTGAGGCCCATTGTCGTGCCATTCAGCCACCACCATCACATCATGTTTCAGAATGATACTGTCCGGGCTCATGTAGCAAAGATCTGTACACAATTCCTGGAAGTTGCACATGTGCCAGCTCTTCAATGGCCTGTGTACTCACCGGACATATCACCCATTGAGCACATTTGGGATGCTCCGGATCGACATGTACAACATGTTCCAGTACCCGCCAATATCCAGCAACTTCGCACAGCCATTGAAGAGGAGTGGGACAACATTCCACAGGCCACAATCAACAGCCTGACCAACTCTATGCGAAGGAGATGTGTTGTGGTGCATGAGGTAAATGGTGGTCATACCAGATACTGACTGATTTCTGATCCAAGCCCCTACCTTTTTTTAAGGTATCTGTATTCCCAGTCATGTGAAATCAATAGATTAGGGCCTATTTAATTTATAAAAATCTTTGAAATTGTTGCATTTATATTTTTGTTCAGTAAACATAAAGTAGCCGAGGCCCATCAATTAGCCAACATTGCTAACTCTGATATTGTTGGTATATAGCCACCTAGCCAAGTGTTTTGAGTCCCCACTTCCTCAGTGAATAATATAGCCTACAGGGCAATATGCTGGCAAAATAAAATCTCTCATATATATAAAACACATACACACACAGTACCAGTCAAAAGTTGACACACCTACTCATTCAAGGGTTTCTTTATTTTAAAAAATTTCTACATTGTTGAATAATAGTGAAGAAATCAAAACTATGAAATAACACATATAGAATCATGTAGTAACCAAAAAAGTTAGCATATTTTAGATTCTTCAAAGTAGCCACCCTTTGCCTTGATGACAGGCTTGCACACTCTTGGCATTCTCTCAACCAGCTCCATGAGGTAGTCACCTGGAATGCATTTAAATTAACAGGTGTGCCTTGTTAAGTTAATTTCTGGAATTTCTTTCCTTCTTAATGCGTTTGAGCCAATCAGTTGTGTTGTGACAAGGTAGGGGTGGTATACAGAAGATTTACCAAATAGGGCTATGGGCAAGTCCATATGTCAATAACTGCTCAAAAAAGCAAAGAGAAACGACAGCCCATCATTACTTTCAGAATGAAGGTCAGTCAATGTGGAACATTTCAAGAACATTGAAAGTTTCTTCAAGTGCAGTCGCTAAAACCATCAAGCGCTATGATGAAACAGGCTCTTGTGAGGACCACCACAGGAAAGGAAGACCCAGAGTTATCTCTGCTGCAGAGGACAAATTCATTAGAGTTACCAGCCACAGAAATTGCAGCCAAATAAATGTTTCAGAGTTTAAGTAGCAGACATCAACATCAACTGTTCAGAGGAGACTGTGAATCAGGCCTTCATGGACAAATTGCTGCAAAGAAACCAGTACTAAATAACACCAATAAGAAGAAGAGACTTGCTTGGGCCAAGAAACATGAGCAATGGACATTAGACTGTTGGAAATCTGTCCTTTGGCTTGATGATTCCAAATTTGAGATGTTTGGTTCCAACCGCCGTGTCTATGTGAGATGCAGAGTAGATGAACGGATGATCTCCGCATATGTGGTTCCCACTGTGAAGCATGGAGGTGGTGGTGTAATGGTGCTTTGCTGGTGACACGGTCTGTAATTTATTTAGAATTCAAGGCACACTTAACCAGCACGGCTACCACAGCATTATGCAGTGATACGCCATCACATCTGGTTTGCGCTTAGTGGGACTATCATTTATTTTTCAACAGGACAATGATCACACACCTCTAGGCTGTGTAAGGGCTATTTTACCAAGGAGAGTGATGGACTGCTGCATCAGATGACCTGGCCTCCACAATAATCCAACCTCAACCCAATTGAGATGGCTTGGGATGAGTTGGACCACAGAGTGAAGGAAACTCCTTCAAGACTGTTGGAAAGGCATTCCAGGTGAAGCTGGTTGAGAGAATGCCAAGTGTGCAAAGTAGTCAAGGCAAACAGTGGCTACTTTGACAAATCTAAAATATATTATGATTTGTTTAACACTTTTTTTAGTTACTACATGAATCCATGTGTGTTATTTCATAGTTTTGATGTCTTCACTACTATTCTTCAATGTAGAAAATAGTACAAATTAAGAAAAACTCTGGAATGATTAAGTGTGTCCAAACTTGAATGGTACTGTATATGCACAAAGAGTCAAAACATAAATCTGATCATTCTGGATCCTATTTTGACAGGTTGCGCATCAAAATATCAATCATGCATTCCCTGAATATGTTAGATAAATAGCTTACTTTTTAAACATTAGGCTACCATCTCAGTTGACTTACATAGCACTGTAAAACTGTGTCTAGAGCCCTGGCGCTAATGCAAAGTAACTGTACATTAAAACAATGTTTTATTGTTGTAGAAATGTTCCCGCAATTTTTGTGGGGGGACTGAGCAAATGTTTGGTCTTGTTAGAGGAAACTTGAACCTTGTGAGAATTTTGTGCAACTTCTGGTGCACGTTTACAGTGAACACTGAGACTGTCCCCTTACAGTTTTAGACAGGTGCCAATAGGCTATTGTGGCTATTTGAGCAATAACGTAGGCACACCAACAAAACGGTGCGAATCCCATAACATTTTCACATGGAAATAGCTTTTGATTTCTATGATATAGCCTACAGTAGCCTATATTTGCTGTTCAGGCCTACATTGCATGAGACTTTTAAAACCTTTTTACATTATGAAGGGCTTGACATTAATTCATGACTTTTTACCGGGCCTGTAACATTGGCCAAATAGGTGACTGTACATTGCATTTTAATGTGTTGTATGATGCAAGAAACCACTTTATAAAATAAAATGTATTATTACCATATAGAGAATTAGACAATGTGGGCTACCCCTCTTGTCTATTAGCTTATTTGCATATTCAAGCCCGTCTCAAAATACAACAATGCCCCTTTAGACATACGCTTTTTACCAAGAAAGCTTGAAATGTGGCCAACATGTTTTGTGTTCTTGTTGGAAGCAGTAACTCCCCATTGCTGACCTATACTTATCTATAACTGGGCTAATAACTTGGTAACTAGCAAAGAATATCAACAAATGTGCATATGCGCTCTGTGGTCTGATCTGAACTGAAAAGCTCAAGACCGCTGATGGGCGACACCCGCCTATATAATTCTATTCCGTTGGGCAAAATCAGAGACTCAATCTTGCAAAGTAAGATTTGTTTTGGTTTGTTGCATTGAAAATGGATTGATACAATGTTGATTCGATCACAGAAAAAAAAAAAAAAGTACAAACTAATGGGACGAACTCCGTTAAGTGAGTCTCTGTGCGGCATTGGAGTAGTTATTCCCCTTGCTCTGCAAGGGCTGCGGCTTTTGTGGAGCTGCTTCGAGTGTGGCTGTTGTTGATGTGTTCCTGGTTTGAGCTCAGGTAGGGGCAAGGAGAGGGACGGAAGCTTTACTGTTACACTGGCAATACTATAGTGCCTATAAGAACATCAAATAGTCAAAGGTATATGAAATACAAATGGTATAGAGAGAAATAGTCCTATAAATACTATATTAACTACAACCTAAAACCTCTTACCTTGGAATATTGAAGTCTCATGTTAAAAGGAACCACAACTTTGATATGTTCTCATGTTCTGAGCAAGGAACTTAAACATTAGCTTTTTTTACATGGCACATATTGCACTTTTACTTTCTTCTCCAACACTTTGTTTTTGCATTATTTAAACCAAATTGAACATGTTTCATTATTTATTTGAGGCTAAATTGAGGATGCTGTTGATGTGAGCCATGACCAGCCTTTCAAAGCACTTCATGGCTACAGACGTGAGTGCCACGGGACAGTAATCATTTAGGCAGGTTACCTTCGCTTCCTTGGGCACAGGGACTATGGTGGTCTGCTTGAAACATGTAGGTATTTCAGACTCGGTCAGGGACGGGTTGAAAACGTCAGTGAAGACACTTGACCGTTGGTCTGTGCATGCTTTGAGTACACGTCCTGGTAATCAGTCTAGCCCATAGCTTCGTGAATGTTGTTAACCTGTTTAAAGGTTTTGTTCACATCGGCTACCGAGAGCGTTGTCACACAGTTACCCAGAACAGCTGGTGCTCTAGTGCATGCTTCAGTGTTGCTTGCCTCGAAGTGAGTATAAAAGGCATTTAGCTCATCTGGTTGGCTCGTGTCTGGGTTTCCCTTTCTAGTCCGTAATAGTTTTCGAGCATTGCCACATCCGACGAGCGTCAGAGCTGATGTTATAAGATTCAATCTTAATCCTGTATTGACGCCCTGCTTGTTTGATGGTTCGTCTGAGGGCATAGCGGGATTTCTTATAAGCGTCCGGATTGGTCTCCTACTCCTTGAAAGCGGCAGCTCTAGCCTTTAGCTCGATGCAGATGTTGACTGTAAATCCATGGCTTCTGGTTGGGATATGTATGTACAGTCACTGTGGGGACAACGTCATCGATGCACTTACTGATGAAGCTGATGACTGAGGTGGTGTACTCCTCAATGACATTAGACGAATCCTGGAACATATTCCAGTCTGTGCTAGCAAAACAGTCCTGTAGTGTAACATCCACGTCATCTGACCACTTCCGTATTAAGCGACTGGTACTTCCTGCTTTAGTTTTTGCTTGTAAGCCGTAATCAGAATTATGGTCAGATTTGCCAAATGTAGGGTGGGGGAGAGCTTTGCATGCATCTGTGTGTGGAGTAAAGGTGGTCCAGGATTCCCCCCCACCCCTGGTTGCACATGTCACGCTGGTAAAAATTTGGTAAAACTGATTTAAGTTTGCCTGAATTAAAGTCCCCGGCCACTAGGAGCGCCGCTTCTGGGTGAGCATTTTCTTCTTTGTTTATAGCCTTATAGAGTTGGTTGAGAGCGGTCTTAGTGCCAGCTTCGTTTTGTGGTGGTAAATAGACGGCTATGAATAATACAGATGAGAACTCTCTTCATAGATAATGTGGTCTGCAGCTTATCATATGGTACTCAACCTCAGGCGAGCAATACCTCGAGACTTCTTTAATATTAGACATCACGCACCAGCTGTTATTGACAAAAAGACACACCCCCACACCCCTCATCTTACCAGAGGTAGCGTCTCTGTTCTGCCGTTGCATGGAAAATCCCACTAGCTCTATATTGTCTGTATCTTCATTCAGCCACGTCTCGGTGAAACATAAGATGTTACAGTTTTTAATGTCCCGTTGGTAGGATAATCTTAACAGTAGGTCATCAATTTTATTTCCCAATGATTGTACATTAGCAAGAAGAATGGAAGGCATTGGGTGTTTACTCGCTCTCCTCCGGATTCTCAGAAGGATCCCCGATCTGCATCCCCTTTTCCGGTGTCTTTTCTTCACGCAAAAGGTGTGGATCTGGGCCTGTTCCATTGAAAGCAGGATATCCTTCTCGCCGGACCTAATTTAATTCAACGTATAGAGATACTGTATGTTGATGTCATCCCCTCACCTGCATGTCTTTCTGAGAGCTCTCTAGCGCCTCCTTCAGGCAGAGGAGAAGTGACTCTTTCTCCTGTAGGACTGCTTTGAGGGCCAGGTCCCGCTGTCTCCACACTTCCTTCTCCTTCTGCCCTTCCCGCTGCACTTGCTCCTTCTCAACCAGCTCCACTCTCAGTTCCTGGGGGTTAGAAGAATAAAAGCCCTTATGTGAGAAATTACTAGTAACACCTTTGACTGAGTGACTATAGTGTATCCAGCACAATGTTGCCTTTGTTAATCAAAGTGAATGAATACATCTGAGTGTGTGTGTGTGTGTGTGTGTACTTGTTCTACAGCAACTGCAAAACACTGGTAACACAGCAATCACGTGTGTGTGTGTTCAACTTCAGACTCACATTGATGATGTACTGGTTACATTGGAGTACAGTGTTGAGTGTGGAGAGGTCTTTCTCCCGGTCTCTCCCAGCCTTCTGCAGTGCCTCCAGCTCGCTCTCCATCCTCTTCTCCTTCTCACTCATCTCTGAGCGCAGAGCCTCCAGGGCTTGCTAAAGATGAAGTAGAACATAAGACATCAGCAAAATAACCTTGTACAGAAATGCTCTATATCCCAAACTATACAACGGGTGGGTCTAATCCTGAATAGTGATTGCTTAAGACTGCATACCAGCCGGTGTCTATTCCACAAATTGCAACCAGCTAAATATATGATGTTAAAATGCCTATATACTCTGTTCCGTCTGACTGCGCAATCCACTGTCTCATCAACCCAGTCAGGCAACTTATAAACTTGATTTCCACTATAAAAAGCATCTAGACATTATCTCAGATTTATTTTAGACTAACAATTTGTTTTCAACAGCAGAGATTTGTATAAACCTTGCAGTCTGTCTTGCGACATTTTCAAAATTGTTTCAATATTGAAATACGATATCCAGCTGACCCATAGTAATGAACCATTTCTCTGCCAGTCGAAATCATGAAATCAGCTGGAGTCATTTTTATGGATATATATAAAAAATGTCAATTGAAAAAGTTCAAACGAAATGCATATTTGCAGTCTTTCCAGCTTCAGTTTGAAGTGATTTTGTTACGGTAGCTGTGCAGTTGGCACAGAACAATAGTGTCCTGACAAGTGAGCACATTTTCTATGCCAAGGGGAATCGCACCTAATTAGCTCATTGTTATGGATGTATCCAAATAAATGTCACTAGAAAACAGCTTAAACAAATGCAGCTATTTTGCTGTTATTCTGGCTGCACTTGACTGTAAGTTAGCCATAGTTGGCTAGCAAGCAAGCAAGCAAGGGATAAGAACGTTGCCAGCCAGTATGGCAATGGAACATTTATAACGAATGACTGGGTCGCGTCCATAGATACAGAACAAGCAGAATGAACGACTGGGTCGCGTCTCTAGCAACCCTAGATGTGTGTCGGGACTATATCTTGTGGAAGGATGAAATTAATCAAAATAACATTGAATGAAAATATGTCAATCATTATTTTAATATGTTGGTAACCCATTGTATTTAAAGTGATAATGCCAGAGAAGCTAGTGTTTGGAGGATATATTGGCACGGTTTGCCAGAGATGTCGTCTCGGGCCCAACAACACCCATACCAATATATCCTCCAAACACCGGCTTCTCTGGCATTATCACTTAGGTAATGTCATATTAAAAAAGGAAATATTCACACATATTATTGTCCATGCTTTGACAGTCTACACAAGTTTATTTATTATTTTAAACCATTAGCTTATACTAATCAAATGGGATCAATCTGAGCCCTCACCTTATTGTCGGAGAGAGTTTGTTTCAGATTGTCAGTGAGTGCTTGTGTCAGTCTGTCAGCCGCATCTGTCCCTGTCCCTACCTCAACACACATCTTCCTGATCAGACACATGCACTCCTGAGACAGACAGGGAGACAGGAAATTCATGTCTGATCATGGAATAACACACGGCTTGTCCCAGAGATGGCTTCAGAAAAGGACTTGATGTGATATATGGAAAAAGAGATTTAATGATATCAATTACACCAGAATACAAAAACTGCATTTAAACAAATGTTGCAATGATAAATATTGAGACAATGATAGTTTAAGAAAACAGGGTTTGCCCCAACCACTCACGGTTGGATTGCTGTTACAGTGCTATTTGGGTTGATAATTGGATTTGTTCCCACATTTCGATGTAATTAAAAAAAAAAATGTTTTATTGATTATTTGTGTACCCGTTTGACATTTTACTGCATTGTTAGGAGCTAGTAATATAAGCATTTCACTGCACCCGCTATAACATTAGCTAAACTGTGTACACACCCAAATAAATGTGATAATAAAAACATTAAAATATATATATGTCAGTACCAGTCAAAAGTTTGGACACCTACTTACAAGGGTTTTAATATATTTTTTACCATTTTCTACATTGTAGAATAATAGTGAAGACATCAAAACTATGAAAAAACACATGGAATAATGTAATAACTAAGTGTTAAAGGTTAGGTTCTTTAAAGTAGCCACCTTTTGCCTTAATGCCAAGAGTGTGCAAAGCTGTCATCCTCTCAACCAGCTTCATGAGGTAGTCAACTACAATTATTTTCCAAAAGTCTTCAAGGAGTTCCGTACAAATGCTGAGCAATTGGCTGCTTTTCCTTCACTCCGCGGTCCAACTCATCCCTTACCATCTGAATTGGGTTGAGGTCGGGTGATTGTGGAGGACAGGTCATCTGATGCAGCACTCCATCACTCTCCTTCTTGGTCAAATAGGCCTTACACAGCCTGGAGGTGTGTTGGGTCATCGTCCTGTTGAAAAACAAACGATAGTCCCACCAAGCGCAAACAAGATGGGATGGCGTATTGCTGCAGAATGATGTGGTAGCCATGTTGGTTAAGTGTGCCTTGAATTCTAAATAAATCACAGACAGTGTCATTAGCAAATCACCCCCACACCACCACCTCCATGCTTCACGGTGGGAACCACACATGCGGAGATCATCATTTCACCTACTCCGCGTCTCACAAAGACATGGCGGTTAGTACTAAAAATCTCAAATTTGGACTCATCAGACCAAAGGACAGATTTCCAACAGTCTAATGTCCATTGCTCATGTTTCTTGGCCCAAGCAAGTCTCTTCTTATTATTGGTGTCCTTTAGTAGTAGTTTCTTTGCAGCAAATTCGACCACGAAGGCCTGATTCATGCAGTCTCCTCTGAACAGTTGATGTTGAGAGGTGTGTTACTTGAACTCTGTGAAGCATTTATTTGGGCTGCAATCTGAGGTGCAGTTAATTGCCGATTTCTGAGGCTGACAACTCTAATGAACATATCCTCAGCAGCAGAGGTAACTCTGGGTATTCCTTTCCTGTGGCGGCCCTCAAAAAAGCCAGTTTCATCATAGCGCTTGATGGATTTTGCGACTGCACTTGAAGAAACTTTCAATGTTCTTGAAATGTTCCACATTGACTGAGCTTCATTCTTAAAGTAATGATGGACTGTCATTTCTCTATTTGGTCTTTTACCAAATAGTGCTTTCTTCTGTATACCACCCCTACCATGTCACAACACAAGTGATTGGATGAAGTGCATTAAGAAGGAAAGAAATCCCACAAATTAACTTTTAACAAGGCTTGCCTGTTAATTGAAATGCATTCCAGGTGACCACCTCATGAAGCTGGTTGAGAAAATGCCAAGAGTGTGCAAACCTGTCAAGGAAAAGGGTGGCAACTTTGAAGAATCTAAAATATACCATATATTTTAATTTGTTGACACTTTTTGGTTACTACATGATTCCATGTGTCTTATTTCATAGTTGTGATATATTCACTATTATTCTACAATGTAGAAAATAGTACAAATAAAGAATAACCCTGGAATGAGTAGGTGTGTCCAAACTTTTGACTGGTACTCTATATTAAACCGATTTGATTTATCTATTTGGCTATGTTAAGCTAAGGATGTTTGCTCACCCATATAAACTTTAGTGCTGAAAATTGCTAATACTATATCTTAAGTTAAATCTGGGAGTTTAAGAGCGTGGGGTGTCCATGTTGTGATGGCAACATTCCACTAGCTCAGCCAGTGTCTCATTCCTGAGTGAAGTGGAATCACTATGAATCACTCACCTGGATAACTCGGTCTCTGCTGTGCAGCGAATGCCCCAAACTCTGCAGAAGCAAGTTTCCACCGTCCTTCTGCGGCAACTGAAAAAGCCATAATCACAACATACACAGCACTTAGATGAAGGTTGTTAAGTCAACAGGGGGCTGGCATTGTTGCAGCGATATTAGAGCAGACTAGCCTGGTCCTAGATCCGTTTGTGTTGTCTTTCAAACTGATGACAATGACCACAGGCGTTGCCAAGACAGCACAAACAGATCTGGGACCAGGCTGGAGCAGCAGACCTCTCCATTTTGAAGCCAGTGTCTTGTGGGTGATATATGCCACTATGTTACAGCTGATGCTTTCAAAGAATGCAGGCAATCAGTTTGTATTCTTGTAATAGATTTAGAACACACATTGTAAGCCTATAATCTGCCCTGCAAGTGCCAAGTGTGAAAGTTCCACACCACAAAGCTTGATATACTGTAAGACCTCACACAGTGCATACAAATACTTAATCCCAACGATTGACTTATTTGACCTTTTCTAGGATTGGGTGGAGCTAATGCCAGATTCCAGACAAATTAAAATATTTCCTTGTGTAGAGCTGGCTGTGGTGGTCTTAATCGTCAAAGCTCTTCGTGGATTTACAGCTCCCATTCCCAGACTGAACTTGCTAATAGGGCTTCCTAAAATATCCCAAAAACTGGAACTCAAGCCAGACCTAAATCTCAGACGTGAATCTCGTGAAATGAGAATCAGTTTAGGTAAGATGCCTTAACAGCTAGGGGTGAGGCCCAGACATGCTAGAACCATAGGTAGGTGCCGGATTGAATAACTTGAGTCTACTGTAAGGAGATAAGGTTAACAGACGCCACTAAGCAGCTGAGTAGCATGTTAATGATTATGAAAAGCCATCCTGAGCTGCTCCTCTAGTTGGGGAAGATTCCAGGGAGATGTGTGGTTGTGTGTGTGTGTGGTTATATGAACGCACCTGCATTAAGGAAAGAGGACACTCCCTGGTCCAGAGACCAAACAAACTAACACACCCATCATTCCTTGGATAATGCTTTATTTGTGCTTAGTCAATACAAGCCGGGCTTAAAGACATTGCTATCCAAGTGATTCTGAAGACGTGTGTGTGTGTGTGCGCACACAAGTACATGCAGAACAAGCATGTTGGGGAAACTATGTTCAGGCCATTATATGGCTGTGCACCGGCTGACTAGGCCTATATCTGTTTATCGTGTATAAAATGTCAGCAGCCAGTTACCATGACAGGGAGTGTCAACCTTAGTTGTGTGTACGCAACCAAATTATCATGACACTTCCATTCCGCTCACCAATTTAAACGGTCTTCTTTCTCCATTGAGTTACTATAAATACTATGGACCGGTTCCCCAGAGACTGCCTAGTCCTGGAGAATCTCCATTGAGAATGTTTTTTAGTCCATGATTGGGCTTCATTTGTGTCTGGGAATGCAGCTGAAAATGTCTAAACATGGGGGAATCAAGTAGAGTGAAAAATCAATAAACTACTCAGTGCTTACCTTAATCCAATCCTTTGGTCCACTGACATTGGTATCTGGTTTGGTTTTGGTCCCGTGTTTAAGCTCAGTTTCGAGGGTCTTGCTGCGTGCCATAGCTTGATCAAGCTGTCCTCTCAACCGTCTGACTGCAAGGTGCACTCGGCCTGTATTGCTCTGAAATAAAAAATAAGAAAACTGCATTTTGTGAAAGACATAAATTGTCACTTTCAATTCTGTTGAAGTCCTATTCCTGTATTTACAAGTAAGAAAAGATTCAGAGTTGGACCTTTGTACTGGCTACAGACATGATAGATCCTAGATGACATATTACAGACCACTAAGTAAATATTTATACTCCGTGATCGACGGAGTGATCCACTGACTACAGGCAAGGCAACCTGTCGGAAAATCCTCATTTAGGGCAGAGATATCTTCCTGACCAGGGAATGGCTCATTTATAGGCTATGGGAACCCAAAGTGTTGTCGTCTGGAAACAATCCTGGTCCAACTCATAATAACTTCCTGTCGTTATTTGGTATGCTGGATTTTGATAGAATACAAGAGAAATCTCACCTCTCTGTGTAGTGGAATAAACTCGTCCCTCAATTCAGTCAAAACGTCATTGGACTCTCCAGCAACTTCCTCTCCTCCATTCTCCCGCTCTCCAAAATTCAGCACCCTTGTTACCTCAGGGGGGGATGTCTCACCTACCTCTCCTGAATATCGCCCTTCCCTCTTTCCCAAAACGGGAATCTTACTCCCCGAAGGTGAATTGACAGGCTTTCCTTCAATACCTTTCAACTCTCTGAGGACCAGGAGTGACAAATCACCTGGAAAATCAAATGGATCACAGCAATCCAGTGAATCCAGTGATTGGATGGACTCAGTACGAGAGGACGCTCGTAAGGAGAGAGTGGATCCAGCCAATGACGCTGGGCTAGAACTTAGCGACGGCACTCTTGACCAATGAAGAGGCATGCTCTGCGACTTGTTCCTCGATAGGGCCAAGGGGGGAAAGGGTTGGAGGCGGGGAACCCCACAAACTGACTCATAGGCGGAGTCGGACACCCTCAGAGAATCACATCCTTCACAATTTTTCCCCTTTGTGCATCTTTTCCCCGTTCTCCTGAAGTATGGACATGCGTCCCATTTCTCAGACCAGCACTCATACTCTGACAAGGCCATGTTCTCCTTCAACATTTCGTTGTAACCCTCTCTGTCTCCCATTCCCTCACCATCCTCCTCACTAGTGCTGCTCCTCATCCTGAAATCCTGAGGGTGTCGCTGGCGGTAAGCGCTACGTACCCACTGCCTGACCTTGTCCCTCTCCTGGGTCAACTTCTGAAGCCTCTCGGAGGATAAGACCCTCACTCTGGAAATGACGGAGTCAAACTTGAAAACCCGCTCTAGAACTGAAACGCATTTGCCACACAAGAACTCCCCCCGCCCACTGCCCCGTGGTACGGGCTGGCCTAGTATGTGTGTCAGCACAGAGAGTAGGTCCATTGCTTTAGCGGGTGAGGACAGTGAGGAGAGAGACGTTGTGGAGCCAAGGGACATGGTGCTACCTTCAAAGTGGGAAAAGAAAACATTAGAACTGACATACACGCACATACACACACAGAAGTGCACACACACACACACACCTCACCCCAGGGGCTGCTTTGAGAAGACCTGGAGAGACTTCCTCTACTCGGTGAGTCTGATGGGGTCTGAGGCTGACCATCTTTCTTGTTCTGACCCCCAAAGAGCCATCGCCGTTGGTTACCGTGCAGGTCACCCCCACACACCAGACACCCCTCACCTTTGCCTCTGGAGGACATAGTAGACGGAAGGGCTAGAAAATCCCCTGATGTCCACAGAACGATCTTCAATATTCTGTTGGAATAAAGCAGAAAAGATTATTGGCTTAACTAAATGTATTCTAAACTTTTTGATCATGCTGTAGAGAATGGTTGGATATCTAATCTTAGAATTACATTCTGTATAATTGCACTTGCTGGCAGTGACATTCAAAGTAGTTTCTCCAAGTCAGAACTGGGTTTTCAAAAGTTGGCTTCACGTTTGGCCCACTTATAAAAGTTATCTGCTCTCACTAGTTTCCTGCTGAAGAGCTTCGATTTTTGCTTGCCTGTCAGTGTGCTTTAATATTATAGTGTGGATGTTTTGCTCAATGCGTTGGCTCTTTTAGCACACAGTAGAAAACCACAGCCGCCTACACGTCGACCTTGAGCCACGCTGACAGTACATTTCGCATACTGTCAAAGCGAAAAACAAGTATCAAACGTCCACGCTCTCTCCGCCATTCGTCTCACTGCTCGCTTGTACCGATCATTATGAACTGTAGGCTCCTGTTGTTTATTCCTATACAATATCAAAAGTTGACGGTTGTTGATTTATGTTGCCCGTGATACACAACGTATAGCCAAGACCAATTACCTGTCTATGCAATCCTATTTTAAGCAACATAGGTGTGTAAATAAGTTTCATTCCGACAACACGAAGTCCGTAACCACGAAAGTTATAGGCTACATGTTCACAGTTTGAATCAAGCAGTATAACTTTACCAAAATAATTTCGTCCTTTAGAGTTTGCCAAAATCACAGATTTGTTTTCTGTATCTCCACTTTTAGACCATCTGCATGCATAAAGCGTTTGGATGAGTACGGTTTATCTGTCTCTAGAAGTTAAATCTGGTTTCGCGCTCTAAACCCGATAAAGTTGGGAAGTATTAAACGCAAACTTAAAACCCGGTGGCATCCTCGGTGAAGTTAACCGGGTCCCATCTAAACGTTGTAAAACCATTCATGACTTTACCAATGACCACATTTAAAAAGAAATACAATATTTTTTAAAAGTGTCTTACAATGTCAACCAGGAACTCGAGCGCACTGCAGTAGCCTACACCGGAAAGGAACTGTGAGTGTGCGCTACCTTGCTGACGTCATTGGTCATACCTGGGGTGTATTCATTACGATGATTCTGTTGCGAAACGTTTCGTAAACGAAACGGAGAGGGACCTACCTTAATTTGTCCAATATAAAATCTCTGTTTGGACTAATGCTTACACCCGTTTTGAGAAGTGAATGTCCGTATGTCAGCAGTCTATTTTATTATTTTCATAGGCACACTTTTCATTGGTAATGTACAGTGTCAGAGCTCCCCCCTCAACTAATAGCGACAATGGAATGGAATTCAAGTTTATGCAACATTATAGATTACATTTGATTCTGATGGCAATCATTTCCAGAATACCCCCCCCCCCTCCCCCTCCTTGTGTAACTAGGAAATGCGCATGTTTGGGCGATTGTGTACCCACATGGTAGTCCGATGTTCTGTAATCAATCATTTTGAAGATTCAGTCAAATATAAAAATTATACACTATCACACAGATTTATTCAAAGAGAGAAACAAGTCTGATTCACCAGGAGAAGAGTGGAAGCATTGGGCAAGAACACACCATGTGAAATTTAGTTAAATTCAGTGTATTTCCTATTACTGCACAAAAACACTTGATTTCGCTGTTTCATAATCACAGACAAACAATAATGTATAAAAATATAAAATAGGCACTACATATAACTATGACATGTCAATCAAAGACAATTTGCAGAACCTTTTCTGTGAACATTATATTTAGTGTGTATGTGTGAACGTGAGCATGTTCATGTCAGCCACTCCTCTATGCAATCTCTGAACACCGTCTCATTCGAATGCCAATAGCTGTGCTTCACTCCTGAGAGCACAAACACAGCCAGGTCTCCACGAGCATGCAGTGTCTTCAGCCCAAACGAATCCCTACCGTACCACTATTCAAATGAGAGAGACAGAGAAGCACATAGTTATCCATCACATTAGGACATGAACATTATGAATGATGGTAGATGGTACCATTAAAGTATCTTACTTCCTGGTTCTTCATCTCAACAATGGTTTCGTTAATGTCATAAAATCCAAAGTGACTGATTGGAGAGAACAGACATGGTTAGTCCAATAGGTATAGAGTCACTAGTGTTGAGCCCACGTCTCAGAGATGCAACCAATGTGTGTGTAAGAATGCAGGATATACAACAGGGCAATTAATTTAGTATAAAATAATGGTGGTGATGGTGACCATGGATACCTGGACTCCCATGGTGTAATCACGCCATCATCTGGTCCTCCAATCAACACCAGCTTGTTGATACGCAGGAAGTTCTTTCTCCACTCTGATGATTAGCGAGAGATACATTTATTTGTTCTGAGATGGAGAATAACTATGTCTCTCCACATTTTATAGAATTAAAACTACTTAGGACAACAGTGTCAGTAGGGCCAGACTAAATCTGCAGTTTTATCAAATATATATTGAGAAAGAAATTTAAGCCAAACATAATATGTTGCTACAAAATGTGTAGTTTTGTCCATTATGCAGACAAGTCAGTGTGAAAGGAGAAGTAAAGAACTTTGCTGGAGATTTTGTCTGGCCCTTATCAGTCAATGGTGACTAATCTAATCTAATCTAGATTTTCAGTTTTGGATACTGAAATATCTGCAGTAGGAATGAATTTCAGTACCTGTAATTTCCCTGTGTGGTCTCTCTCCATTCAGCAGGGCCAGATAATTGCTGCTCTTCAGGAAGCGTTCTCTTTGGTGTGGGTCTGGTAGGACAAAACACTTTGGTGCAAGCACAAAGGAGCCTCTTTACACATCTACAAACAAAAGTTCTGGTTCTCTATTTGTTCGACACCGAAGTTCCCCTTTAACTACTCAATTCTCTCTTACCATTCCAGAAGTTGCAGATGGACCATTTCTGTCCTACTGAAGAGTAGCACACGTGAAAAACACAGGCCTTTAGATAGTGAGGAAAAACCATTTTCAGAATGTCTGTGTCTGTGGGAGAAGCACAACGAAAAGGCTAGTAAAATGTGTGTGGTGTGTGGAACATACAGTATGTGTTTCAAATTTACACACGGCTTGCAAATGTTCTCTTTTTATTTGAAATGTGAGACATTAATATAATTTGTTTTACTTTGTTGTATGACAAAAATCAAAACTTCATTGTGTTAGAAAGAGTTATACCTAGGCCTGATTTTTAAAAAATGACTTAGGAGAAGAAAGTGACCATCACTGACCTCCATACTGGCCAGCCTGTGGTGATGACAGGGAGATGAAGGACTGGACATTATGGTCAGGAAGTGTAGAAAGAAGTCCTCGACATATCAGACCACCTAAGAGAAGCAGGGGAAGACGGCATTAAGCGGAAAGCGCTATATCTCTACGTCTTGTTCCAAACAATGCTAAATAACTGAGATAGAGAGACCTTGTGAGAAGCAGATAAGATGGATGCCATTGTCTGCCTCCTGCATGATTGGATAGAGCAACTTTTTGAAGCCCTGCACCTGCTCCCACAGTGGCTTCAGGCTGGCCATGTTATCATACAGATCTATCACTGACACGTTGGTACCTGGATGGGCCTGTCAAAAGAATACATCAGCTTATATTGCAAGTTACAAGAAAAAAACGATGTACCTGAAACATGTTATCCTATCATATTATATTCAAAATAAAGAGAGTCGCACACTCCATATATAAACTCCCAGTAATTTATTGGGTATTTACTAACATTTCTGCATCACTGTGCCTTCTTCAGGATAATGTCATGATTACTTGAACCAAGTTATGTAGGCAACCAATGACAATAGTGAGGTGTGTGTCATAATGATTAAGTTAATTAGAATGAATTAGTGAAACTGTTCAAAAAAACAATCCTAAAATATTATAACATACATTATAAACTGGGTGGTTCGAGCCCTGAATGCTGATTGGCTGAACGGTGTGGTATATCAGACCGTATACCACGGGAATGAAAAAACATGTATTTTTACTGCTCTAATTATGTTGGTAACCAGTTTATTATAACAATAAGGCACTACGAGTGTTTGTGGTATATTTCCAATACACCACGGCTAAGAGCTGCTCTAAGGGCTGTATCCAGGCACTCCACATCATGCATAAGAACACCCCTTAGCCGTGGTATATTGGCCATATACCACACCCCGCCTCCCGGGCATTATTGCTTAAATATACCACAGGTATGATGCACATTTACTTGTTTACTGTTCCAATTACGTTGGTAACCAGTTTATAATAGCAATAAGACACCTCAGGGGTTTGTGGTATGTTGCCAATAAACCACGGGTAAGGGCTGTATCCAGGCACTCCACATTGCGTTGTTATGTACGACATACATTTGTGTCATAGGTGCACTAAAACAGGATCTTCTAAAATTCTCACTTCACGTGAAACTGAAGTGGATGCTTTTTTTTGCCTTCTTAGTGCTTTTATTTGTGGATACAAGTTTTGATATTTGGGGTGGCCCAAAAAAAACATTTTATCGCTCACACACTGTATAAAGTACTCTCACTTTCTTTTTTCCGCACTTAAGTATCCATGGAAACAGTTTCACATGAACTGAGAATTTGATCAGATCCTGTTTTAGTGCACCTGTGATAGAAATGTATATCATACATAACATTCTATTCCTCTAAAAACCTGTGGCCATTGTCCTGTTAAACATTCTCCAGAGAGAAAAAAGCAGATGGTCAAGTCATCCAGTCATAATTTCCCCAATACCAAGAGCAAACACAATGTTTTCCACCTGTAATATTGGCCCATCATATCATTATACTGAGGCCCAAGAGGGTGTGGTATATGGCCAATATATACAGTGGGGAGAACACGTATTTGATAACCTGCTAAATCTGCAGTGTTTCCTACTTACAAAGCATGTAGATGTCTGTAATTTTTACCATAGGTACACTTCAACTGTGAGAGATGGAATCTAAAACAAAAATCTAGAAAATGACATTGTATGATTTTTAAGTAATTAATTTGCATTTTATTGCATGACGTAAGTATTTGATCACCTACCAACCAGTAAGAATTCCGTCTCTCACAGACCTGTTAGTTTTTCTTTAAGAAGCCCTCCACTCATTACCTGTATTAACTGCACTTGTTTGAACTCGTTACCTGTATAAAAGACACCTGTCCACCACACACTCAATCAAACAGACTCCAACCTCTCCACAATGGCCAAGACCAGAGGAGAGCTGTGTAAGGACATCAGGGATACAACTGTAGACCTATACAAGGTTGGGATGGGCTACAGGACAATAGGCAAGCAGCTTGGTGAGAAGGCAACAACTGTTGGCGTAATTATTAGAAAATGGAAGAAGTTCAAGATGACGGTCAATCACCCTCGGTCTGGGGCTCCATGCAAGATCTCACCTCGTGGGGCATCAATGATCATGAGGAAGGTGAGGGATGGATGGATTAAAATCCTACAGCGCACACATGGTCCCCCTGCTCAAGCCTGCGCATGTCCAGGCCCGTCTGAAGTTTGCCAATGACCATCTGGATGATCCAGAGGAGGAATGGGAGAAGGTCATGTGGTCTGATAGAGCTTTTTGGTCTAAACTCCACTTGCCGTGTTTAGAGGAAGAAGAAGGATGAGTACAACCCCAAGAACACCATCCCAACCGTGAAGCATGGAGGTGGAAACATCATTCTTTGGGGATGCTTTTTTGCAAAGGGGACAGGACGACTGCACCATATTGAGGGGAGGATGGATGGGGCCATGTATCGCGAGATCTTGGCCAACAACCTCCTTCCCTCAGTAAGAGCATTGAAGATGGGTCGTGGCTGGGTCTTCCAGCATGACAACGACCCGAAACACACAGCCAGGGCAACTAAGGAGTGGCTCCGTAAGAAGCATCTCAAGGTCTTGGAGTGGCCTAGCCAGTCTCCAGACCTGAACCCAATAGAAAATCTTTGGAGGGAGCTGAAAGTCCGTATTGCCCAGCGACAGCCCCGAAACCTGAAGGATCTGGAGAAGGTCTGTATGGAGGAGTGGGCCAAAATCCCTGCTGCAGTGTGTGCAAACCTAGTCAAGAACTACAGGAAACATATGATCTCTGTAATTGCAAACAAAGGTTTCTGTACCAAATATTAAGTTCTGCTTTTCTGATGTATCAAATACTTATGTCATGCAATAAAATGCAAATTAATTACTTAAAAATCATACAATGTGATTTTCTGGATTTTTTATTTAGATTCCGTCTCTCACAGTTGAAGTGTACCTATGATAAAAAATTACAGACTTCTACATGCTTTGTAAGTAGGAAACACTGCCGATTTAGCAGGTTATCAAATACTTGTTCTCCCTACTGTATATTGGCTATATACCACACCCTCTTGGGCCTCAGTATAATGATATGATGGGCCAATATTACAGGCTGAAAAACCTGCAAAATCAGCAGTGTATCAAATACTTGTTCTCACCACTGTACCACGGCTAAGGGCTGTTCTTATGCATGACATAACGCGGAGTGCCTGGATACAGCCCTTAGCCGTGGTGTATTGGCAATATACCACAAACACCCGAGGTGCCTTACTGTTATTATAAACTGGTTACCAACATAATTAGGGCAGTAAAAATACTTGTTTTTTCATACCCGTGGTATACAGTCTGATATACCACGCCTTTCAGCCAATCAGCATACACTGCTCAAACCACCCAGTTTTGAAGAATCTCAAATATAAAATATATTTAAGATTTATTTAACACTTTTTTTGGTTATTACATGATTCCAAATATGTTGTCTCCACTATTATTCTACAATGTAGAAAATAGTAAAAAATAAAGAAAAACCCTTGAATGTCCAAACTTTTGACTGGTACTGTACACCTCAATGATCTAATCAGTCTCAATTTATTTGAGGTCATTAAAGATCCCATGGTACTTATCGTAAGAGTAGGGGTGTTAACCCCGGTGTCCTGGCTAAATTCCCAATCTGGCCCTCAAACCATCACGGTCACCTAATAATTCCCAGTTTACAATTGACTCATTCATCCCCCTCTCCCCTGTAACTATTCCCCAGGTCGTTGCTGCAAATGAGAACGTGTTCTCAGTCAATTTACCTGGTAAAATAACGGGTAAATTTAAAAAACATAATTGTTTTCTTTTCTGTTTTAATAAGTATATAATTATGGTTAAATGTGTGTTGTAGAGGCCAAGCCTCTACAAACGTACCTCTTGTATCAAACGACTCATCATAAGGAATTGTTTAGGACCGTCAAAGAGGCCGTGAACAATGATGACAGGCTTGTACCCAAGTGTGCCGGCCAGGTTAACGCCACATAAGAGCAGCAGAAGTCCATTGACATTGATGTCCAACGACGTTCTCATTTTCAATGAAACCACCGATGAATACAGATTGATTCCTTCAGCGTGCAGGATAGAACAATTGGTTGCATCACCCTTGCATGAATGGACATTTAGGTTCCAGTTTATTTACTATGTTTACCTACTTTCATTATTACACATCTGTTGTGGTGTTCGCGGAAGAAGACACTCCTTCTTCCTCTTTTATCATCTTAATTCAATGTCAGGCGCATGCTAACCTCGCTCGACATTGAGTGTTTGGTGCCATCAATTTAATTCACTATGCTTCAATGGTCACTACACGCACTTCAAGGGAGGTTTACTTTTTTCAGTATGTGGATAAATTCC
Source organism: Oncorhynchus nerka (assembly GCF_034236695.1). Taxonomy (NCBI): domain Eukaryota; kingdom Metazoa; phylum Chordata; class Actinopteri; order Salmoniformes; family Salmonidae; genus Oncorhynchus; species Oncorhynchus nerka. The sequence continues at coordinate 22,701,392 of NC_088398.1, read as the reverse complement.
ACTCACAAAAAGTATTTAACCATTGAGTGTAATGCAAAATGCCTCATAAACGTAAGGTATTAACGACGACCGATGTCAGTAGCAGATGTGCCATCATTTGGACAAACAAAATGCGCAGTGCACACTTTTTCTGATTGAGTTGTTCTGTACACCAGCCACCAGGGGGCAGAATGCGACCAGAGACTTATTCAAATACGTGATTCCACTTCCGGTTGTCGCACCATGGATGGAGTGGGCAGCTAGCAAGAAGTTGTGGATAACTTTAGCTTAACAAGTGTAATTGAAACCAACATGATTGTTGTTAGTATTGAGAGGTCATTTTAACTTCGCTCGTTAGTTAAACGTCCACGTATTAGCCAGGCGTGAAGCAAATTCATCTAAACTGAGCTCGCTTTTTGCTAAGCTTGCTAGCTGCTGCATGTTGTGCTGTTTTCATAGATCACCCCCATGTTCATTGCGTGAAGGTTTCAAAACAAGGTAAGGTGGCTAGCTAGCTACCTATCAATGTAATGAATAGTTCTCTTCAGATCTTCAAAGAGCAAATATAGGAGGCAAAGAAAAGCTGGAGGGTTTTCTTTTCGATAGTTCCTACTTAAGATCATGCAGCGGATCTATTTCGTTATATAATTAAGCAGCAAGGCAACTCCACATGAGGCTGTTCTCCTGCACGACACAACGCGCCCCCGTGGTGCCTTATTGCTATAAACTGGTTACCAACGTAATTAGAGTAGTTAAAATACATGTTTTGTCATACCCGTGGTATATTGTCTAATATATTGTCAAAAATATTTTTACTGATCTAATTACATTTGGTAACCAGTTTATAATACCTTCATGGCCCCTTGGGGGTTTGTGGTATATGGCCAATATACCATGGGTAAGGGCTGTATCCAGCCGCTTCGTGCCTAAGAACAGCCAATAGCCATATACCACACCCCCTCCTGCCTTATTGCTTCAATATACCCATGTGTAGCATATGAATCTTGCTCTGCCAGCCATTCCCTGCTACATCATCACCATTGCTACAGAAGTTTCCTATTCATATGACATTTTATATACCTAGCACAGGAGGTTGGTGGCACTTTAATTGAGGAGAACTGGCTCGTGGTAATGACTGGAGCGGGATAAGCAATTATTATGAGCTGTTTTCCCCTCAGCAACCTCCTGTGATACCTAGTACCATACAACTCTCTGTCTACATCTACTGTATACCGTAGGTAACTGATTTTTGTCTCCCAATTAGGCAAAAATGGCAAACCTAGAACAATGGGTGAGTGACAGTCTGCATGACATCCTTGGCCTTAGTGACAGATATGTTGCCCAGTTCATGATCGGCTCCGCGCGTAAATCATCGAGCTCTCAAGACTTTGTCGCCCACCTCAAGTCGACGGGCACCATCGACATTAATCAGCAAGTGATCGCCTTTGCACAGGAACTGTATGAAAAGGTCAAATGATTTGCTTTCTTTGTGTTTTAACGGCGTGCTTGTTTCTTATTTTCACTGTGGTTATTATGAGCATCTAGAAATGACTTTCATCTATGTGTTTCAGATTCCTCGTAAGCAAGTGGTTGAAAAGCCAGCCAGAGCGATAGAGCGACACGTCATGGAGATTGAGAGGAAGAATCGGACTTACACCCTACTGTCAGACAGCGAGAGTGACGGAGAGGCAGTGAGAGAGAGGGAGAAGGAGAAGAAGAAAAGTAAAGACCGAGGCGATAAGAGGAAGCACCTCAGGAAAAGGGAGGAGAGTCAATCATCTAGTGAAGAGGAGACCCCTAAAAGGTAATCAACCTGGAATGGAGTTTCATGTTACTTGCTTGTGACACGTTCTACCTGCTTTCCTCTCCTTTGTTGCTTTTTAGCTAAATGTTGACAGCTGTATTTGACTTGTATGGACTTCAGGGAGACAGGATGCAGCTTCAGGGGTCTATGGTCTCATTAACTGAATTGCAACCATAAATACATTACAACAATGAAGCCAGTTACCCTAGAATATTTTGATTGTTTTCATGCTGTGTAGTCTCTATTTTTCAGCTGCTACTCCTCTGTGGCTTCAATGCCTGCTTGGACAAGCCTCCACTTAGATTGTGATTTGAGTTTCTAAAAGGCCCGTTCTCTTTCTCAGTAGTAAGCTGGGCCATGGCGACCAGAAGTCCAGTAAGAAGGATGAAGAGGAGGAGGAGGAGGAGTGGGAGAAGGAAGAGAGAGAACGCGTACTGGATCTGGAAGAGAGGGATGCTTTTGCCGAACGAATGAAACTGAAGGATAAAGACAAGACGAGGAACATCATGGAGAGAACGGACAAGAAGGTGGGATTGACTATCAATGATGGAACCCAACCCAGTCCATTTGACTTACTAGTGTACTTGTAGGTGTGTTTTGATTTTTGGCTAAATGTTTTTCCGTGACCTTTTCACCAGGGCTACGAGGAGGCTCAGAAAAGACTAAAGATGGCAGAGGAGGATCACAAGAAAATCGTGAGCACATTATTCAAATTCCCAGTAACTTATCGTATAATAGACTATCGTCTAAGTATGAAAAAAAACACAGTAGAAATAGAATTACTAGAACAGGGAGAGCCCCTCAGACTCATTATATGTCTATGGTCACCTATCTTCTCCTCTTTTCTATAGCTTCCAGAGTTGCGGAAGGAGTCTCGCAGGAACTACCTGTCAAAGAGAGAGGCTGAGAAGCTGGAGGACCTGGAGGCGGAGATCGCAGACGAGGAGTACCTGTTCTCCACGGACGCGCTGACTGAGAGGGAGCGGAAGGAGCTGGAGTACAAGCGCAACCTCCGAGACCTGGCCAAGGACTACAAGAAGGCCGGCGCCAAGGAGAAAGAGGAGAGGAAGAACAGATACTACATGCCAGAGGAGAAGAGGAGTAAAGTAAGGAGGAGATAGTTGGCTGGTAATGGTCCTGCCATGGATAGCCAGTACTCTTGTTGAAATGGTGTAAAACACTAGGATCCGGGGCTTGATTATATACATCTCGCTCACTCTATTTCCCTCTTCCTCTGTTCCTCCCTCTATCTCCGCCTCTCTCTCTCTCTCTCTCTCTCTCTCTCTCTCTATCTCTCCAGGATATTCCTCAGAGGGACATGGAGCTGGAGTTGGAGATGCCCATGGAGGGTGGAGGAGAGCAGGGTCGCTGGGAGGAGGAGAGGTTGAAGACTGCCTCGCTCATCTTCGGGGCCAAGAAGGAGAGGGAGAAAGGGTTGAAGGCAGAAAGAGAGAAGTACCAGCTGATCCTGGAGGAGGACGAGATGATCAACTTTGTCAGCAGTGCCGTCATCATGAAGGGAACCCAGGACGAGAAGGTGGGTTGTTAAATGTTAAAGCGTTTATCTGTGATAGATTGCAAGGAATAAATAAAGCTATAGTTATGGATATTAGTCTAACAAAATATTGTCATAATTCAAATTCAGAAAATATTTTACATTCCATACATATTCAATAGCGATCAACGAATACACACCTGAGCTTCTGGAGTATTTCTAACTGTGCCAAGGTCAAATCTCCATGTGACAATGAACAATACAGTGCAATTGTAATGTTGTCTTCATCTCTGTATGCTGTGTGTCTCCAGGAGCAGGAGCAGGCAGCCCTGTCCCAGGCGGAGGTCCAGAAGCAGTCCATCCAAGAGGTGAGACGCAGCCTGCCCGTGTTCCCCTACAGAGAGGACCTGCTCCTGGCCATCCAGCAGCACCAGATCCTGGTCATCGAGGGAGAGACGGGCTCCGGCAAGACCACCCAGATCCCCCAGTTCCTCATGGAGTCGGTGGGTACACATTATTCAAGGGGCCATGTCCATAAACATTATTATGGACACATATCAAAGAGGTTAGAGAAAAGCAGAGGACACATTTCCATTGGACATTGTGTGTACGTTTGACAAAGTCGTCTTGAATCTTCAGTGTTTTGTCACTATTTTCACTAACATTTTTTTAAAACAAATTGTAGTCTTCCACCCTGATCCATTTGTGGCATGATGCATTTCTGTGTATGTTACCTTTGTTGACCTGTTGTCTGGGTTTCTCCTAGGGCTACAATGATGGAGGCATGAAGATTGGGTGTACCCAGCCCCGTAGAGTGGCAGCCATGTCTGTAGCAGCCAGGGTGGCACAAGAAGTGGGCGTCAAGCTGGGCAACGAGGTGAAAATGGCACAACCGCTCTCTGTCACTCCGATGAAGCATAAATAATTCCTACTGTATATGGTAGAAAACATAAACTCACCGTATTTGTCCAACTACCCCTTTCTTTATCAGGTAGGCTACAGTATCCGTTTTGAGGATTGTACGTCAGAGAGGACAGTACTCAAATACATGACTGACGGAATGCTGCTCAGAGAGTTCCTGACAGAGCCTGATCTGGCCAGCTACAGGTACCACTATATGCCCCGTCTGTCCTTATCTTTAGATATGTTTTCCATATGTGGAGGTTTATGTTTAAAAGTGGTATATTGTGCTTTAGAAAAATAATAAATTAAATAATTCCCTGCCATATTGTTTTAGTCAGTATGACAGTATAACAATAAATGATCCCTTCCTCTCTCTCAGTGTGGTCATCATTGATGAGGCCCACGAGCGGACGCTGCACACAGACATCCTGTTTGGTCTGATCAAGGACATTGCCCGGTTCCGTCCGGACCTGAAGGTGCTGGTGGCCAGCGCCACCTTGGACACAGAGCGCTTCTCCTGCTTCTTTGACGACGCGCCGGTATTCAGAATCCCCGGCAGGAGGTTCCCTGTGGACATCTTCTACACTAAGGTACCTCTGCTGACCATCTGTATAGTGAAATGGCCTCAGGACAAAAGATTGCATCCCCATTCTCCACCGTTCTCCTGAAGTGTGCACTTGCGCATTTCCCACGATGGATTTAACATGAAAACTCCCTCCGGGCAATGTTTAAACCAATATAAAGCCTTTTAAATGTGCGACAGGAAGTGATCAAGTGCGCTCTTTGAGAGAAGGCGGAAGAAACGGAATGCAGCCATAGGCATAACTTTGAATGACTGTAAATACCTTTTTCACCTGTGAGAAGTGCTGGATGATACTAATGTAAGTCAAAGATGGATGTCAATTATCTGTTCTATTGTTGTACTCTTTTCTCTCTGGTATTGTTTACTATTTCACTCGCTCGCTCTCGCTCTCTCAGGCTCCTGAGGCAGACTACCTGGAGGCCTGTGTTGTGTCGGTGCTACAGATCCACGTCACACAGCCCCCCGGAGACTGTCTGGTCTTCCTCACTGGACAGGTCTGGCACACTCGCACCTTGACCCCTCACCTCAACGCTGACATTCACATTACATCAGCTACTACATCATCTACCTCGGCTACTACGTCACATTACATCTGCTCTCACTCAACATCAGATCCTACATCAGTCACTACACATTAGCTAGGCCTACTACAAATCACACTTCATCTGGTGAATCACACTTCATCTGGTGAATCACACTACATCTGGTAAATCACACTACATCTGGTAAATCACACTACATCTGGTAAATCACACTACATCTGGTAAATCACACTACATCTGGTAAATCACACTACATCTGGTAAATCACACTACATCTGGTAAATCACACTACATCTGGTGAATCACACTACATTTTGTGAATCACACTACATCAGCAACAATCTTAAGTCTATTCATTCTGTATGTGGCTCTTTAATGTGTAGGGTACCGTCTTTCGGATGGGACGTTAAATGGTTGTCCTGACTCTCTGTGGTCTCTAAAAGATCCCCTGGCACTTATCGTAAGAGTTGGGGTGTTAACCCCGGTGTCCTGGCTAAATCTAGCCCTCATACCACCTAATCATCCCCAGCTTCCAATTGGCTCATTCATCTCTCCTCCCCTGTAACTATTCCCCAGGTCGTTGCTGTAAATGAGAATGTGTTCTCAGTCAACTTACCAGGTCAAATAAATAATAAATGATAAATGACACACAGATTTCTGCCAAGGTTTCTGTCCTTACCGCTCTCCTGTCTCTCTCTATTTCCACAGGAGGAGATTGAGACTTGCTGTGAGCTGCTGCAGGAGAGATGCAGGCGTCTGGGTTCTAAGATATCGGAGCTCCTGGTGCTTCCCATCTACGCCAATCTACCTTCAGACATGCAGGCCAAGATCTTCAGCCCCACACCCCCTGGCTCACGCAAGGTGAGAGGACCTCTTCTCTTCTGTTTAAACTTGGGCCACTAGGGGGTGCTCAAGGACCACTTTGGAAATATGTTTTATCCTCTGTGATCAAATAATGTAACGAAAATATGTATGCATTATTTTCTTTACCCAAATGGAAATCCAACCCAACCTAGGTTATTGTAGATTTCATGCTGCACTTATGTCAATGTAGTAGATTCTATTCTACTATGTCATTTGGCACATTTTAAGCTAATGGCGCCGAAGGAGTTTGCTGCCGTTTTACGATCCTGTAACCAATTGTGTATGTTTTTTCACATTATTTGTAACTTATTTTGTACATAATGTTTCTGCCACCATGTCTTATGACCGAAAAGAGCTTCTCGATATCAGGGCAACGATTACTCACCCCGTACTGGAGGAATCCTTCTTCAACGAGTCAGACAGGAAGGATTTACTACAGACACCCGACAAGACCCTCATCCCCGTCATTCGCAGGAGTGAAAAGACGGAGATATCTCGGACGATGGTCCGTCACCTTTACCATCGGTCCTATTAGACAACGTACAATCAATCGATTAATAAAATAGATGAACTACAAGCACTTATATCCTACCAACGGGACATTAACCTGTCATTCCGCTAGCGGAACCCCTCGCCAACAGCCAATGCAATTGCAGGGCGCCAAATACAAATCAACAGACATCTCATAAATCAAATTTCTCAAACATACAAGTATTAGGCACCATTTTAAAGATACAATTCTCGTTAATCCAGCCACAGTGTCTGATTTTCAAAAATGCTTTACAGCGAAAGCTCCACAAATGATTATGTTAGGTCACCACCAAGTCACAGAAAAACCCAGCCATTTTTCCAGCCAAAGAGAGGAGTCACAAAAAGCACAAATAGAGATAAAATTAATCACTAACCTTTGATGATCTTCATCAGATGACACTCATAGGACTTCATGTTACACAATACATGTATGTTTTGTTCGATAAAGTGCATATTTATATCCAAACATCTCATTTTACATTGGCGTGTTATGTTCAGTAGTTCCAAAACGTGCTGTGATTTTGCAGAGAGCCACATCAATTTACAGAAATACTCATTATAAATGTTGATGAAAATACAAGTGTTATGCATGGAACTTTATCTAAACTTCTCCTTAATGTAACCGCTGTGTCAGATTTCAAAAGAACTTTACGGAAAAAGCATACCATGCAATAATCTGAGTACAGAGCTCAGATCTCAAACCAGCAAAAAGAAATATTCGCCATGTTGCGCAATCAACATTAGTCAGAAATAGGATTATAAATATTCACTTACCTTTGATGATCTTCATCAGAATGCACTCCTAGGAATCCCAGTTCCACAATAAATGTTTGATTTGTTTGATAAAGTTCAGAATTTATGTCCATATACCTCCTTTTGGAGGTAAACCAATCAAAACGCGCGTGCAACTTCCAGCGGAAAGGTCGGACGAAAATGCCCAAAAGTTATATTACTGGTCATAGAAAGATATCAAACGATGTATAGAATCAATCTTTAGGATGTTTTTATCATAAATGTTCAATAATGTTCCAACCGGAGAATTCCATTGTCTGTAGAAAAGCAATGGAACGGGAGCTACCTCTCATGTGAATGCGCGTGACTGAGCTCGTGGCTGCTGGCAGACCTCTGACTCATTCCCCTCTCATTCAGCCCCACTTCATAGTAGAAGCATCAAACAACGTTCTAAAGACGGTTGACATCTAGTGGGAGCCTTGGGAAGTGCAACATAACCAATATCCCACTGTATCTTCAATAGGGGCTGAGTTGAAAAACTACAAACCTCAGATTTCCCACTTCCTTTTTTGATTTTTTTTCTCAGGTTTTTGCCTGCCTTATGAGTTCTGTTATACTCAGACATCATTCAAACAGTTTTAGAAACTTCAGTGTTTTCTATCCAATACTACTACTACTAATAATAATAATAATAATATTAGCATCTGGGACTGAGTAGGAGGCAGTTTACTCTGGGCACGCTTTTCATCCAAAAGTGAAAATGCTGCCCCCTAGCCCAATGAAGTTAAAAACTGTAATATCTTATGTTTCACCGAGTCGTGGCTGAACGATGACATGATTAACATACAGTTGGCAGGTTTTAAGCTTTTTCGGCAGAATAGAACAGCGGTGGTAAGACAAGGGGCGGCGGCCTATGTATATTTGTAAACAACAGCTGGTGCATGAAATCTAAGGAAGTCTCGAGGTTTTGCTTGCCTGAGGTAGAGTCTCATGATAAGCTGTAGACCACACTATTTACCAAGAGAGTTTACATCTATAGTTTTCATAGCTGTCGATATACCACCGCAGACCAATGCTGGCACTAAGACCGGACTCAATGAGCTGTATACGGCCATAAGCAAACAGGAAAATGCACATCCAGAGGCGGCGCTCCTAGTGGCCGGGGACTTGAATGCAGGGAAACTCAAATCAGTTTTACCTCATTTCTATCAGCATGTTAAATGTGCAACCAGAAGGGAAAAATACTCTAGAGCACCTTTACTCCACACACAGAGACCCGTACAAAGCTCTCCCTCACCTTCCATTTGGCAAATCTGACCATAATTCTGTCCTCCTGATTCCTGCTTACAAGCAAAAACTAAAGCAGGAAGCACCAGTGACTCGGTCAATAAGAAAGTGGTCAGATGAAGCAGATGCTAAGCTACAGGACTGTTTTGCTAGCATAGACTGGCATATGTTCTGGGATTCTTCCGATGGCATTGAGGGGTACACCACATCAGTCACTGGCTTCATCAATAAGTGCATCGACGATGTCGTCCCCACGGTGACCGTACATACAGTGGGGAGAACAAGTATTTGATACACTGCCGATTTTACAGGTTTTCCTAATTACAAAGCATGTAGAGGTCTGTCATTTTTATCATAGGTACACTTCCACTGTGAGAGACAGAATCTAAAACAAAAATCCAGAAAATCACATTGTATGATTTTTAAGTAATTAATTAGCATTCTATTACATAACCACAACAGTGGTAGGCCTGATCAGCAACAACGATGAGACAGCCTATAGGGAGGAGGTCAGAGACCTGGCCGTGTGGTGCAAGGACAACGACTTCTCCCTCAACGTGATCAAGACAAAGGAGATGATTGTGGACTACAGGAAAAGGAGGACCAAGCACGCTCCCATTCTCATTGATGGGGCTGTAGTGGAGCTGGTGTCCACATCACCAACAAACTATCATGGTCCGAGCACACTAAGACAGTTGTGAAGAGGGTAAGACCAAGCATATTTCCTCTCAGGAGACTGAAAAGATTTGGCATGGGTCCTCAGATCCTCAAAAGGTTCTACAGCTGCACCACCGAGAGCATCCTGACTGGTTGGATCACTGCCTGGTATAGCAACTGCTCGGCCTCCGACCGCAAAGCACCACAGAGGGTAGTGTGTATGGCCCAGTACATCACTGTCCCCAAGCTTCCTGCCATCCAGGGCCTCTATACCAGGCGGTGTCAGAGGAAGGCCCTAAAAATGGTCAAAGACGCCAGCCACCCTAGTCATAGACGGTCTACAGTCAATCACGGACTACAAGAAGAAAACCAGCCCAGTCACGGACCAGGATGTCTTGCTCCCAGGCAGACTAAATAACTTTTTTGCCTGCTTTGAGGACAATACAGTGCCACTGCACCGGCCTGCAACGAAAACATGCGGACTCTCCTTCACTGCAGCCGAGGTGAGTAAGACATTTAAACGTGTTAACCCGCGCAAGGCTGCAGGCCCAGACGGCATCCCCAGCCGCGCCCTCAGAGCATGCGCAGACCAGCTGGCCGGTGTGTTTACGGACATATTCAATCAATCCTTATACCAGTCTGCTGTTCCCACATGCTTCAAGAGGGCCACCATTGTTCCTGTTCCCAAGAAAGCTAAGGTAACTGAGCTAAACGACTACCGCCCCGTAGCACTCACTTCCGTCATCATGAAGTGCTTTGAGAGACTAGTCAAGGACCATATCACCTCCACCCTACCTGACACCCTAGACCCACTCTAATTTGCTTACCGCCCAAATAGGTCCACAGACGATGCAATCTCAACCACACTGCACACTGCCCTAACCCATCTGGACAAGAGGAATACCTATGTGAGAATGCTGTTCATCGACTACAGCTCGGCATTCAACACCATAGTACCCTCCAAGCTCGTCATCAAGCTCGAGACCCTGGGTCTCGACCCCGCCCTGTGCAACTGGGTACTGGATTTACTGGATAGGTAACAACATCTCCACCCTGCTGATCTTCAACACTGGGGCCACACAAGGGTGCGTTCTGAGCCCTCTCCTGTACTCCCTGTTCACCCACGACTGCGTGGCCACGCACGCCTCCAACTCAATCATCAAGTTTGCGGACGACACAACAGTGGTAGGCTTGATTACCAACAACGACGAGACGGCCTACAGGGAGGAGGTGAGGGCCCTCGGAGTGTGGTGTCAGGAAAATAACCTCACACTCAACGTCAACAAAACTAAGGAGATGATTGTGGACTTCAGGAAACAGCAGAGGGAACACCCCTATCCACATCGATGGAACAGTAGTGGAGAGGGTAGCAAGTTTTAAGTTCCTCGGCATACACATCACAGACAAACTGAATTGGTCCACTCACACAGACAGCATCGTGAAGAAGGCGCAGCAGCGCCTCTTCAACCTCAGGAGGCTGAAGAAATTCGGCTTGTCACCAAAAGCACTCACAAACTTCTACAGATGCACAATCGAGAGCATCCTGGCGGGCTGCATCACCGCCTGGTACGGCAACTGCTCCGCCCACAACCGTAAGGCTCTCCAGAGGGTAGTGAGGTCTGCACAACGCATCACCGGGGGCAAACTACCTGCCCTCCAGGACACCTACACCACCCGATGTTACAGGAAGGCCATAAAGATCATCAAGGACAACAACCACCCGAGCCACTGCCTGTTCACCCCGCTATCATCCAGAAGGCGAGGTCAGTACAGGTGCATCAAAGCTGGGACCGAGAGACTGAAAAACAGCTTCTATCTCAAGGCCATCAGACTGTTAAACAGCCACCACTAACATTGAGTGGCTGCTGCCAACACACTGACACTGACACTGACTCAACTCTAGCCACTTTAATAATGGGAATTGATGGGAAATGATGTAAAATATATCACTAGCCACTTTAAACAATGCTACCTAATATAATGTTACATACCCTACATTATTCATCTCATATGCATACGTATATACTGTACTCTATATCATCTACTGCATCCTTATGTAATACATGTATCACTAGCCACTTTAACTATGCCACCTTGTTTACATACTCATCTCATATGTATATACTGTACTCGATACCATCTACTGTATCTTGCCTATGCTGCTCTGTACCATCACTCATTCATATATCTTTATGTACATATTCTTTATCCCCTTACACTGTGTATGAGACAGTAGTTTTGGAATTGTTAGTTAGATTACTTGTTGGTTATTACTGCATTGTCGGAACTAGAAGCACAAGCATTTCGCTACACTTGCATTAACATCTGCTAACCATGTATATGTGACAAATAAAATTTGATTTGATTTGATTTTGATTATCTCTGCTACCGCACGGCAAGCGGTACCGGAGTGACAAGCTGAGTTCCAAATAGCTTCTTAACAGCTTCTACCCCCCCAAGCCATAAGACTCCTGTTCAGCTAATCAAAGGGCTACCCAGACCCCTCATTTATGCTGTTGCTACTCTGTTTATAATCTATGCATAGTCACTTTAACTCTACCTACATGTCCATATTTCCTCGACTAACCGTTGCCCCTGCACATTGACTCTGTACCGGCGCCCCCTGTATATAGCCTTGCTTGTTATTTTACTGCTGTGGTTTAATTATTTGTTTGTTTTATTTTCTGTTTTCTACTGATCAATTTTGTAAAGCATTGTTGGTTAAGGGCTTGTAAGTAAGTATTTCACAGTAAGGTGTACACCTGTTGTATTCGGCGCATGTGACAAATAACATTTGATTTGATTTGACCACTTAAGACCTCATTCTTCAGATTCCTGCCTCCATGTTTCTCATTCTCTTCTGGTGTTGTGCACAAACACATTATCTGATGTACAAAGTGTCCTCTCTCTGTGTGTCCTTAGGTGGTGGTGGCCACTAACATTGCGGAGACCTCTCTAACCATCGATGGGATCATATACGTCATAGATCCAGGCTTCTGCAAGCAGAAGAGCTATAACGCCCGCACCGGGATGGAGTCTCTGATTGTCACGCCTTGCTCACGGGTAACACGCTAGCTTTGGTTTTCAAATGAGCCATTTTGTTGTCATTGTCAGAGAAAGTGTAATTCATGTGGCTCTTATTGGGGCTGTAGATTTAGTTCTCTGGACAACATTCTGACCGTTTGCTGATTCCATCTGTGTTTTGATCCACCACAGGCCTCAGCCAATCAGCGAGCAGGTCGTGCAGGCAGAGTGGCGGCTGGGAAGTGTTTCCGTCTCTACACTGCGTGGGCGTTTAAACACGAGATGGAGGAGTCCACCGTGCCCGAGATCCAGCGAACTAACCTGGGCAACGTGGTGCTGCTGCTCAAGAGCTTGGGTACGGAACAAACGCTTTATAAGTCATGTCACAGTGCTAAATGAGAGAACACGTTTTAAAATGCACAGAGGTCCTCTTGAAGTAATCCACTGAAGTATAGTCTGTAGTTCACTATTATGAGTTTGACTTACTTGACTTAGTGGAGCAAAGGGCCTCAGTATGAGCATCTCAAACCCACGTGTCGATTTGTTTTACATTGGAGTGGCGTATGTTTTTTTCCCCGACAGGAATTAATGACCTCATCCACTTTGATTTCATGGACCCACCCCCTCACGAGACCCTGGTGCTAGCTCTGGAGCAGCTGTACGCACTGGGTGCACTCAACCACCTCGGAGAGCTCACCAAGGTAACTTACGCCTGACTGTCTATCAAAACCACGGCACCATTCCAATACTTTTCAATCGCATTGGCACCATTCCCTCCTCCCTTGTTAAATCAGTTGAATAAGAAAAAGGCTTCTTACGGCTATCCCATCTCAATTTATTGTTGGAAATAAGACCTGTAGTGATCCTGATGTTATCTCGTGAATCAAATAACTTTTTTGTGAATGTTGGTTCCTCTCTGTCAACGAAAATCAAAAACATTAATGGAAATCCCTTATGTTACATTAAGGGACATTTTCCCTCTCTGCTTTAGTTTTATCCACCTGATGTAATAGAGGTGATTGGTAACTTAAAGAAATCAGCAGCAAGTCATGATGAGGTGCCTTTTTAGTGAAATCATTGTCTTCCTCCATTATTGAGCCTCTAACGTACATCTTCACCAAATCAATGCAAACTGGTGTTGTTCCTAAAGATTTGAAAATTGCCGAAGTTATCCCCCTCTATATATCTGGGGATCCAAGATCTTTTACAAATTATTGCACAGTATCTGTACTACTGTGTTTTTCTAAAATCCTAGAGAAACTGTTGTATGAAAGAATGTTGAAACATTTAAACCAACACTATTCTATATGACCACCAATATGTTTTTTGTAAAAACTAATCCACAGATTAATTAAAAATAATCCTTTGTTATTACTTATCTATATCAATGACCTTGCTGTTGTTCTTCTACCATACTTCCCATTCTTTTTGCTGAGGATACCAACTTGGATTTATCACACGAGAATTTCGATTCACTAATCAACGAAGCCAACTCAGTTTTCTGAATTTCCATATAAACAAATTATCTTTTTAATGTAATAAAAAAATCCAACTTTGTTGTATTTACTGGTAAGAATCAGATATATTTTTAAAAGAGCCAGAATCTCAATTGTTGGGAATTAAATGAACCAGGTTTAATCTACTACATTCCTCTGTGTTCTAGTTGATGAAAAGTTGTCCTGTAAAGATCATATTCAGTTGGTCTGCAGCAAAGTGTTGAAGTCCTTTGGTATCATCAGAAAGAGTAGTGGTTTGAGTCATCAGGCTTGCTTCCTGACACTATACTACAGCTTAATTTACCCATATATTATTTACTGCAATATTGTCTGGGCCGGTACATATGCTTTTTACCTACACAAATCACGCATCACACAAAATAAACGTACAAGACTAGCCACCTCCTCTAACTACTTGGCTCCAGCTGTCCCTCCGTTTAAGAAACTCAATATATTGTGTATCTACAACATTAATATACTCAAATTATGCACCTTCATCTACAAATACACATGCATCCCAGACAATCCACCTAAACCCTTCAATGGTTAATTCCCAAATCCATGCATACACAAGACACCTTTACCCTTCCCACTGCCGCACCTCACATAGTCAATTCTCTAGCAGATACAGAGGGTTCGTACTCTGGAATTCCTATCTTCATATTGCCAAAACATCATCATCCCTCAATAACTTCCAAGTATAGATTAGGGGTCAGCCCGGTGACCCAAACTACCTCCATGTAGCCTAACTCTCTCTCTCACACACATATACACACACACATAATCAAACATGTTTTTTCTTGTATACTGAGTATGTCATGTACAGTTATAATTAGTACGCTTTGTTTAACTGATTGAACAAACTTTATTTGTACTTATATTTGTGTATTGTTTGTTTTTTTGGTGTGGTTGCTTGTTTTATTTTTATCTGTACTGTTTTGTCTTTCCCTTTTTATTCTTTGGTGAGAATAAATAAAACCTAAAAAAAGTGCAAATGACCTCTGGGAATGCAGGGAGGAGATATAATAGGGCACATCGATTCCATCACCATTAGGCAGGTGAATGAACATATTGGCTTCTAATACCTTAGAAAGGTGACTATTTGATGTGAAAGGTCATGTAATGAGTGTTGTTGTGTTCCAGTTGGGCCGCAGGATGGCTGAGCTGCCGGTGGACCCTATGCTGAGCAAGATGATCCTGGCCTCCGAACAGTGAGTCTCTATGGCAATCCTGGCACTGGCCTGGAATGAATGTAGTTGTATTATTCTGTTACCTTGCTCATCATTCCACTTTATCTCTTTTTCTCTCAACCCCCCCCACTCTATAATGAATTTTATTCTTATTACAAAAGTGCTTTATTGACAATTATTCAACAGGACATGAAACCTCTTAAGGTATTTCACTAAACTTTCCCATCTTCCTCTGTCTCTCCAGGTATAAGTGTTCTGAGGAGGTGTTGACCATCGCGGCCATGCTGTCTGTGAACAACTCCATCTTCTACCGACCCAAAGACAAGGTGGTTCACGCCGACAACGCCAGGCAGAACTTTGTGGTCCCCGGGGGAGACCATATGGTGCTGCTCAACGTCTACACACAGGTCAGGAGGATTGGGTTTGATAGTTAAGATAAAGATGTGATACTACCCCACTTTGTTTCCACTTGTCTCATATAAGGTATCAGGGTTGCAGTTCTGGGTCATGTTCATTTGGCACCAACTGTAAAAATAAAATAAAAAAAGACAAATAATGGTCAGAATTTCATATTTAACTTATTCTATTTATTTATTTTTTGAATCCCTGGTGATTTTAGTATTTTTTGGGCCAAGTACTAAAATCCCCCAAAATAACTTTCAATATTTGTGGGGCCGAGCCCCCCCCCCCCCCTCCTGGGGACTGAGTTTCCCGAACTCAGTCCCCAGGACCCAAGGTGTTTGCCCAAGCACTACACAGCTGATTCATGTAATCATCAAGCTTTCACCAATTGAATCAGCTGTGTTGCGTTAGGGCAAAAACCAAAACGTGCACCTCTTGGGATCCCTAGAACAGAGTTTGGGAAATGCTGTTCAATGTTTTGTTTTCAGTCTGTGATATTGACTGCTTCATTTGTCCCTCAGTGGCTGGAGAGTGGCTACTCCACCCAGTGGTGCTATGAGAACTTCATCCAGTTCCGCTCCATGAAGCGGGCGCGGGATGTCAGGGAGCAGCTGGAGGGCCTGATGGACAGGATAGAGGTGGAGGTGTGCAGCTCAGGCGGAGACATTGTGCCCATCCGTAAGGTCAGTGTGACTGTGAACGCAACCTAACCTCATGACCATGAAAACACCTTAAAACCGCTTAACCATGAACATACCTTTAAACAGCTTGACCGTGAACACAAAATACAACCGTTTCTTCTAGTTAACCATGTTTTGTTTTTTTAAACGCCCTCCTAGAGTGTAGACCCGTGTTTCCCAACCCCAGTCCTCGGGTACCCCCAAACAGCACACCTGATTCAACTTGTCATCTAAACGTCAAGCTCTCCATGTTGAATCAGGTGTTTTTATCTGGGGCTACAACTAAAAGTGTGCTGTTGGGGTTACAGGATGACCGGAGCTGGGAAACACTGGCATAGACCACTTTGTTCCACTTCTAATTTTCTGGGCGAACACTTACCTGACACCAAACTCTTTGTTACATGTGTAGCTAATGTGTGAATATGCTTCACACTACATCTGTGTGCTTAAACCACTGACTGCAGATTTAGAAAGCACTGCTCTAGCGTCACTATTCACTGGAGATACAAGCCTATCACTTCACACCAGGTCTGGGGGACTGAAGGGACCCCTTTTATAGGAGATGGGATTAGTTTTTGTCTGCTCATGAAAACAGTTCTTAAATCATGCCGGGTGTTAAGCCGGCCACTCTGTCGGAGAGGCAGGTTGAGTTCACTTAATATGCATCTGAATGGACGCTTCGTGCTTTCCCAATTCCCAACTTCATCATCATCACAGTCCATTCTCTAGTAAAACTGATACACGAGGACTCCCCAAAAGGCAGTCCCTGGGTGTTTTTATTTGGCCCCCAAGTTTAAAAAAAATCCCCAATCAGCTCAAAGTGATTTTAATTTAGGACATCTCTTCCCAAGTATTCCCACGCATAAATAGAGAAGCATATGTGATCGTATGAAATCAAGGTTTGAAAGGACTCTGTTTTTGTCAAATACTATATCTGTTTGGGATTTCTGCGGTCAATTTTCACCATCTCAGTAACATGATCACTCTTACTCTCTCACAGCGTTCACACATACAGTCACTCATACATCCTCTCTTTTGTCTTTCTCTCTCACTGATACTTAATTTAAAAATATGTATTTTGACCTCAAATGGACAACCATGTCAAATAAAGGTTAAATAAAAATGTTCTCTCCCTCTCTCAGGCAGTGACGGCGGGATATTTCTACCACACGGCGCGGCTTAGCAAGGGGGGCTACAAGACGGTGAAGCACCAGCAGACAGTCTACGTCCACCCCAACAGCTCCCTGTTCGAGGAGCAGCCCCGTTGGCTCATCTACCACGAGCTGGTCTTCACCACCAAGGAGTTCATGAGACAGGTTTGGTAGCAGTACTAGTAGACTTGTGGTCATGTTTGTGTGTATGTTTCTCCATGTGAGGCGGATCTGGAAGCAATCCACCACCGTGAAGGGTAAAGTAAAACTTTAGGGGAGTTTTTGCTGTCTTGTTGTAATATCAAGTGGCTCCAGGTAGCATTGTCTTTGTATACAGTATTATATACAGTACCTTCGGAAAGTATTCAGACTCCTTGACTTTTTCCACATTTTGTTACATTACCTTATTACAGCCTTATTCTAAAATGGATTAAATAAATACAAATTCTCAGAAATCTACACACAATAACCCATAATGACAAAACAAAAACAGGTTTTTAGGAATTTTTGCAAATATATTAAAAATAAACAACAGAAATATCTTATTTGCGTAAGTATTCAGACCCTTTGATATGAGACTCGAATTTGAGATCAGATGCATCCTGTTTCCATTGATCATCCTTGAGATGTTTCTTCAACTTGATTGGAGTCCACCTGTGGTAAATTCAATTGATTGGACATGATTTGAAAAGACACACACCTGTCTGTATAAAGTCCTACAGTTGACAGTGCATGTCAGAGCAAAACCCAAGCCGTGAGGTCGAAGGAACAAGGCACACCTGTTAATTGAAATGCATTCCAGGTGACTACCTCGTGAAGCTGGTTGAAAGAATGCCAAGAGTGTGCAAAGCTGTCATCAAGGCAAAGAAAGGGTGGCTATTTGAAGAATCTCAAATCTTAAATATATTTAATTTAACACTTTTCTGGGGTTACTACTTAATTCCAGGTGTGTTATTTCATAGTTTTGATGTCTTCACCATTATTATACAATGTAGAAAATAGTAAAAGTAAAGAAAAACCCTGGAATGAGTAGGTGTGTCCAAACTTTTGACAGGTACTGTATATTAGCAAACATTTCTAAACTTGGTTTTGCTTTATCATTATTGGGTGTAGATTGAGAGGGGAAATTTGTATTTATTTAATCAACTTTAGAATAAGGCTGCAACGTAACCTAATGTGGAAAAAGTCAAGGGGTCTGAATACTTTTCAAATGCACTGTACATACTGTATGTTGAGATTTAAGCTGCATGGGACAGAATGAATACGATTTTAAGGGGACGGAAGGTGCTGTTATTCTTACATTACTTTGAATTTATGTAAATATATTTTCCCCCTTTAATTTGAACCTCTTTCTCTGCCTCAAGGTGATTGAGATAGACAGCAGCTGGCTGCTGGAGGTGGCTCCCCACTACTACAAGAACAAGGAGCTGGAGGACAGCAGCAGTAAGAAGATGCCTCGCAAACAGGGCAAGGCCAAGGAAGAGCTGGGCTAAGGACAGGAACTAGAAAAGACAGAGACTTTCTCCCCTCAGAGATAGACAGCCAAGCAGGGCTGCCATAAGGAACTATGATATAAAAATAAAATAAACTTTGGGGCACTTGAGCCAAAAATAAAAGAAACGGGATAAAAACTTGTATGGTTATGGGCTTATTTATCATAAAGCACCTATCGGAGCTAGACGAACTTGATGAAAAGGAAATGTTATGCACTTGGACTGTCAAGAGTTTCCTGTGTCTGGTATGATGCAGGGTCCAGGGTGAAGTTTCCCCTAAGTACAGATCTAGGATCCGCTTCCCCTCCCCATGTCCTAACCATTAGGGCTGAAATGTAAAACTGACCCAATATCAGTGTATAGGGGTAACTTCACCCTACTCACTGATGCAGAAACAGCAGCAAGACAGATCAAATCAAATGACTACTCCAAATGACAGGGCTACTGCTTTGTACGTAATGGCCGATGACTACCAGAGATTTTGCCTATTTACTTTCCCTAAATAGTTAACTTTTGTTGCCCAATGTCTGGGTGTTGTTGGGGTTGTAAATGTCTTTTCTTGTCCCAATTACACCTACCAGACTGAAAGAAAACAATGCTGTGTGTTTGACTTCAGTGTGGTTCCGCTGTCTCTTTCTTTTTCTATTGGAATAAACATTTTACAGGCACTTGCTTTGTCCTGTGACTTGCTTAGGCGCTAAGTGTTTGTTTTTTGTTAACATGGGAGTGTCTGACCGTTTACATAGTTGCTAACATGAACATTTGTCAATGCCTGTCCCCATTATTCATTAACCCTATGATAGGCCATACATAGAATTAGCTACTTCTTCCGGTCTTTGATTTACTTGTATGAGGAAGTCCAGAGTATCAGGGCTATATTTAGGTTGCTGCTTTGCCTGTTTGAATGGCACAGGATAATGTTTTTCTACCAGTAACATGTAAATCCTGGGATCACAGTTTGTTAGTTGAAGTATGTTTTTTGGGTTAAGATTTTCTGGGATTAGCCCATTTCAAACAACTGAAGCTTGATGGGATTTTAGGATTATGTGCACATTAGTTTGACTGTAGTGGCTTCGAGAATGTTTTCAACTGAATGAAATTATTTAGAAGGGTAACATTCTGGCTGATGTGCATTGGACTTTTAAATGTAATGTCATAGAAACCGCAGAAGATTCTTCTGTTGTAGTTAGTGGGTTGTTTTGTATTTTTCTGTGAGGTTTGCGAAATGAAATGAGAAATCAGGATTACATGCACTTCTATGGCTGATTTTTCAACCCTTTAAACATTAGTTTACCTAAAAGGGCTTAGTGAATGAAATTATTTACATATTTTTCGTTCTGGGTGAGGTTCAATGGACCTCAATGTTTTCATATAAAGTGCATAATGGGGTTGCTGAACCATTGCAGATAGCCTTGAGTGCTTTTGGGTGAATCCTGTTTACCTTGTCATTATGGTAAACCTGCATGTGAAGCTTTAGTCTAATACGTAAGCATCATGACATGAGTTGCAGTGCATTGGACAGGTCGGTGCTCTGCTTCAAGAGCCTTGTGGAGTTTTCCATGCAGCCGATCACTTCCCTGTCCAACAGCAGACAAGGAAACAAACACATTCCACATTCTAGTCTGAGTAGAATGTCAAACGTTCATTTGGAATGTGGGATTTAAAGGTAGATGATAAACAACTGTAGTGGCCATTAGAAATAAATGAGCATTAAGGACATTTGAATACAGTTTATGTGAAGATGGACATGTCATGAAAGCTTCAAATGTTTACACACGCATTATCTGACAGCGGTACCCAGACTACCCACATTACAGTTCTACAGGTTCCAGGAACGATGTACAAATACACACAGAGATACAAAAACACCCGTGATAACAGTTTAACCTCACATTTCACAGACGCACACAAACTTGAGGCAGTGGTTTAATGCCAAATAAACTGGTACAACTGGTCAGACGAGAGGGAGCGAGACACCGCAGATGTAAAAGGGAGGGATGAAGGAGGAATATAAAGAGGAAATACCATACACAGATTGACAAGGAGAGAAATGAACAGAGGGGGATACTGGAGGGGTAAGGTCCACTTAGCATGTTAGTGTCTCGGTGTGTCTCAATGGAGATGCAAGGGACTCATTGAATGGGATATTCTCCACTGGGAAAGTACTCTCTGAAGGACCATCTCTGACAGACTGGTACATGTCAGCTACCGCCACAGGTAAGTGTTCACCATCATGATGAACTTGTCATTGTGAGAACTGAATGTACAATACTCTCTCAAATATAGGCGCTATATTGAATCATTGAAAATTGTATTACTATTTGCACATAGTTTGCAATGTTGATGACCTTTACAACTAACGCAACTTTTGTTGAGTAACTGATATAAAATACCATAGTGACTTACTCTACTAGATAGTGTTAAAGTATGTGAATTTAACATTTCAGTAGCTCAGCATTTTTAGCTCCACAGTTCAGAACACCAAGACTGTTTTGAGCGTGTTCCTGGTCAATAAGCTCATGTCTTGTTTGTCGATGGCTCATCCATATTCACACGCGAACTGAGGGCATGAAACCTAGCATGACATCTCAAAAATAGCATTGGCTTGTGTAAATGGAATTCTAGTCAATAGATTATATGGCAAGTAATGAGTTATGGTATATTCATAGACTAAACTACAGTTGAAGTCGGAAGTTTACATACACCTTAGCCAAATACATTTAAACTCAGTTTTTCACAATTCCTGACATTGAATCCTAGTAAAAAAAAGTCCCTGTCTTAGGTCAGTTAGGAGTTAGAATAATAGAAGAGAGAATTATTTATTTCAGCTTTTATTTCTTTCATCGCATTCCCAGTGGGTCAGAAGTTTACATACAATCAATTTGTATTTTGTAGCATTGCCTTTAAATTGTTTAACTTGGGACAATCGTTTCAGGTAGCCTTCCACAAGCTTCCCACAATAAGTTGGGTGAATTTTGGCCCATTCCTCCTGACAGAGCTGGTGTAACTGTGTCAGGTTTCTAGGCCTCCTTGCTCGCACACGCTTTTTCAGGTCTGCCCACAAATTTTCTATGGGATTGAGGTCAGGGCTTTGTGAGGGCCACTCCAATACCTTGACTTTGTTGTCCTTAAGCCATTTTGCCACAACTTTGGAAGTATGCTTGGGGTCATTGTCCATTTGGAAGACCAATTTGCGACCAAGGTTTAACTTAACTGATGTCTTGAGATGTTGCTTCAATATATCCGCATAATTGTCCTTCCTCATGATGCCATTTATTTTGTGCACTAGTCTCTCCTGCAGCAAAGCACCCCCACAACATGATGCTGCCACTCCCGTGCTTTACGGTTGGGATGGTGTTCTTGAGCTTGCAAGCCTCCCCCTTTTTCATCCAAACATAACGATGGTCATTATGGCCAAACAGTTCTATTTTTGTTTAATCAGACCAGAGGACATTTCTCCAAAAAGTACAATCTTTGTACATGTGCAGTTGCAAACCGTAGTGTGGCTTTTTTTATGGCGGTTTTGGAGCAGTGGCTTCTTCCTTGCTGAGCGGCCTTTCAGGTTATGCCGATAAAAGACTTGTTTTACTGTGGATATAGATACCTTTGTACTCGTTTCCTCCTGCATCTTCACAAGGTCCTTTGCTGTTGTTCTGGAATTGATTTGCACTTTTCGAACCAAATTACATTAATCTCTAGGAGACAGAACGCGTCTCCTTCCTGAGCGGTACGACGGCTGCGTGCTCCCATGGTGTTTATACTTGCGCACTATTGTTTGTACAGATGAACGTGGTACCTTCAGCCGTTTAGAAATTGCTCCAAAGGATGAACCAGACTTGTGGAGGTCTACCATTTTTGTCTGAGGTCTTGGCTGATTTCTTTTGATTTTTCCATGATGTCAAGCAAAGAAGCACTGAGTTTGAAGGTAGGCCTTGAAATACATCCACAGGTACACCTCCAATTGACTCAAATGATGTCAATTAGCCTATCAGAAGCTTCAAACGCCATGACATAATTTTCTGGAATTTTCCCCAAGCTGATTAAAGGCACAGTCAACTTAGTGTATGTAAACTTCTGACCCACTGGAATTGTGATATAAGTTAAATAATCCTTCTGTAAACAATTGTTGGAAAAATGACTTGTGTCATGCACAAAGTAGATGTCCTAACCGACTTGCCAAAACTATAGTTTGTTAACAAGAAATTTGTGGAGTGGTTGAAAAATGAGTTTTAATTACTCCAACCTAAGTGTATGTAAACTTCTGCTTTCAACTGTATATTTCCCTGTCTTTACCTATTTGAGATAGACAAGGTACTTTTTGTTGTCATTGCTAGAAATGCACTCCCTGTGCTCTTTATGTTGCCTGAACTAAATTAGCTCTCTGTGACAAACCAATCGCCTTGTCTCACCGACAATCACATTCCTCCACAGCTCCTCTGGAGAGACGTGAGAAACCAGTCACTCTCCATCTGATTCCAGCCATCACAGCTACGTCTACCACAGCACCACCACCTGCCTCTATCCACCATGAGTGACGACAGGGAAAGACAGGGTGCCGATGGAGGCTACGGGGTCGAACAGCCGCCCAACGTCAAACCCAAACCTGACAGCATCAAGAAGGAGAAAAAGGAGAAATCCACCAAGGTGCGTAGGTCCATGAGCATTGACTCCGAGAGAGGAGAGGGATCTGGGAGAAGGAGGGAGAGAAAGAGAGACAAAGGGTTGAGGAGGGAGCGTGGTAGAAGTGAGGAGAACAGGAGGCAAGACAGGGCTGGAGATGACAGCAACCGGAAGGAGTCTGACCCCCAGGAAAACGACATGGAGGACACTGAGTGCGTGGTTTGCTTCTGCGAATACGACAACGTCTTTAAAACCCCCAAGCTGCTCTCCTGCGGGCACACGTTCTGTCTGGAGTGCCTGGCCCGGATCAACGTCACCTCCTTAGAGCTCAAGTCTCTTTCCTGCCCTGTGTGTCGAGAGCTCACCAACCTGCCCCACGGCCGCAACCTGCCCCAGCTGGGCAACAACCAGGACATCTTCCGCAAACTCCCTCCAGAGATGCAGAGGGCGCTGTCCGTGCGCTTCAAGCGCAGCAAGGGCAAGCTGGTCCTCAAGAAGCCCCCTCCTGGTACTACCAGCCTGGCCATGTCCAGCCTCACCCTGCCCACTCTCAAGAAGCAGGACCGGCAGGCCTCCAGCAACCTCCAGCTGGGCACCATAGATCAGGGCCTCGCCACTGTCGTGGACGTGGGTCGCCCCCCTAGCAGGGTCAGAGGTCGCCTGCGCAGGATGTTCCGCTCGGACCAGTGCTACTACACCGTGATGGCATCCATCGTCACCATCACCGTGGTGCTGATGCTGATGGGCATCCTGGCCTTCATGGTCATGCCCAATGTGGTCCTCCAAAACGGCAGCAAACCCAACCAGGGGAATTCCAGCCAACCATAACCAGGTGGTCAAATACCCTGAGGAAAAGACGGGATGGTGGTGGGATGAAGGGAAGTAATACCAGAGGAGAGAATCACTCAGATATTTTCAGAGGATTAATATTGTCAGGGATCCTAATATCTGCCATTTCATTTTCTTTACTAATACTCAGTTATGAAGAAAATGTGAATTAACTGAAAAGAAAGGTGACCCTGACAGCACTAGTGCACACTCAACAGGGGTCAACACATAACAAGGACCATGTTGTTTATGAAGGACTGATGCACAAGAAGTACTAATGGGAAAAGTGTCGCAAGAGTTATTTTTTATCCACCATTTTGTCTTCCTTCCTGCAGTATAAAGATCATGAACATGGAACATTTACCCAAATGTGAACGGGACAGCTATTGCGGTGAAGTCAGAGAGGACAATTAATGTTGTCTGGGGAATGTAATTCATTATAAAGTTGTGTACTATGTAATTGCACTGAAGTCTGCCATGGAGAATTATTACAAGTAAGAGATGATTTGATTACAATGAGCATGATCTTATTCTTTACATTGCAAAGTAAAAATGTTCAGCTCAAGATTTTGTTTTACATTCATTGATGTCTAACTAATGTATATTTACGTACAAAATATGAATATACATATAGAGTTCAAATAAGAATGATACATTTGTAAAAAAACAACGGAATAGGTCTCTCTTGTCATAGCAGAGGTATCCTACCACACTGAAATGAATGACATTTCCAATAGACCCAGTGCCATGTTACATGCACGTTGCACGTACATACACGTTGCCTTACAGTAAAACCAAATGTGCTGATTTGATTTCTGATAAGATCTTTGCCTATCGGTACCTTGGTTGCACCTTCCTCTTTTAGTCCCATTAGAAAACAATTTTCTTTTTGTTTTTATACTATTTCCTGACAGGTTCAGTGTGTGTGTGTGTGTGTGTGTGTACTGTTTTAACATTTTACTGAAAGCTACACTATACAAAACATTAACAACACCTGCTCTTTCAATTACATATACTTACCAGGTGAATTCAAGTGAAATCTATGATCCCTTATTGATGTCACTTGTTAAATCCACTTCAATCAGTTTTGATAAGGGGAGGAGACGGGTTAAAGAATGGTTTTGAAGCCTTGAGACAGTTGAGACATGGATTGTGTATGTGTGCCATTCAGAGGGTGAATGGGCAAGACAAAGGATTTAAGTGCCTTTGAACTGGGTATGGTAGTAGGTGCCAGGCGCACCGGGGTGCAACTCAATATTAGGAAGATGTTCCTAATGTTTGGTATACTTAGTGTATGTATCAGTGAAACAGTGTCACTCATGACTAGTTTTAGTTGTAGTAGCTATGTTTTCCATTCTATGGTTGTCAGTGTGACAGAAAAACCTCTTACAAGGCACCTTGCATGCAAATATTTCATAATGGAAAGGAGGCAGTGACATTTGACAGCATGACTAAGTGTATGTGTTGTGTAACATGCAAGTGTTTTATTAATTGTTTAAGGAATATGCTCTTAATCATTAAAATATAAAGTTTGAACGGTTACCTAACAGTTAATATTGTGGTGAGTGCAGAAACAAGACTCATTTTGTAAACAACAAAACACTTTGCTGATGCTCGGGCCACCAGTTGACCTAATCTGGCTATGCGAGTATGTCTTTGTCTTTTCTACAAGCAGGTGTTGACATAGACATACGTCTATTTCAACCACTGTTAAACAGAACACCCTGTATTTAATTTGATGTTCTTATGGTAAATTCATTATGGTAAGCAATTCTTATGGTTAACACATTCATTATTTGTTCCCACTTTATAGGCCTATTTAGTGATGCTAAAGCAAGTAATTCTATGCACATACAATAGGCAGGTACATTGTAATTACATAGCATTGTTGTCTCTCTTTCTCTCTGTGTGTATGTATGTGTGTGTGTGTTTATAGAGGGACATACAATAGGGCAAACCATTTCAGATAAGCTGTTTATATCTCTACAGAAATCTATCACAACAGTCATTATTAATGTATTTTCAAATATTTGAAATTGTGTAAGCCAGAGAGAAATTCCACGTGTTGTAAATTGTGACTTTATTTATATCAATTGTCCATAGGCTATTCTATTTTAATCAATTTAAAACAGTTTTATTCAATCTATTTAAACTTTGTGCGGGGACCAAACCTTGTTTGCCATTCCTCTCAAAAAAGTTTGTAGCCTATGCATTTTCTGCACATTGATCCACCCTCGTTGGCAAAGTCTACTCACGACCCCGGTCCAGAAAGACCCTGACGCAAACTGGATATTGGCCTAACTGTGCGAGTGTTCGGGTTGAATAGCTAACGGTATGTCATCAAACATGGATACGTTTTCCTCTTGAATTACAGTGCTTGCATAAATTTATGGTAGATGTGTGACAATAGAATTAACGTTGCGGACAGTCACCACTAGAATATCGAGAACGGTGGCTTCTACCCCTTCTGCTTTGTTGGCTATTCTACGGTGTTGTGGGGATATCCTTGCCAGGAATCAAACAAAGAAGAAGCGGCCTGCTACCTCGGGATACAGCCTCGGACTGACTTGCGGAGCGGTATGCGACTCCGTGCTGCAAAAACGAACTCCCTCAGTATGGAAGTCATTTTTTCAAGGACATCGACTTGAGTTTGGAAATGGAGTGTCTGTGGAATATAAACCTGAGTCGAACAGCAAAACGAGAGATTATGAGTCAGGAAATTATACCTGTCAAGCAAAGATTACAGAGCCAATAATTTGTTCGCCAGGGGCCCCGAGCTCCTTGAATGTGCCAAATGCCCAAAATGAAAAAATGGCATTACTCCATAGGAACTATAAGAAAAAAATTTGGGGGACAAAAATCATAGAAACCTCCCCTGCCATTTTGAACGTGTCCATAACTTGACACAATAAGGAAATAGAGGAAAATATGATCGCTGCTTTTATCCTAAATGGTTGGTCTACTCTGAAGAACAGGTGCTTATTTTTCACCCTGTTTGTGTCTGAAATCATGCATGTCAAACTGGGAGTGTTCTGCAGGTCCAGGCCAAATGATGTAGGTGAAGCTGCCATGGAGGGACAGACCACACACCTGATCAGAGGAAAAAGCACCTCTGTCAGAAGTAGTGTTCAACAGGTGAGTGAAGAGCATTGAGATTTCATAATTAAGCCTCTGCCATGGTGCCTGAACCCCTGAACATTTGTGTGCTATACCCAATGAAAACCATACCCCAATGTAATGACAAATATGTCCAAAACAATATGCTTCACAATGTAGCCTATTTTTGTTCCGTTTTGCAGGGTGAGTCATTGAATGGACAAAGTGGAAGTCCCTTTGATGAACAGCCTTTGATTGACACCTCCCAGTCCCCTGAAGAAAGGACCTCAGAGGGCAGGCACACCTAAGGGCCTGAACACCAGTACACACCCACACAAAATATGCATAGGCGACTCTCCCAGGCCTCAGGGTGGAATGTCCAAAGCACTTTGTATGGGGAACTGACTTCCAGAAAGGTGTTAAACAGTGTCATGACGTTGGCCTCTTTGGGTGTAGCAAGCCCACCCCCCTCTCCCTGCCTCCCCCTTGCCTCCTTCAACTAGGCTGCTGTGGTCAGATGTTGTAAATTCCTGAGAAGAGTAGTTTTTCATGCAGAAGAAAGGAAATCCTTCCACCTCACAGAACTTGAGGTACAAACTAATTTCATGTTCCGGAGAAAGTATTAAAGATCGGTGAAGAATCCAGCTACGAACTGGTCCGTTTGTCACAACTTGGGGAAGCTCATGGGAGACGGTGTGGCCACGTTACCATAACGCTGTTTATATAATAGCCTCAGATATGAGGTTTTACATCTAATTGTTGAATAAGATGAATGAGTGAGTATGATACAGTTTGTATAATATATAATTGTGGACTGTTTAATGAAGAAAAATACAATTCCCTTTTGATTTGAACTAAATCAGAGGACCGCCCCTGATCCCTTAGGGTCAGGCATCCTGGACAGCCCTCTTCGGCCCTTCCGAATAAAACCCCACTCGGGTTTTCGATCAGCAGACCGAGCTTACCTCAATTACGAGATGGCTAAAGGTTGCAGACCATGTTTTCTCCATTAGGAGGGACAAAGGTTTTGGACCATTGCTGAATCTTTTAACCATACCAAGTGGTTCGACTCTTAGACTATCGATACCGACAGAATTGGAACAAGTCTTTGATATTAATTACTAGTCTGCAGCTAGGAATTCGGTATCATTGAACGCGAAGAACGACACCCGCCGAAACATCCATCTATAACGAATGTCACTCTGAACTATCCCCTCTAACCACAACCGAGAGAAAGAGAGGGAGAGACGGACAATTCTACAAAAGACTTCACCAGCGATCAAGACGACACACGGAGCGTAAATATATATATTGATTGCAATTGTTCCCAAATGAGTGAGCGTTCATGTGTAAAGGATTAGCATTTCAATTGTTATAATTATTAACTCTGTAGTGACTTCTTAGTCGACCCCCACTTCCCCTTTTTGTCTAACAAGCCGCAAATCCGGTTCAGCCCACTAGGGCACATTTTCCTATCATTACATTTACCTTGTTTGTTTGTTTTATGCATTTCAGTGAATTACTTAGTTAGTAATAAGTAAATGATTTAAGATCTGGGGAAAAGCACCGGAGGCACAGGTTCTCATGTCTACAGTGCATCACAGTGGAGTGATCTGTTGAGCCACAAACCCTGCATTCCCTACGCCTGAAGGGCTGGGTGGGGAAAGATGATGCCTTGGCCTGTGTCTGTGAAACCATAACGGGTGGTATGCTCTTCTCTAACGTACGTTCAAGCAGGTGAATGAGTCTCTCGATACTTGCACTCTGCCCATCTTGTTTGGCGCTTGATGTACATTTACATTACATTTAAGTCATTTAGCAGACGCTCTTATCCAGAGCGACTTACAAATTGGTGCGTTCACCTTAAGACATCCAGTGGAACAGCCACTTTACAATAGTGCATCTAAATCTTTTAAGGGGGGTGAGAAGGATTACTTTATCCTATCCTAGGTATTCCTTAAAGAGGTGGGGTTTCAGGTGTCTCCGGAAGGTGGTGATTGACTCCGCTGTCCTGGCGTCGTGAGGGAGTTTGTTCCACCATTGGGGGGCCAGAGCAGCGAACAGTTTTGACTGGGCTGAGCGGGAACTGTACTTCCTCAGTGGTAGGGAGGCGAGCAGGCCAGAGGTGGATGAACGCAGTGCCCTTGAACTTGGGAAGGTTGAACACCAGACGGGCTGCGGCGTTCTGGATGAGTTGTAGGGGTTTAATGGCACAGGCAGGGAGCCCAGCCAACAGCGAGTTGCAGTAATCCAGACGGGAGATGACAAGTGCCTGGATTAGGACCTGCGCCGCTTCCTGTGTGAGGCAGGGTCGTACTCTGCGGATGTTGTAGAGCATGAACCTACAGGAACGGGCCACCGCCTTGATGTTAGTTGAGAACGACAGGGTGTTGTCCAGAAGTGTCACTGCACGCACCAGCATTGACCCCGCCTTCACATGGAGTTATCTGTGGATGTACTGTTACTTGCTTTGAGGATACAGCGGTAGATTGACACAAGGTGGCCTTCCTGCGGCGTTCATGTTCATAGATTATCTCCTGTACTTCACTCGCAGTCCATTTCTCAGCAGACTTGTATTGGAATACTGCTGCCAGTTTGGGGTCAGGGCAGTATGTTACAAACATCCTAACGACATCAGAGTTAGAGCTGTCAATCTTCTTACCTTGTCTCTTAAAGCCCTCGTCAGCGACATCTACGGCCTTGTTCAATCGAACCCAGTACTCCATAACAGCCTCTCCGGGTACAGGTTTAGTATTGTAAAAAATCAGCCAAGGGCATGCATGAATAGGCCAATTCGCTGATATTCTGTTTCAGAATGTCAAATACAATCTCTGGCTTCTCTGTAGGATCAACTGTTGTCTCATTGCGTAAATGTATCTTTACCATGTCTCTTGCTTTGCCAGATAATCGACTAATCATCTCATCTGATTGTTCCCCAACAGGACATCCCTTCCTCCTCAAGTATATTCTCATCAACTCCTCCCATTCATGAATGGAGCATTTGTCTGTACCATCTCCTCTATATGTAGGAGGTTCCTTTATGTCTGATTGCTTGATGAACTTTGACTGAGATCTACATATCCTACTGACTCTGAATGATAATCACTTATCTTTTCTGTACTTACTGGTGGCTCATAAGTACTGGACCTGCCACTCTGTAGTTCTTCCCTAATGGAGCTCCCTATTTCCCGGGCTAGCTGAGTCACCAGCTCAGCTAGACCATCTACAGGGGCATTTGGATTAACACTAGATGAAGGGCTTTCATCCAATTTTTTTGTGGAGCAAAACATGGGGGAACCTCCTGCACCTACACACTTTACAGGGGTTTGATCAGAGTATGAGAAAAACCTCCCCCTCCCAGCAGTGAATTTGGGTTCATCACCATTATAAGATGCCATGCCACTAAACCACTAATGTTACATTAAAATGTCTGTTGATGAACACACTTCTATGTTGGTTAACGATAAACAGCGCTCTCAATACATCGTTGTCAGAAAAAAAAATAAACAGGAAAAAAGACTGTAGTTCCGATTTTTGCCACAAGGCGGCAAGAGTACCTCAATGATATAATTAGTCTCTAGAACAGCAGCGCTGCTGGGATTGAGCGGACGTCGATCAACGATGAATCCGGGTCACGGCACCAATGTAGCCGGTGCTATACTGCACCGCTGTAACTCTGCGTTGTGTGTGGTTGATTGAGACTATAGACGTGGACTTTGGAGATCAGGTAGTTTTAATCAAGCAGAACTCACTCTCTGCATCCTGCATCTGCATCCAAAAGGAAATAAAACATTTGTAGAGCACATATGTTCTGAGAATCGTTGCCTCTTTCTACAACAGATGCACAATAGGAGGGACTGGGATCATTCGAGGAGCTAGCCATCGTTCACACATACAATAGCCTGCTAATACCTTAGCTAGCTATTAACCACATGTTGAATTCAGAATGTTGATATCATCCTAAAAAGTACAATTGCAAGTGCATCTTAACAATTACCATCCACTTATGAGTAACCTCTAAATATACATCATTATTCATGAACAAAACGCTGTGTGTATGAGTTTGTACTTAAAATAATCTAACTTTTCTGAAGACAGAAAAAGCGTGCCTACCTCTCTCGGTGCATCAAAATGATTTGAGCACGCAGGGCAAAACGTAAGTACACACTCAACCTTCTCCCAGGATGCAGGCATGCATAACAAATCAACACAACATATTAATATATGAACCTGGTGAAATTCACATAGTACTTTAACAACTGTTACATATGGATGACTCATAGTGAAGACTGGGTTCGTGCAGATAACCAACAATTTACGACGTTTGGAATGAGACTAACTTCAGGTAAAGTAAATAATTCATTAATTCGAAGACTAATTCATCAGATAAAATATCTGAAAAGTCATTTTAGGAAATTATAACTTTGTAATCTGAATATTTTTCCTTGGTGCCCCGACTTCCTAGTTAATTAGTTACGTGATTAATCAGTTGATCGCGCAGTAACTAATTACAGAGAATCTTTGATAAAAACTATCAGTCTTCAGTTAATGATAGTAAAGACACTACAACAGTAAGCACCTGACTTTGAGACATGCTGCACGATGACATGTTTTATTATCAGTTGATAAGTCACTCAGTTGTTTTGACAATCGCTTTGCTGTATGAAAGCCAAATATCACTGTTAGCTCTGAGGATTATTAGAAATAAACAACAAATCTGACAGATTTAAAAAATATTGTTCAGGGAATAATCATGCTATAAACTCCATCAAATAAATCTAACGCCCTTTTGATTTCACCGGACACTCTAAATGTTTTGTAGTCTTTTAGTGATCTGCAGGTTGCATTGCATGTACACTGAGTGTACAAAATACTAAGAACGCCTTCTTAATATTGAGTTGCAAGGACTACAAGGTGTCGAAAGCATTCCACAGTGATGCTGGTCCATATTGACTCCAATGCTTCCCACAGTTGTGTCAAGTTGGCTGGTTGTCTTTTGGGTGGTGGACCATTCTTGATACACACAGAAAACTGCTGAGCATGACAAACCCAGCAGCATTGGAGTTCTTGACACACTCAAACTGGTGTGCCTGGCACCACCATACCCTGTTCAAAGGCACTTAAATATTTTGTCTTGCCCATTCACCCTCTGAATGGCACACATACATAATCCATGTCTCAATTGTCTCAAAACTTAAAAATCCTTCTTTAACCTGTCTCCTCCCCTTCACCTACACTGATCGAAGTGGATTTAACAGGTGACATCAATAAGGGATCATAGCTTTCACCTGGATTCACCTGGTCAGTCTATGTCAGGGATGGACAACTTTGAGGGGGTAGGGACCACAAAACATTTGACCATTCTTATTACAAGTTTAAGATAGCTGGCCGCTAGACTAATTTACTAATCTAAATAAAATGGCTGACATGGGCTAATTGAGTGACCGCTGATGCACAACCACATTTCGAAATTGCACCGTGTGTATTCTAACTCAACAGTAAGTTGAGACCCCGACTGAGTTCAGCGGGCCTACAAAAGGGGCTCCACGAGCCGCATGCGCCAGTTGCCCATCCCTGGTCCATGTCATGGAAAGAGCAGGTGCTTCTAATGTTTTGTACACTCAGTGTATAATTTCACCCCTTGTGAAACACAAAATGTTCCATGTATTGTCATGAACACAAAGGAGTTAGGAATCTAGTATCACACGAGTAAAGGTGCACACACATGGGTGTGTGATTGGCTATATAAGCCTATCCTGTTGCATAATGATGCCAGATTACCTTACTAGAATGAGATATAGGCCCAGGGTCAACTTTCTTCTGTTGATTCTCGACAGGTGTCAACTGTGATTGTATAGTAACATGATATTTATCTTTATTGGGCTGAAGCCAAATTTGGCCTTTTTGATGAATAACCAAGAACAATGACATATTTTGTGGTCTGGAAGATAATAGCCTACGCAAAATGTGATTATCCTGAAATGTTTGCCCATTGATTGCTTCTGGTTTCCATGAGTTACTGGAAATGCAATGGTAAGTAGGCCTATGATCAATAAAGGCCTACAGCCCTTGTGCTGAATGCAGAATTGTTGCATTTGTAAACATGAAAAACTCTTATTTATTATTATTTTTACCATGTAAGACATTCATGAAATATGAACATATCTGGAATATTAATATTTATTGGAAAATAGAAGAACATTAAGAACATGACAAAAAAACGCTCTCCAAAAGACATGCATCTAAGATAGGTATGTTTAAGACTAGTACACAGGGTGATACAGTTTAATGACTATGAATCGTACTGGATTTGCTCAGCCCTTATTTGGTGCAGTTGGGTAAATTCTCAAGGTGACGGTTAAGGCAGGACTTCCGGTAAAAATTAGCTATCCGGAAGTCTGCACTCTTGTGTCTTGAGAAAACAAATGGCAGGAATGAAACTGTCGAAATGAAGTTCGTTTGATAATAAAAAACAATCAAAATTAAAGTGTGACGACGATACATTATTTCATCTTCACTTGCTTATTGATCCTGCATATTGTCATCGAAGAGGTTAGTGAAACGAAGGAAGAAATGGCTACAGAGACCGAATTCTACGTTATGAAATTGGAGGTAAGTGCTAATTTCTGGGAATTAAATGTTCTGTCTAAAATTAGCTGCCTAGCAATTCGGTCGAAAGATTACCAAGGTCCAATATAGTTATCAAACAATGTATGAATTACTCCGATAATAAAGTAAATCTGTCGCATTCCGGGGGTGCGTGGCGAGAGCTAGCTACAGGTGATAGAAAAATCGATTAGCCTATGAATGCCACCTTTCCAATATGGCTTTCCCTCCAACTATCTACAGTGGGCTTATAGTTCATACTTTTGTACTCGATTAATGTAAGTGACAGTGGCTTTGTCAATTGACTAGCTTTGAACCCTGTGTTTTATCTATATCAATTTTATAATTTCAGATTGACAGGGAAGGTATGAACTGAAGACCAGCGCTTTCATCCCCTGACCAGCTCACCTACCTCCTGTCAAAGATGAATCCAGCTCTCCCTCAATTTTTCCCTCATACCTTATACATATTCCTTGTCTTTTTTTGACTCAAGCTTTACCTAAATTATGTTAACCTGTTTATGTTTTCATTACTTTAATACAATATTTAAACTAACCAATTAACCTCTCCACATGTCCTTCTTGTCTTCTGCATTCCTTTGTCACAACTTATTTACAAACCCAGTCTTCCTAACTTCCTTTCCCTCGTAAGTTGTTTGGGCCATGCTCCGTAAGAGAGGTTCTGCTATTCTCTGTGGTGCTTTTCTCTTTGTCGCCTGGAATGCCGTCGTGGTCCTCTATCTGTGGGGCCGACCCCTGTCTGGTCGAGAGGAGAGGGAGATGGATGGAGGACGAGGAGGGGCTGATTTGGCTGGGGATGTGATCCACATGGCAGAAGCCTTTGAGGCAGAGCTTGAAATGCAGAGAAAAATCCTGCTTCAGATACAGGGTCATCGGTCACTATGGGAACAACCCAATGAGAATGGCGCCAGCAGAGGTGGCCCCCCTCAGGTGGTCATTCCCATCTTGGTTATAGCCTGCAACAGAGTTACTGTTAAACGCTGCCTGGACAAACTCATAGAGTACCGCCCCTCAGCTGAACTCTACCCAATTATAGTCAGCCAGGACTGTGGGCATGCGGAGACTGCACAGGTGATTGGTTCTTATGGCAGTCAGGTAACTCACCTGAAACAACCAGACCTGTCAGATATTGCCGTGAAACCAGAACACAAGAAGTTCCAGGGCTACTACAAAATCTCCAGGCACTATCGCTGGGCTCTCAACCAGGTGTTCAACTCTCTTTCACATTCCTCTGTTGTTATTGTGGAAGATGATTTGGAGGTAATCATTTTCTCTACTCAGACTTGAAATATGCATTGAAGTGAAATGTTAAATTCATTTGTTTTGTGCTCGTCATTGTTTACACCCTCTCTAGTTGCCAGTTGATCAACTAAAAAAACATTGTTTTCCATTCTCTCACTAGGTGGCACCAGATTTCTTTGAGTACTTCAGATCCCTTCACCCAATCCTGAAATCGGACCCGTCTCTGTGGTGTGTGTCTGCCTGGAATGACAATGGTCGGGACGGCTATGTCGACCCTGGTAAAGCAGACCTCCTGTACAGGACAGACTTCTTCCCTGGGCTGGGCTGGATGATGATCAAGGAACTCTGGATAGAGCTGGAGCCCAAGTGGCCTGGTGCATTCTGGGATGACTGGATGCGTCAGCCAGATCAGCGCAGAGATCGAGCCTGTATTCGACCCGAAATATCCAGAACTTTAACCTTTGGACGGAAAGGTGTGAGCCTAGGCCAATTTTATGACAAATACCTACGCTACATTAAACTGAATAGTGAATTTGTGCCTTTCACCAAGCTGGATCTGGCTTACTTGAAGGAGGAGAAATACAAGGAGATCTTTGAGAAGCAGGTTTACAGTGCGCCTTTGGTCAAATATGAAGAGGTCCAACGGGGACAGTTAAAAGGAGCGGGTCCATTTTGTCTACACTACTCAAGCAAAGATGGTTTCAAAGTGTTGGCCAAAAACCTGGGTGTGATGGAGGACTTAAAGTCAGGGGTCCCACGGACAGGGTATCGGGGAGTGGTCAGTTTCCTGTCGAGGGGAAGAAGAATCTTCCTGGCACCCCCTCCGGGATGGAGCAAGTATGACCCAACCTGGAGTTGATGACAAACACAAAGGACTTAAGAGGAAAGGGCTCTGCACATTACAGTTAGTACTATGGCAACATAAGTGAGTCCAATGAACGACAGATGTTGACTTGGCTTTAAGCTATAGTGAGATTATGAGATGCCTATCCTCTCTCTTCCATTTCTGATGTTTGATTTTTCTCCCCATACTCTCAGGATTTTTCATACTCAAATAAATATATTTTTGCAATGTGGAGTTGGGATAGTAGGGTAGGTACCGATGTAATTATTTTCAGAGATTTATTTTTTATATACTCTAATCATGCACATGAAATTCAATGCAACATCCACTGTGATTATTCCTAGTCTTGTAAGCAATTTCTGGGAGACTATCTTTTACTAATCTATGTCAGATGAAAAATGTATTATCTGTGGTGTTCAATAATGGTGGTGGTCAACTAGTGATTGGTCCTAAAGTATTGCTTCACAATATTTAGTTAATCTTTTGGAGAACTGTTTTGACTATTTTAACCTGGTTATAATAATGCTTAATGTTTTTCCCAAAGAGACGGCTACTGAAGTGTGTATTTATTTAAATGCAAGATACACATCACAAATGCTGTATGTTATGTACTTAAGGAATTAAATTCTACCAATCGACTGCCGTTTATGACATTTGTTTCTGCCTTGGTTCCTTTGCCATATTAATATACAGTATATACACATTAAGGACACCTGTTTTTTCCATGACATAGACTGACCATTTCGCTACACCCGCAATAACATCTGATGTGTATGTGACCAGGTGAAATCTATAATCCCATTTATCAGGTGAATGGGCAAGACAAAATATTTAAATGCCTTTGAATGGGGTATGATAGTAGGTGGCAGGTACACCAGTTTGTGTCAAGAACTGCAAAGCTGCTGGGTTTTTCATGCTCAACAATTTCCTGTGTGTATCATGAATGGTCCACCACCCAAAGGACATCTAGCCAACTTGACACAAATGTGGGAAGGGGGGGTGCGCAACTCAATATTAGGAGTGTTAGGTATACTCAGTGTATATATTTTTATATTTAATGATCTCCACCTCACATAAGGCTACTAAATATTGAACAATTTAAACAATTGACCCGCTCCCCAAAACACGTGTAAATAATGGACTATAAATTGTGCCTAACTGTATTATACTTATCCTAAAAATATAATACTTAGCCATTTACTTTGTGGTCGTATTCTTATCTTCTATTATTGTCGAGAAGGAACGTGCAAGTAAGACGAGGCATGGCTACGGAACCAGTAAGAGTTCAAACCAAAAGACGAGGTAAGCGTTCTCTATTTACCTTTTGTTTTGCTAGGTAAGAACATAGCTAGCAAGCAAGCGGTGGACGGAACGCGAGATGGGGGAGAGACTACTGGTGATGAAAAAATATCATTTTATTGACTATATTTCATTTTAATGTCCGTTATTTGCAGTCAACTTCTTTTAAAATAATGTTTTGTTTTAATGCAATGTGCTAATGTTAGCTAGCTGTAGAGCTAGCGTTAGCTACTGTACTGGTAGTGTCGTCACGTTCGCCTCCTGTGGCTAAACTAGCGGGATTGAACGATGCACTGAATCACCAGAGAGAGTCTGGCTTTGCTGTCTGTCAAAATAGTTTTTTCGCTATGGTCCTAATCAAATTCTCACACATACAAAACGCTGTTAGTAACTGGCTAGAACACAGCTAGTTGGCTAAAAAGAAAAGCAAAGCTACCGTTATTTGGTTAGCTAACGTTAGCTTGCTAACTGGGCCTGGAATGGAGCCAGGAGATTTGCGTGTGAGCCCAGCCGGCTCAGGAGACCCCGAAGTGGGCGAATGGAGGCAAGAGACCCCTGGTGGGGATGCTGAGGTGAAGGGTGGGGAACCAAATGACAAAAAAATTAATGGAGATACAGCTGAATCGGTGCTCAAAGAGAAAGACACCTTCGAGGGAGAAGAGTGTAAAGAGAAGAACGTAGGTGAACTGCACAGCCCATATGAAGAGGAATTGGATCCCAGAATTCAGGTGGGGAAAAGTTGACTGAACCCTTATAATACATTTTGATCTCAATGGGATTTCCTTGTCTATGCTACATAGCTAAAGCTTTACAAAATGAGTTGCATGTATGAGTAGATTCACTGCAGTCTGTGGTATTGAATGATCTATTAGCCTACTGATGACAATTCAACAGTGGAGTGATGTTTTGCTCAGTCCACGAGGGCTAATTCAGGAGGATGAAATCAATGTTTGTGCACATGCCACTCTTTCTGATATTATGATGTGATTAATCTATGTTAATCCAGGTTGAAATCAACAGGGTTTATCCACCAAATGTAACCGTGGTTCCAAGAGAGCTAATATTAACTGATTG
The DNA here is from genome assembly GCF_034236695.1 of Oncorhynchus nerka. Classification (NCBI taxonomy): domain Eukaryota; kingdom Metazoa; phylum Chordata; class Actinopteri; order Salmoniformes; family Salmonidae; genus Oncorhynchus; species Oncorhynchus nerka. Next base: position 22,662,950 of record NC_088398.1, on the reverse strand, counting down.
TGTTGTTACAAACCAAGGAATCAAAGTAATTGCTTCCTCCTGTGCTTCCTCATACATTTTCTGTTTCCAGGAGGAGTTGGAACACCTCAACGAGGCCAGTGTGGAGATCAACCAACTAGAACTGCACTTGGATGTAAGTGGATATCATCACCTCTCCCATGATAAATCTGGCCCCATACATCACCCCTTTCCGTACTGATCAGGTTTTTCCAAAGAATCAATCGTCAGTTCATTTTCAATTCCCATAACTTGCTGTAAACCCATTGTTAATCTGGAATGAGCAGAAATGCCCATTACAATGAAATCTGATAAGGTATTCATTTTGTGTATGTGTAGGATGCCAGATCAGGTTACAGGAAGATCCTCACAGACTCAGCCAGAAAACTGAACGCCCACAGCTCCCAGCTTGGTACCTGCATCGAGAAGGCGAGGCCCTACTATGAGGCTCGTCGACTTGCCAAGGAGGTACTGTTGTACATGCACTGTGTGGGATTTTGTTGCATTTGCAACAACAAATTTCAAGAGTTCTTTATCACTGAATCAAAATATGGGTCACGATGCAGTATTTGCCATTCACCTGCTTGTCCCACTTCTCAAATCTCAACAACAGTTTAATCGTTTGTCCCACGTGATTGGTTGCTGTGCAACTGCATGCCCTGTTTTCTCAGTATCTGATTGGCTGTCCCTCTCACAGGCTCAGCAGGAGACCCAGAAGGCAGCGCTGAGCTATGAACGGGCCGTCTCCATGCACACGGCTGCCAGGGAGATGGTGTACGTGGCAGAGCAGGGCCTCATGGCTGACGGCAGGAACACCCTGGACCCCACCTGGCAGGAGATGCTCAACCATGCTACCTCCAAGGTAACAAGGGAAACCCCAGCTACTGCTATAACTGCATCAATATAAAATTATAAATGTGTTCATCAGTATGTCAGCGAGCTCATTTGGTATTCATTTAATCAGTATTTCCCTTACAATTCCCACCCCCCTGCCAAGTAGCTACAGTTGTAGTCTGAGGTTTACATACACTTAGGTTGGAGTCATTAAAACTCGTTTTTCAACCACTCCACAAATGTCTTGCTAACCAACTATAGTTTTGGCAAGTCGGTTAGGACATCTACTTTATGCATGACACAAGTAATTTTTCCAACAATTGTTTATAGACAGTTAATTATAAGTGAAATAATCTATCACAATTCCAGTGGGTCAGATGTTTACATACACTGAGTTGACTTTCCTTTAAACAGCTTGGAAAATTCCAGAAAATGATGTCATGGCTTTAGAAGGTTCTGATAGGCTAATTGACATAATTTGAGTCAATTGGAGGTGTACCTGTGGATGTATTTCAAGGCCTACCTTCAAACTCAGTGCCTCTTTGCTTGACATCATGGGAAAATCAAAAGAAATCAGCCAAGACCTCAGAAAAAAAATGGTAGACCTTCACAAGTCTGGTTCATCCTTGGGAGCAATTTCCAAATGCCTGAAGGTACCACTTTCATCTGTACAAACAATAGTACGCAAGTACAAACACCATGGGACCACGCAGCCGTCATGGCGCTCAGGAAGGAGACGCGTTCTGTCTCCTAGAGATGAACGTACTTTGGTGCGAAAAGTGCAAATCAACCCAAAACATCAGCAAAGGACCTTGTGAAGATGCTGGAGGAAACGGCTACAAAAGTATCAATATCGACAGTAAAACGAGTCCTATATCAACATAACCTGAAAGGCCGCTCAGCAAGGAAGAAGCCACTGCTCCAAAACCACCATAAAAAAAACAGACTACAGTTTGAAACTGCACATGGGGATGAAGATCGTACTTTTTGGAGAAATGTCCTCTGGTCTGATGAAGCAAAAATAGAACTGTTTGGCCATAATGACCATCGTTATGTTTGGAGGAAAAGGGGAGGCTTGCAAGTCGAACAACACCATCCCAACTGTGAAACACAGGGGTGGCAGCATCATGTTGTGGGGGTGCTTCACAAAATAGATGGCTTCATGAGGAATAAAACTTTGTGGATATATTGAAGCAACATTTCAGAACATCAGTCAGGGAGTTGAAGCTTGGTCGCAAATGGGTCTTCCAAATGGACAATGACCCCAAGCATACTTTAAAGTTGTGGCAAAATGGCTTAAGGACAACAAAGTCAAGGTATTGGAGTGACCATCACAAAGCCCTGAACCTCAATCCCACAGAAAATTTGTGGGCAGAACTGAAAAACCTTGTTTGAGCAAGGAGGTCTACAAACCTTACTCAGTTACACCAGCTCTGTCAGGAGGAATGGGCTTGAAATTCACCCAATTTATTGTGGGAAGCTTGTTGAAAGGCGACCCAAAACGTTTGACCCAAGTTAAACAATTTAAAGGCAATGCTACCAAATACAAATTGAGTGTATGTAAACTTCTGACCCACTGGGAATGTGATGAAAGATTTAAAGCTGAAATAAATAATTCTCTCTACTATTATTCTGACATTTCACATTCTTAAAATAAAGTGGTGATCCCAACTGACCTAAGACAGGGAATTTTTACTTGGATTAAATGTCAGGAATTGTGAAACTGAGTTTTTAAATGTATTTGGCTAAGGTATATGTAAACTTCTGACTTCAACTGTATGTTCCCCCATGACTGAAACTGGTTTAAAATTAGTTTGGCAGGATATTGGTCAACTATGCTACTTCCAAGGCAACATGGGGAAACCCCAGCTACCAGTGTAAGCAGTATTCCAGTTTACAGTGGGGCAAAAAAGTATTTAGTCAGCCACCAATTGTGCAAGTTCTCCCACTTAAAAATATGAGAGGCCTGTAATTTTCATCATAGGTACACTTCAACTATGACAGACAAAATGAGAAAAAAAATCCAGGGGCCATGTATCGTAAGATTTTGAGTGAAAACCCTTCTTCCATCAGCAAGGGCATTGAAGATGAAACGTGGCTGGGTCTTTCAGCATGACAACGATCCCAAACACACCGCCTGGGCAACGAAGGAGTGACTTCGTAAGAAGCATTTCAAGGTCCTGGAGTGGCCTAAGCCAGTCTCCAGATCTCAACCCCATAGAAAATCTTTGTGGAGGGAGTTGAAAGTCCGTGTTGCCCAGCAACAGCCCCAAAACATTACTGCTCTAGAGGAGATCTGCATGGAGGAATGGGCCAAAATACCAGCAATAGTGTGTGAAGACTTACAGAAAATGTTTGACCTCTGTCATTGCCAACAAAGGGTATATAACAAAGTATTGAGAAACTTTTGTTATTGACCAAATACTTATTTTCCACCATAATTTGCAAATAAATTCATTAAAAATCCTACAATGTGATTTTTCTGGATTTTTTTTGTCATTTTGTCTGTCATAGTTGAAGTGTACCTATGATGAAAATTACAGGCCTCTCTCATTTTTTTAAGTGGGAGAACTTGCACAATTGGTGGCTGACTAAATACTTTTTTTGCCCCACTGTCTGTATGTGTTGCAATTTATATCATTGATCACGTTTGATGCAATGATACGTGGTAGCTGTTTTCTCCTATGCCTAAACTCTGTTTTTAATTGGATTGGTTTATATTAGTTAGGAAGTTAGTTTTGTTAGGTTGGTTGGGGGTTAGGATACTGATTGGGGTGTTTTCCCATCTTAACATTTTGTGTGGTTGTGTGCTCAAGGTGAACGAGGCAGAGGAGGAGCGCCTACGCAGCGAACGGGAGCACATGCGTGTCACCCACTCTTGTCAGACGGCAGAGGCTCGAGTCCAGACCCTGCAGAAATCTCTCAAGAGGGCCATCATTAAGTCCAAGCCTTACTTCGAGCTCAAGGCCCAGTTCAACTACATACTTGAGGTACATAGATATATAATTTACAGTGCATTCGGGAAATTATTCAGACCCCTTGACTTTTCCCACATTTTTGTTACAGCCTTATTATAACATTTCTTAAATTCATTAATTATACATACAATACCCCATAATGACAAAGTGAAAACAGGTTTTTAGACAGTTTTATACATTTCAAAAAACAAAGATAGGCACACACTTGTCTATATAAGGTCCAACAGTTGACAGTGCATGTCTGAGCAAAAACCAAGCCATGAGGTCAAAGGAATTGTCAGTAAAGCTCCGAGACAGAATTGTGTCGAGGTACAGATCTGGGGAAGAGTACCAAAAAAGGTCTGCAGCATTGAAGGTCCCCAAGAACACAGTGGCCTCCATCAATCTTAAATGGGAGTAGTTTGGAACCACCAAGACTCTTCCTCAAACTGGCTGCCCGGCCAAATTGAGCAATCTGGGGAGAAGGGCCTTGGTCAGGGAAGATCCCAAGAACATGATGGTCACTCTGACAGAGCTCCAGAGTACCTCTGTAGAGATGGGAGAACCATCCAGGACAACCATCTCTGCAGCACTCCACCAATTAGGCCTTTATGGTAGAGTGGCCAGACGGAAGCCACTCCTCAGTAAAAGGCACATGACAGCCCGCTTGGAGTTTGCCAAAAGCCACCTAAAGGACTCTAATTCCATGAGAAACAAGATTTTCTGGTCTGATGAAACCAAGATTGAACTCTTTGGCGTGAATGCCAAGTGTTACATCTGGAGGAAACCTGGCACCATCCCTACGGTGAAGCATGGGGGTGGCAGCAGCAGCATGCTGTGGGGATGTTTTTCAGGTGCAGGGACTGGGAGACTAGCTAGGATCGAGAGAAAGATGTACGGAGCAAAGTACAGAGATCCTTGATGAAAACCTGCTCCAGAGTGCTCAGGACCTCAAACTGGGGTGAAGGTTCACCTTCCAACAGGACAATGACCTTAAGCGCAGGAGTAGCTTCGGTACAAGTCTCTGAATGTCCTTGAGTGGCCCAGCCAGAGCCTGGACTTGAACCCGATTGAGCATCTCTGTAGTGACCTGAAAATAGCTGTGCAGTGACGCTCCCCATCCAACCTGACAGAGCTTGAGAGGATTTGCAGAGAATAATGGGACAAACTTCTCAAATACAGGTGTGCCAAGCTTGTAGCGTCATACCCAAAAAGACTTGAGCCTGTAAACGCTGCCAAAGGTGCTTCAACTTAGTACTGAGTAAAGGGTCTGAATACTTATGTAAATGTTATTTATGTTTTTTTATTGGTAATACATTTGCAGAAATGTCTCAACCTGTTTTTGCTTTGTCATTATGGGGTATAGTGTGTTGATTGATGAGGGGGGGGAACTATTTTATCCTTTTTAGATTAAGGCTGTAATGATATAAAATGTGGAAAAAGTCAAGGGTTTCGAATACTTTCCGAATGCACTGTATTTGATATATAACATTGGAGGCTGCTGAGGGGAGTATGGCTCATAATATTGTCTGGAATGGGGGAAATGGAATGCCATCAAACACATGGTTTCCATGTGTTTGGTGTATTTGATACTGTTCCACTTATTCCAATCCAGCCACTACCACGAGCCCATCCTCCCCAATCAAGGTGCCACCAACCACCTGTTATATATAATATATGTTGCAATTAATATATGTAATTTCAAGCTGTTATTGTTAGAAAAGTATGGAAATGGTTGATACAGAGCTGTCATGTCCATCCATGATCGCTCCTGTTGGTTATTGTTCCCTTTTTGGCCTCAAACCAAGGAGGAATTAATGTTGTATGTTGCTCTGTCCTTTATCTCCATCATATTGGGTTTTCTGTGACTTCAGGAGCACAAAACCAAAGTGATGCAGCTGGAGGAGCATGTGACCAAAGTGAAAAACCGCTACTCTGTCGCCCTGCACAAACTGGAGCAAATCAGCGAGGCCATTCACGCTCAGAGGGGACGGGACCATATGGAAGATGGACAAACCATGGCCTGTGGTGGGCGGAGTCCCCCTATTGGAGCGGAGTCGGACAGTGTGGTGTGTGGTGCCGAGGGCGGGGCATGTGGAGGAGGGGCAATAGAGACTGACAGGGTGGACAGAAGCGGAGTGGTGGATAAGAAAATTGGGCTGGTGGAGAAATACAGGGAGAACGGGCGAGAGAGGCCCGAGATGCATGGAGAGAGAGCAGGGTCAGATTCCCTCTCCGTCTTCAGTCTGCAGACCATCGCTTCCGACCTGGAGAAATGCGATTCCATCGAACACCTCGGGGAATTTAGCGATGTGGGCAGTCTGCCTGGGGAGGATGGAGAGATTGAGAGAGAGGAGAGCGGGGGAGGGAGGGAAAGAGAAAGAAGGGAAGGACAAATGCAGCGCCAACAGCAGTTCCTGAAGCAACATCACAGGAGCTTCAGCTTGTGAGACCCGTCCTTCCCGCTTATAGTTTATCAATTGAAAAGAAAATAAGTGTCCGGTCTAGCTAGCTCATTATCCTGGCAAAGAGGAAAATCAGATCTGCTCTATCTAAAGTAACACATTTAAACGGGTGTATGATACTACGTAGTAACGAAGAACAGGTACGCTGACAAGTAAAGACCTGACATTATAAGGAGCCTGACAGGTTTTACATCGTATTACAACACTACTGAAACTCCTAAACCGTACATGCCTCTGAGATTAGCTGCTTTACTTCCCTTATTCTGGCAATAAGGAAACCTTAGACAGGTATGTCCTAGTGCATGAAGGAACAATCCAAGTAAGAGACTACAATAAACGTGACAAACGGGGTCCCTATTCAATCTAAATGACGTAACTGAATTTCTGGTGTAAGTTAAAAACAATGTTCTTGTGGAACAAAAAAGTATGTGTGAATTCATATGCACGTCGAATCTAGATTTTTGTTTCACACTGTAAATATTGTTTATTTTAGTACATAAATTCAAACGTGTATTGCAAAAAGTGCTAGAAGAATTTGTTTTTTAATATATTATTATAATAATTTTAAAAAATATTTTTTTAATATTCTGGAAAACTGGTTTCAGGGTTCGAATCAAAAGGACCCCAAAACACACTAAAGAGGGTTACAAACTCCATTCGGACAACTTGTTTGATGACAGAAAGCACTCCGGACTATTTATTTGGACTATTTATTTGGACTTTTGTTATATGTATACTAGTATTCAGGGCTAACTAAAAAATGGAATAAATTGTTCATAAAAGATCACGCTGACATAATATTATATTTTACTATTTTAAGCCCATCATTTCAAGATCCGATTGTTTACTATTTTTTAAATAAAATTATTTCCCAATATATTGTTTATTTAGAGCCACCTGGGTCGTAAACTGAAATGTGCCTTGCCTTTGACACAGTACGACGCAAACAAAGACAGCATAGCACTGGCTGCAACAGCATACTGTTCAAATTTGTGTATACAGTATTAAACTGTGGTCAACAGTTGAGAAATGCTCCCATGAAGGACATGCTTTTGATAATATGATTAATTTGAATAATCTATGAGTCATCCTAACACTGTTTTGTCTAGACTTGTTCTATTTTTTATTTTATTAATTTGAATATGTTGTCTGTGTACTGCTTTGGCAAAGTGGAGGGTACAAGAAATGTATTCAATAGATTAAATGTAAGTTTGTGTATAATTACAACATTATAGAGAAACTAATGAAATGTACAAATGTATTTGAATGTCCTTGAATAGTTATTTTAAAGGGATCTTTATTTTAAAGGGATCTTATTTCATGCTGGTTATCTGCTGTACTCCTGATTTGACCTCCGTCTGTCCCGCTCTTTACATACTTCCAATATATCCATATCTTCCCCTCATTCTCTTAGCCATAGAAATAGAATGACTAGTAATTGTATTTCCGTGCTTTCAACCTTTCAATCATTGTCCATTTGATGTCTTCCTCTCTATTTATTCATAAAGTGGTGCAGTAGTGTCACCCAGCTATATAGTACAGTTCACTGTTGTTATTTACATGTATGCAATATCAAACAGTTAAACAATAAAATAAGAGGAATCTTCATTTATGTTGTTGCTATTTTTAGACCCAATATATTGTATTTTGCAATATGTCTTCTACTTCATACTGTACTTCAACACTATCTAAGGATGAGGATGTGATACTAAATTTCAGATTTAGAAGAGGAGAAAAATGTGGGTTTTGCAGAAAAAAGCGAGAGTTGGGAGGAGACAGGAAAAGAGATGAGTTATCTTTTATCCCCCTGCTTCAATTATTCAACAGGATATAAATCGGAGTCGGGTGCTCTCAGGAGTCAGGAGAGGAGGGTGAGGGAGATGGGTACCAAAGCCTGTGTTATAAGAACATCTCTGGTTTTACTAAAGCTGAAAATAGAGGTCAATGTTGTAAAAACGACTTATTCCTGCTTTATTGACATAGGATCTGAAGGCTTTACAAAGGCTTAATACTGGCTCAAATTGCATATTTTGGGAATCTTCCATGTTACTTATTGCTTATAAATACTTACCGATTAGGATAACTCCATAACGCTTATCATAAAATTAAAGCTCTTAGATTTGCCATGATCACGATTTGCTGGCGTGGGCCAATACCTCAACATGCATCTTGGATAAGGAGATGTGTGCGTGAGAAAATTACTTTTACGCACGGTAGGCTTACCTACGTACGTCTCTCCATCATGACGTCGTGAATTAGCTGGAGATTGTATTGAGAGAGAAAAAAGGGAGGGAGTGTAAGGATTCGGTGTTTCGTCGTACATGGGGAAGCGATTGTATATAGTGCGTGTATTTATATGTACATTATTCGTTTCTGACTTTTTACCATACGAAATTGAAGTAGATGGCAATAGACTGATTCATACGGTTGCTTTTGACATTCAATGTATAGCCTATGCATGGGGACCGGATTGTACATTTGTAGCCATAAAAATATAACCATACAATACGTTGCAAAGAAGCACATTTGACCAAATAATTCGACATTTGGGTGTTCCCAAACGAGTCGCAACCGACGGACATACGGTCATCTTGATTAAGCGCGTTGAAAGTATTTGTAAGTACACATGATTACATGCTACAATCTCTTACTCAGTATGCAACCTAAACAATCGTGCATAATTCTAAGGAATCAAGCTTGCATAGATTTGACTGTATTATATTTGTATCCAGATGACAGGTCTACTCTAGCCTATGTAATTTGTATTCTCGTAAATGACAGGTTTCGCCAAGCAGGAACGACTTTACATGTTTTTTTTTATCGTAGCATGATATAACACACAGTCCTACCTATTAATGACGTGAGTTTATCTTTAGATATATTTTGCACATTTTCAGTTAATGTTTTTAGGCTATGGGAATGAATGGCATGCTAGAATTGACATGAAATCCGAACTTCTCAAATCTGAATTCTACAAACGGATATAGGGCTGGCCTTCTTCGATAGGCCGTCAAGGATTCCCGGCCGTGTCAACACGGACCAGCAATTACCAGTAGCCTACTGTTGGTAGCACCCTAAGAGCGACCCTCATTAAAGCGTTTGTAGGCGATATCAGTCCAGTGAACGTGTCTCGATGTTTAAATCCACCTTCACACCATTGTAAACATATGGCTATTTTTCAATTGCGTTAGCATGTTTCTAATAGCATATCAGATGTGGCTTGCTTAATAAATAAACTACATCTCTTGGATGAAATGTTGTGTGTCGCCGTTTTGGTCTCTGGCTTAGATACGTATCTGTGATGCCGTGGATACTGTCCATGGTCCTGAAATATCTGTTTCTCTATGCTCGTCCCAGTTGGAATCTTTTGTTCATATACATCCGCTGTCCATGGTGCTGCAATTAATTTTGCTTCACCTAAAGCTACAGCACAGCTTGTTGATTTAATATAGGCCACTGACATTACCATAATATTTATGAAGCTGGCTAGCTTGATATATTTTAAGCTGTCTGATCCATACCACGCTCACACAGTTTGCTTTTATGTATCTCAGTATGTGAGGAGTGTCTCCCACTGTGTTGTCCCTCTTTCGCTCGCTCTCTCTCTCTCTCTCTCTCTGTCTCTGTCTCACACATACTTTTCATTGCATTTCCCACCTTTTCTCTCTTTCTCTCCATGTCTGTCTCCTCCTGCATGCTCTTGTTAGTGCTCTATAAATTCACCATAATGCTAATGAAGTATCCAACAGTGTCTGTCTGTCTTCCTCCACTACCCTTCCCTTCCTTCCCACCATCTGTCTCACTGTGGAGCTTTGTTCCTCTCTCTATCTCTCCCTCTTTCTCTCTCTCTCTCTCTCTCTCTCTCTCGCTCTCTCTCTCTCCATCTCTGTGTGACAACATGATGAAGTTGCATTCATTATTCAGCACTTCAAGCGAGTGGCTATATTTAGGTGTATTTATACTTTAGTATACACTCGTATGGCTGGTGTGTCGGCTGTGTTAGCACTGAAAACACACTGTTGGAATGAGTGAGTGGTCTTGACCTACCCCACTCCATTATGCAAAGGGTTATGGCAGAGTGAGTTCTGCTCTCATACTGTCTCATTATAGCGCATGGAGCGAGTACATATTAGTAACAACTAACACACTGGTCTTTAGTGGTAGGAGTACTACTCACTAAACTGCTGTAGGTGAGGTTTTTGTTACTAGATGAATAGTGTACATATGAAGGTTGGTGTATGTTTTTGTTTGGTCACTGGTTTAGATGATCATCTGGGTTGTCCTTGTCAATGGTTATGAATTACACTACCGGTCAAAGGTTTTAGAACGCCTACTCATTCATTTAAAAAAAACTATTTTCTACATTGTAGAATAATAGTGAAGACATCAAAACTATGAAAAAAACACATGGAATCATGTAGTAACCAAAAATGTGTTCAACAAATCAAAATATATTTTATATTTGAGATTCTTCAAAGTAGCCACCATTTTCCTTGATGACAGATTTGCACACTCTTGGCATTCTCTCAACCAGCTTCATGAGGTAGTCACCTGGAATGCATTTCAATTAACAGGTGTGCCTTCTTAAAAGTTAATTTGTGGAATTTCTTTCCTTCTTAATGCATTTGAGGCAATCAGTTGTGTTGTGACAAGGTAGGGGGGTATACAGAAGATAGCCCTATTTGATAAAAGACCAAGTCCATATTACGGCAAGAACAGCTCAAATAAACAAAGAGAAACAACAGTCCATCATGACTGGACACATCTCAACATCAACTGTTCAGAGGAGACTGTGTGAATCAGGCCTTCATGGTTGAATTGCTGCAAAGAAACCACTACTAAAGGACACCAATAATAAGAAGAGACTTGCTTGGGCCAAGAAATACGAGCAATGGACATTAGACTGGTGGAAATTTGTCCTTTGGTCTGGAGTCCAAATTGTAGATTTTTGGTTCCAATCACCATGTCTTTGTGAGACACGGTGTGGGTGAACGGATGATCTCTGCATGTGTGGTTCCCACCGTGAAGCATGGAGGTGGTGGTGCAATGGTGTGGGGGTGCTTTGCTGATGACACTGTCTGTGATTGATTTAGAATTCAAGGCACACTTAACCAGCATAGCTACCACAGCATTCTGCAGCGATACGCCATCCCATCTGGTTTGGGTTTAGTGGGACTATCATTTGTTTTTCAACAGGACAATGACCCAACACACCTCCAGGCTGTGTAAGGCCTATTTTACAGAGAAGGAGAGTGATGGAGTGCTGCATCAGATGACCTGGCTACCACAATCCCCTGACATCAACCAAATTGAGATGGTTTGGGATGAGTCGGACAGCAGAATGAAAGAAAAGCAGCCAACAAGCATATGTGGGAACTCCTTCAAGACTGTTGGAAAAGCATTCCAGGTGAAGCTGAATTGAGAGTGTGCAAAGCTGTCGTCAATCAAATGTATTTATAAAGCCCTTTTTACATCAGCCAATGTGAAGGCAAAGGGTGGCTATTTGAAGAATCTCAAACATAAAATATATTTTGATTTGTTCAACACTTTTTGGGTTACTACATGATTCCATATGTGTTATTTCATAGTTGTGATGTCTTTCTACAATGCAGAAAATAGTACAAATAAAGAAAAACCTGAATGAGTAGGTGTTCTAAAATGTTTAACCTGTAGTGTATGTGTTTGATAAGACTGTCCCATTATGAATGTTGTTTCCTCCAATGAACTTGAGGTTTTTGTTGCAATATAATGACTGTACTACTGTGTAAAGGCTGTTTAAAACTACCTTCCCTCTCTGTCGCTTAATATCATTATCTTCTTATTTAATCCTTTAGTCTCTCTCTCTCTCTCTCTCTCTCTCTCTCTCTCTCTCTCTCTCTCTCTCTCTCTCTCCAGATTCAGAAATGGCAAAGCTATTGTTTCTTATAATTATGTATGCTCTGCCATCTCTTGTTGTGGCCATGCATAATTCAACAACTGGAGGTAATTATTGTGTTTGTGTGTGTACATGTGCGTGCAACTTGTGTTTGTGTAAGTGTGTTAGCAGTTAGAAAAACCGTGGAGATTGCAAAATGACCTAAATGGAGCATCCTCACAATGTTGTTGAATGAATGGAGGAAGGTATTAGATGAAGTGATGATTATAATTGAAGTGTAATATATCTCATGACTGTAATGTAGACTACTGTAAGTGATTATTCTTCCACTCATCATGTCTTTCTCTTGTCTCCTGTTTAGGCTGTGCCATCATCCGTCCTCCCAGAGATGGAGGCATCCGCTACAGAGGCCTGACACAAGAACAGGTACAGTACTCTCAATACCATCACAGTACAATTTGAAAAAAATATGCTATCTAGAACCTACAAGGGTTCTTCGGTTGTCCCTATAGGAGAACCCTTTGAAGAACCCTTTTTGGTGCCAGGTAAAACTATTTCCACAGGGTTTTCGACAAGGAACCCAAAAGAGTTATACCTGGAACCAAAAAGGGCTCTTCTGTGGGGACAACCGAGGAACCTGTTTGGAACCCTTTTTTCTAAGAGTGTACTACCACTGTTATCACAGTACTATCACTACTATCACAGTACTATCACTATTATCACAGTACTATCAGTTCGACCTTTAATCATATCCAACCCTAGATAAAGTAGAAATAGCTCATATATTTTCTTGTCAATTCTGACGTAATCGCCCCTTTGGTTCTCTCTAGCATGGCCATATTTAGTGTCTACTATGTTGTTGTTGTCCTAATCATAGCAACGCATTGAAGCCTATAGGAAAAATGACTCATTAGTCAGGTGATGTACATATTTAAAGACATAGCTAAACATCAATCGATGTCATCTATTTATGTGTGTAGATCCGCAATGTGCAGATCCTACCAGTGGACTACGAGATAGAGTACATCTGCAGGGGGAACAGGGTCATAGTGGGCCCTAAGGTCAGGAAGTGCCTTCCCAACGGCACATGGACCGACATCACACTGCACAGCAGATGTTGTAAGTACTCTCTACTTTATTTACAGCCAACCCGCTTGACTTCAGTGTCACTCTAAGGGTAAATCTAAGGGTAAATTCCCTCTTCAATGCCTGTCAGATGGAATCCCTGGATTGACTGGACTATATTGCTGCTACCACTTAAGGATATCTTTGATGTATCATTGATTATTGTGCGCCACTCTGCTCTGTAACTTAGTGCTCATTTCATCAACAATAATGATGACAAAATATTTGTCAACAACCTATTTTTCCTTATGAAAACTAATGACGATGACATAAAAAAAACGACTGAAAATGGTAACAAATTAGTTTTCATTTCAGTTGATGAAAATGTAACGATATGAGAATTCCACATGAGACAAATGCACATTCAAATTGACATGAAGCTCCTTTTCGTCTGTTCTTTCCAATCATACATATGCATGCCTTTGCAGAATATGTAATGCGATCCTCTCTTTGGCAGAATGAACCTCTTTCAGTTGCATGGTCTGATTGAGCTGATCTGCCCAGCTCTCCCACACATGTCACTTCAGTCACCCATCATTTTTTTTTAAAACTGATGCATAGCCAGCAGGCCAGGACACTTCAATTGTAACTAACCTTTACTAGAAACAATCATGTTTAATCTCTCTTATTTCAATGTAGACTATTTTTGCTTTGATCACATCAGATTGAGAGCTCTATTTTCCCATGTCTCCTTCTTCATCTGTGTTGATCCTCTCATTGTCAGCAAATGTGAGCGCAGTGTATTTCAGATTGGAAATATTAATGCTATTTGCTGAGTATTAGAAGTATTAGCCGACCGCCTGGCTTTCTTTCTGTCGAACCATCTGGTTTCCGAACGCCTCAGAACGGGACTTGACAGGAAGCCTATGGCAGGAGCGGACGAAACAACCACTGGTTTTAATTGGCTGATCTCTCAGCCCATCACCATCTAAGCGCAACCCTTAGAACCTCCCTCTAAGTGTGCTGCATTCGGGAGCAACAAAGAGAACTCGATTAGCTCGTGCAATATGGATATTCCAGAGTCTGCTATATCTGAAGTGTATAAACAGCATTCAGTGACATCGTGTTACAGGACAGCTAGCAGAGTTACGTTGGCTAGCTATTAGCATGAACGGCGATATGTGATGCACCATAACAAAACTTTTCTGCCTCGATTTGGAGCCACTCCTCATAGTCGTGTGATTTGCTCAGAATTTTAATTGATTATCATGTCACTCAGCAAATCCCAAACGGTCCCCACTGTTACCAGGCTCTATGCATCAGCAATTGGAGCCTGCAGACAAGGTTAGGAGTACAGTAATAATTCTGGCATTGTTGGAAAGCTCAGATTCTTCCCCTTTTAAAGGAATCACTGTTATTTACCCCCATCCAATGGTTATGATTGGGAGAAAAGAGCTGTATAGCTAAATTGTTGAACCTCTAGCCAAGGCTTCGTAGCTTACAGTGGGGCAACAAAGTATTAAGTCAGCCACCAATTGTGCAAGTTCTCCCACTTAAAAAGGATGAGAGAGGCCTGTAATTTTCATCATAGGTACACTTCAACTATGACAGACAAAATGAGAAGAAAAAAATCCAGAAAATCATATTGTAGTTTTTTTAATGAATTTATTTGCAAATTATGGTGGAAAATAAGTATTTGGTTAGCTACAAACAAACAAGATTTCTGGCTCTCACAGACCTGTAACTTCTTCGTTAAGAGGCTCCTCTGTCCTCCACTTGTTACCTGTATTAATGGCACCTGTTTGAACTTGTTATCAGTATAAAAGACACCTGTCCACAACCTCAAACAGTCACACTCCAAACTCCACTATGGCCAAGACCAAAGAGCTGTCAAAGGACACCAGAAACAAAATTGTAGACCTGCACCAGGCTGGGAAGACTGAATCTGCAATAGGTAAGCAGCTTGGTTTGAAGAAATCAACTGTGGGAGCAATTATTAGGAAATGGAAGACATACAAGACCACTGATAATCTCCCTCGATCTGGGGCTCCACGCAAGACCTCACCCCGTGGGGTCAAAATGATCACAAGAACGGTGAGCAAAAATCCCAGAACCACACAGGGGGACCTAGTGAATGACCTGCAGAGAGCTGGGACCAAAGTAACAAAGCCTACCATCAGTAACACACTACGCCGCCAGGGACTCAAATCCTGCAGTGCCAGACGTGTCCCCCTGCTTAAGCCAGTACATGTCCAGGCCCGTCTGAAGTTTGCTAGAGAGCATTTGGATGATCCAGAAGAAGATTGGGAGAATGTCATATGGTCAGATCAAAACAAAATATAACTTTTTGGTAAAAACTCAACTCGTCGTGTTTGGAGGACAAAGAATGCTGAGTTGCATCTAAAGAACACCATACCTACTGTGAAGCATGGGGGTGGAAACATCATGCTTTGGGGCTGTTTTTCTGCAAATGAACCAGAACGACTGATCCGTGTAAAGGAAAGAATGAATGGGGCCATGTATCGTGAGATTTTGAGTGAAAACCTCCTTCCATCAGCAAGGGCATTGAAGATGAAACGTGGCTGGGTCTTTCAGCATGATAATGATCCCAAACACACCACCCGGGCAATGAAGGAGTGGCTTCGTAAGAAGCATTTCAAGGTCCTGGAGTGGCCTAGCCAGTCTCCAGATCTCAACCCCATAGAAAATCTTTGGAGGAAGTTGAAAGTCCGTGTTGCCCAGCAACAGTCCCAAAACATCTCTGCTCTAGAGGAGATCTGCATGGATGAATGGGCCAAAATACCAGCAACAGTGTGTGAAAACCTTGTGAAGACTTACAGAAATTGTTTGACCTCTGTCATTGCCAACAAAGGGTATATAACAAAGTATTGAGTTAAACTTTTGTTATTGACCAAATACTTATTTTCCACCATAATTTGCAAATAAATTCATTTAAAAAATCCTACAATGTGATTTGATTTTTTTCTCATTTTGTCTGTCATAGTTGAAGTGTACCTACGATGAAAATTACAGGCCTCTCTCATCTTTTTAAGTGGGAGAACTTGCACAATTGGATAGTAGGCCTAGTTGGACAAGTCTAGCTGAATGTGCACATGATGGAAGTAAGAGGTAAATACATGATATATACAAAAGTATGTGGACACCCCTTCAAATGAGTGAATTCGACTATTTCAGCCACACCCGTTGCTGACATTTGAATCAAATTGAGCACACAGCCATGCAATCTCCATAGACAAACATTGCCAGTAGAATGGCCTTGCTGAAGAGCTCAGCAACATTCCAACATGGCACCGTCATAGGATGCCAACCTTCCAACAATTCAATTCACAATTCAATTCATATTTCTGCCCTGCTAGAGATGCCCTGGTCAGCTGTAAGTGCCGAGCAGCCGCACACACGCCTGAGATCACTATGTGCAATGCCAAGCGTCGGCTGGAGTGGTGTAAAACTCGCCGCCATTGGACTTTGGAGCATTGGAAACGCATTCTCTGGACTGATGAATCACACTTTATCATCTGGCAGTCCGACTGACTAATCTGGGTTTGGCGGATACCAGGAGAACACTACCTGCCCGTATGCATAGTGCCATCTTTAAAGTTTGGTGCAGGAGGAATAATGGTCTCGGGCTGTTTTTCATGGTTTGGGCTAGACCCCTTAGTTCCAGGGAAGGAAAATCTGAACGCTACAGCATACAATGACATTCTAGACAATTCTATGCTTCCAACTTTGTGGCAACAGTTTGGGGAAGGCCCTTTCCTGTTTCAGCATGACAATACCCCCTGCGCACAAAGCGAGGTCCATACAGAAATGGTTTGTCGAGACTGATGTGGAAGAACTTTATTAGCCTGCACAGAGCCCTGATCTCAACCCCATCGAACACCTTTAAGGGATGAATTGGAACGACGACTGCAAGCCAGGCCTAATCGCTCAAATTCAGTGCCCGACCTCACTAATGCTCCTGGAAGCAAGTCCCCGCAGCAATGTTCCAACATCTAGTGGAAAGCCTTCCCAGAAATGTGGAGGCTGTTATAGCAGCAAAGGGGGTACCAACTCCACATTAATGCCCATGCCCATGAGATGTTCGACGAGCAGGTGTCCACATACTTTTGGCCATGTGGTGTATTAATTATTTAATTGGAAAAAAATGCACAGACTAAAATGAATGTGACTAAAACAAAACAAAAATTGTCCAATTTTTTTTGTCAACTGATAATAACTAAAACTAACGAAGAAGGAAATTACTCAAATGTGACTGAAATATTTTTGAAGACTAAAACTAAATAGAAAAAAGCTGCCAAAATGAACACTGGTACCGTAGTAGCCTGGGTGCCGATCTGTTTTCTGCTCTCTTGCCAAGTCCTTAAAGAATTGTCATGCCATATATGTTCCATAAGGAGTTGGCAAGAGAGCAGAAACACACTGGCAGTTAGTACATGTCATGTAAATATGACTGCTGTCATTCCCACTAACCTTCCTCCCACTACTCTGCCCATCTCTCTCCCAGTGCTGCTGTGCCCTCGTGTGTGGACGTCCCTGGAGAATGGGAGGGTGGCGCTGAAGCCCCCTGGGCCACCGGTGGAGGGCACCGTGCTGCACTACAACTGCCATGCTGGCTTCATGCTGGAGGGCAGGAACATCACACACTGCACCAAGCTGGGCAAATGGGACTCACCCAAACCTGTCTGCCTCTGTAAGTGCGGAATGGAATCCCAATCTTTTCCTGTTATTCATTTGTGATATTAGTGTTGATAGTAAATGCTTTGGTTTAGCTTTGAAATGGAGAAACAACACATATACTCCATGGAAACATACATAGACAAACCAATATACGCTGAGTGTACAAAACATTAGGCACATCTTCCTAATATTGAGTTGCACCCTTTTGTCTCTCAGAACAGCCTCATTTTGTCGTGACATGGACTCTACAAGGTGTTGAAAGTGTTCCATAGGGATGCTGGGCCATTTTGGCTGGGTGTCCTTTGGGTGGTGGACCAATGTTGATACAAACTGTTTAGAGTGAAAAACCCAGCAGCGTTGAAGTTCTTGACACACTTAAACCGGTGCGCCTGGCACCTACTACCATACCCCGTTCAAAGGCACTTAAATATTTTGTCTTGCTCATTCACCCATTGAATGGCACACACACACAATCCATGTCTCAATTGTCTCAAGGCTTAAAAATCCTTATTTAACCTGACTCCCCTTCACCTACACTGATTGAAGTGGATTTAACAAGTGACATCAATAAGGGATCATAGCTTTCACCTGAATTCACCTGGTCAGTCTATGTCACGGAAACAGCAGGTGTTCCTAGTGTTTTGTACACTCAGTGTACATTGATATATTGTCATTATAGTTGTGTGTCCATGCATGTATTCTACAATGGTGTATATGCTTTGTTTTGTGTGCAAATCATAGGTGTGTATAGGTAGAAATGATAAGTATTCAGCTTCTTTGGATGAATGTCAATTGTATTTCCTTGACTCCTCGCATCCTCTCTCCTTGCCTCCTTTTCAAAACACAACGGCGGAGAAGATCAGAGGTTCCTCACCTCGGTTCCTCTCCTCATTCTGAGAAGGAGACAAGAAGGGAGGATGCGAGAAATCCAAGAAATCCAATTGACATTCACCCCCCTGTTCTGTGTAGTTGTCTTAAACAGGGAGTTATAGTACTGCCACCTGGTGGACACAAGCCATATTTTATTTGTATTTATTTATTTATTTCACCTTTATTTAACCAGGTAGGCAAGTTGAGAACAAGTTCTCATTTACAATTGCGACCTGGCCAAGATAAAGCAAAGCAGTTCGACAGATACAACGACACAGAGTTACACATGGAGTAAAACAAACATACAGTCAATAATACAGTATAAACAAATCTATATACAATGTGAGCAAATGAGGTGAATAATTGTGAATGATTGTGTAATACCCAATGAAAGTGACATCAATTTTACATCTGTGTTCTCATTTTGTAGGCTAAGAATGTTTTGGTCAAATGTATATGTATTTTGGTATGAATTTACTTCAACGTATTTGACGTCGAAGAAGAAGCACGAAGCCGAGAATTTACAACCATCTCATTTGAACTACACACATGAACTACATCTCCCACCAATCAGCTGTATATTTCTCTATTTCGAAAGCTTGCAGGTCTCCATTTATTTTTTATATTGTTTTCATTTTCAAAAAGTACTGGCTGGCAAAAAAACCCTGTAATCTGAGATATAAAACATTCGACGGCCTGTAACTAACTGGTTCTTATCGTCCTTATCGCCAAGAGTGTGCAAAGCTGTCATCAAGGCAAAGGGTGGCTACTTTGAAGAATCTCAAATATAAAATATATTTTGATTTGTTTAACACTTTTTTGGTTACAACATGATTCCATATGTGTTATTTCATCGTTTTGATGTCTTCACTATTATTCTACATTGTAGAAAATAGAAAAAATGGAATGAGTCGGTGTGCCAAAACTTTTGACTGGAAGTGTATATATATTAAATGACCGCATTTTCCTGAATTTTATGATATAATCTTGAAGCCTATTCAAGAGATTTTGGGACATGAGCTGCAAAACGTGGACCCGTACAAATCAGCTCGGCTATAGAATCTGGCCCCTCTCTTTCTAAAATTATCCGCCGCCATTGTTGCAACCCCTATGACTAGTCTGTTCAACCTCTCTTTCGTGCCCGACTGAGATCCCTAAATATTAGAAAGGTGCTGTGGTCATCCCACTCTTCAAAGGGGGTGACACTCTAGACCCAAACTGTTACAGACCGATATCCATCCTGCCCTGCCTTTCTAAAGTCTTCGACAGCCAAGTTAATAAAAAGATTACCGACCATTTCTAATCCCACCGTACCTTCTCTGCTGTGCAATCCGGTTTCCAAGCCGGTCACGGGTGCACCTCAGCCACGCTCAAGGTACTAAATGATATCATAACCGCCATCGATAAAGACAGGACTGTGCAGCCGTCTTCATTAGACCTGACCAAGGCTTTCGACTCTGTCAATCACTGTATTCTTATCGGCAGACTTGGTTTCTCAAATGACTGCCTGGCCTGGTTCACCAACTACTTCTCAGATAGAGTTCAGTGTGTCAAATCGAAGGGCCTGTTGTCCGGACCTCTGGCAGTCTCTATGGGGGTACCACAGTGTTCAATTCTCAGGCTGTCTCGTTTCTCTGTACATATCAACGATGTTGCTCGTGCTGCGGGTGATTCCTTGATCCACCTCTACGCAGACGACACCGTTCTGTATACATCTGGCCCTTCTTTGGACACTGTGTTAACAAACCTCTAAACGAGCGTCAAAGCCATACAACACTTCTTCTGTGGCCTCCAACTGCTCTTAAACGCTAGTAAAACTAAATGCATGCTCTTCAACCGATCTCTGCCCGCACCCGCCTGCCCGACTAGCATCACTACTCTGGACAGTTCTGATTTAGGAATATGTGGACAACTAAAAATACCTAGGTGTCTGGCTAGACTGTAAACTCTCCTTCCAGACTCATATCAAGCATCTCCAATCCAAAATTAAATCTAGAATCGGCCTATTTCGCAACATTTCCTATTTCGCAACAAAGCCTCCTTCCCTCACGCTGCCAAACATACCCTCGTAAAACGGACTATCCTACCGATCCTCGACATCGGCGATATCATTTACAAAATAGCCTCCAACACTCTACTCAACAAACTGGATGCAGTCTATCACAGTGCCATCTGTTGTGTCACCAAAGCTCCATATACTACCCACCACTGTGACCTGTATGCTCTCGTCGGCTGGCCTTCTCTACATTCGTCGACCCACTGGCTCCAGGTCATCTATAAGTATTTGCTAGGTGAAGCCAAGCCTTATCTCAGCTCACTGGTCACCATAACAACACCCACCCATAGCACGCACTCCAGCAGGTATAGTTCACTGGTCATCCCCAAAGCCAACAACTCCTTTGGCTGCCTTTCCTTCCAGTTCTCTGCTGCCAATGACTAGAACGAATTTCAAAAATCGCCCGAAGTTGGAGACTTAAATCTCCCTCACTAATTTTAAGTGTCAGCTGTCAAAGCAGCTTACCGATCACTGCAGCTGTACACAGCCCATCTGTAAATTGCCCATCTGTAAATTGCTCATCCAACTGCCTACCTCATCCCCATATTGTTTTTATTTACTTATTTTTGCTCTTTTTTCACACCAGTACTTCTACTTGCACATCATCATCTGCACATCTATCACTCCAGTGTTCATTTTCTAAATTGTAATTACCTCGCTACTATGGCCTATTTATTGCCTTACCTCCTTACTCCATTTGCACACACAGTATATAGATTTTTCTATTGTGTCATTGACTGTACTTTTGTTTATCCCACGTGTAACTCTGTGTTGTTTTTTGTCGCACTGCTTTGCTTTATCTTGGCCAGGTCGCAGTTGTAAATGAGAACTTGTTCTTAACTGGCCTACCTGGTTAAATAACGGTGAAATAAATCAAAAGAAAAAAAGAAAGAAAAGAAAAGCGGAAGTGGCCGTCACTTCCACAGGGTATACAGACAATACAGTAAAAGTAGCCACATTCTGATGTTAATATAAGGAGCATGGAGTACTGTACATGTGTAGTGAGTAACACGTATAGTGCATCAATCCATGAAGAATGAAACCATTCACAAACATCACACAGTGTTAGTGTTGCATTTACATACACTACCAGTCACCAAACCATTTGTACTATTAACAAATGTAATTTTGCCTTTTCTATTTGCTTGCCATAGATGACAGAAACTACAAAGGTAAGAGAGATTGGTTTTGGTTGGGTTATCTATCAATGTCAAAGCTCAGTGAAACAAATGTTGCAAAAAGTTGTAATGCTTCTGTTAAGCACAAGAGGGCAGTAGTACATCATTTCTGAGCAGGGTGCCTTATGCTGACCAGTAATTCTGCTGGTGAAGGATTTAAACTGATTAGAATTAGGGAAAGGGGGATACCTAGTCATTTTTCCAACTGAATGTATTCAACTGAAATGTGTCTTCCACATTCAACCCAACCTCTCTGAATCAAAGAGGTGGGGGGGCTGCCTTAATCGACATCCATGTCTTCGGCGCCCGGGGAACAGTGGGTTAACTGCCTTGCTCAGAGGCAGAAAGACAGATTTTTATCTCGTCAGCTCAGGGATTTGATCCAGCAACCTTCCGGTTACTGGCCCAACACTCTAACCACTAGGAGTAGAAATGACACACAGTATGCTATAGTTAAATTGTTGTCCTTGTGGAGTTGACAAGATGATTATTTGTTTGTCAGTTTGGTTAAAGATTATTGCTTCCTTAAAGAGGCCACCTGTTATATGCCTGTCATAAGATACCGGGATAAAACTCAGATTTTCACTAATAATATTTTTACGATTGTTATCAACCATTAACAACAACATTACGCACTCATTTCAACTTAGTCTTCTCCTGCGCCAACCTTTCCTATCAGTGCATAGAAAGCACATTTTCTTCCAAAATCTCCAAGAAATGTGAGCCAGACTTACTCTCTCCTTTTCTCTCCCATTCACTCTCTTTCTCATTCTCTCTCTCTCTCTCTCTCTTCATTCTACTTTTCACTCAGTGTGGTATCAACACCCACTTACTGTCTTCTTAGCTGGGTAAAGGTTAACGCGCAGGCCTGTCTGTGTCTTTGTGGGGAGGTGTGTGTGTGGGTGTGTGTGTGTGTGTGTGTGTGTGTGTGTGTTTGTGGGGGTGGGTGTGGGTGGGTGTGCGTGGGTGTGGGTGGGTGTGTGTGGAGGTGTGTGTGTGTTTGTGGGGTGGGTGTGGGTGGTGTGTGTGTGTGTTTTGTGGTGTGTGTGTGTAGGGGGTGGGTGGGTGGGTGGGTGGGTGGGTGTGTGTGTGTGTGTGTGTGTGTGTGTATGTGTGGGGGGGGTGGATTCCACCACTGATACAGCTGATATAATAGATAGCTCTGGGAGAGGTGTTGCGACAGTGTTTTGCTTCTAAGGCTGTGGGCAACATTTTAGTCACACATACGAGCATAGATCTGTACAAACAAAATCTGCACCGTAAAATTACAATCTGCAGCGTGATTTAATTTGAAGCTTTGCTTCAACGATGTGCCTTATAAGGAGGAGATTATTTAATCAGAGTTAAAGGGGCAATCTGTAGTTGCTACATCCACTTTTGGATTTATACAGTACGTGTATTATATTGATTATTGAAGAATATCACTCATAAAGGTCATACCACATCAGAACCCAAAATACAGTATAATCTTGTTTTACTCCAATATTTATAAACAATACAACTGTAAACAAACACTGTATAGCTTAAAAACATAAAACGATGATCGTACTATCATAGATAGTCAGTCCCTGCATTCATAGCTCTGTCTATGAATTTGAAAGTGGTTACATTTCTCCAGCCCCATCCCTCATATTTACCAAAACCAGTGGCGAGGTGACCACTTTGATTTGGTTTTTGTTTGATTTGCAGATTGCCCCTTTAAGTAAACTCTACCATGCACGCAATCCAATTGAGAGTTGTAGTATTTGGAACTAGCATTGTATTATTTGCCATACCGTCTATTCAAACTGGGTTTTTTTTTGCACAGTGCTCTTGTCATGTCAAATGTCGACCCCATTATGTGCTGTTCAGTGTTTGCTGGCATATAGAAGGCCGCGTAATGGAATCACATTTAAATATCAGGTGTGAATAATACATGGCATGCTGCAAAGTTCAGACAGGAGGGAGGGAGGGAGGGAGGGAGGGAGGGAGGGAGGGAGGGAGAGAGAGAGAATATATATATATATATAATATATATATAATATATAATATATATAATATATATATATTCACTTTGTATGTTGTCTACCTCACTTGCTTTGGCAATGTTAACACATGTTTCCCATGCCAATAAAGCCCTTGAATTGAAAAATTGAATTGAATTGAATTGAGAGAGAGAGAGGGGAGGGAGGGAGGGAGGGAGGGAGGGAGGGAGGGGAGTACTACGTCATTGTGGGCTACAGATGGCTCAGCGGGTTAGAGGTTGGAACACGCATGGTGCTGGCTGGCAACACAAGGGCTGTGAGTTGAATTGCCACCTGTGCCAAGTAAACTGAATAACAGTTAGTAGCTTTGGGTCTGCTATCGACTATTACTGTATTCAGATGCAATTCAGTAGTAAGTCCACTCCACTGTAATTGTATTGAGGTGGAGTAAGGAAGGTGGCTATTTCTCCATCACACAATCTATCCCAATGTGCACAATACGAGTTTTTCTACAGTGATATTACATAGAGAACCTAAAGCCAGCCTAATTGTTCAGCAAAGGTGGAATGCATGTATAGCATTGGCTTTACTCTCTTGTCCCCAGAGTGCCAGTAGCTGTTGCCAATGAGTCAGGTGTTACATTTTAGCCGTGGAAGAGGTGGAGTCATGGGAGGGGAGCATTACTGACTAATTCTATCATTCTATTATAGCTGGTTCTAATTCTGTAATGGATATTGGCCTACTGGGGATATGAGAGCCCTGTCTCAGAGCTGACAGTGAAACGGTGGTCTGCGTCCCAAATTGCACCCTATTATTTATAGTACACTACTTTTGACCAGAGCTCTATTTCATAGGGAATAGGGAGGCATTTGGGACGTGGACAGTGCTGCATTGGCCGATTAAAGGGCAATGAGAGGAGGCTTTAAAGTGGACAGACGGTTCAAACAGCAGGTATGCTGTAGCCTGTACAGTAGCAGCCCTTGGCTATACATCACACAGACTGACTCCAGGGCAGCGTAGATGAAGGGAAAAGGAGAGCCGGGAGATTGATGCAATGACAGGTCCACTGCTTTTGCTGATTTCTCAAAATAGCCCTTGAGGCATTTAATTGTCTTTCTTTCTATTGGCTTGTGGGCGTGTGAATGAATGTCCTTTCATTGGTTATTGAGACAGAACTGAGAAGCATGTGAGGCATTGTTGTGGTTGAGAATCGATTTGGCTCACTGTCAATCTAAAGTCTATGTTGATTTGATATTCCAATATTTGATTTCTATCAGTTTACCCTCTATTTTCCCAGGTTAAATTAACATAGTCATTATATATTGATTTGAACAATCTATTGCTTGCAAAAGATAAATTAGAGAGTGACAGATACCGAGAGTTTGCCAATACTATTTGATTGTAGAAACTAGGTGCTGCAAACTTCTTTGATTGTAGAATCTAAGTGTTGCGCACGCACGCATATACACACACGCACGCACGCACACACACACACAATTCAAAAGTTGGTAAATAGGCACTGCAGTTTATAGTGCCCCCCCCCCCCCCCCCACACACACTTGCTCTTTCGATGTCTCTACACATTCACCGACTAGCAAATATCATCAGTGCTGTCCTCGCTCATACACACATGCACACACACACGCGCGCACACTCATAGCCTCTGCTGCAGTGGATGATGTACCTTTCGCGTCTCATTCCGTTTAATCCTCTACAATTGGAAATACGTGTCGTTGCACGGACAGATTATTTTAAAATCCTGAAATTACGCATAGTGCGATTTGATTTTATTAACCAGAGAATAAGAACAATTCAAACGTTATTCGCAACCCGGAGCTCGTTTTCTGCCGACTGGACTGGTCGCGCACGCATACCTTTCGGTGCAAAATCATGGCGATTATGAATCATTAGAAATAACGAACTATAATTATTTTAATGTCTGTCTAATATTCTCCATCGCGACGGAAGGGGAAACTATCCTGCCTCATTAGCTTTTACAGCACTTGAATAAAACTATTCAACTTATTTGCTGGACCCAATTAATTGGACACTTCATCTTAGGTTTTGGAATTATTGAACTCTGCCTGCTGAACAACAAAAAGAGGCAAACGTGGTTTCCAAACAAGTTATACCCTATTTATAAACCCAACATTCAACGTCGATAAAAACATTTAACTATTTGCGTTGTATATCATCCGCCTCTGCACTGACAAATTGTCAGTCGAAACGATTAGTCAACTGAAATAATATAAAGAGCAGGCGAGCTAGGCAATTTCTTATTGTTGACTAACAATCTTAAACTGTCTGTTAGCGAGGAGACCAAGTGAATCCACTTTTTGGAGAGCACAAAGTTCTTCAATGAAATGCTATTGCGATTCATTGCAAATTCACCTCAAGGCTCTGTAAACTTTAATTACAACACAATCTCCTATTATTCTAATACGAACCCAACTCCACTGCAACATTCGGATATTGCTCCAATTCAATTTACCTGACCATGGCGACAATTGGAAAAAGTCTGCGGCAATTATCGAGTGTCGCGTCCGGCCATATTGCACTTCGAGCATCGCTCACCTTACTTTTCCTCTCCTGGCCGTGCCCGTCCTTAGGCAAGAAGAAACTCTACATCGGAGCTCTCTTCCCCATGAGCGGCGGTTGGCCGGGCGGCCAAGCATGTCTCCCCTCTGCGCAGATGGCTTTGGATCTGGTGAACAACCGGACGGATATTCTGCCGGATTACGAACTGGAGTTGATATACTATGACAGTATGGTGAGTAGATGTTGGATCAAATAGATCCATTGTTGTGTTTAAAAAGTGGAAGTCACATAAGCAGAAGATAATAATACGTTCTCTTGGTTTTATACACGGCTCTAGACCAGTTGAAATGTAATTGATATATGATATATGAAATACATGAACACTTAATTTCTATTTCAGTTACAGCCTTTCTTCTTTACATGTCTATACAGTGTTAAAACTTGCCAACATGATTATTGATTTCCAGCAGGCATAGGCCTACTCCTTTGAATGCATTGCCCTTGTAGCAGGTGGGTGCAGTAATGTCAATACTTATTTAATATTGTCAAGGGAGTTATGTACCAAAAGCCATATTATATTACCCCTTTTAGAATTGTTGCACAGTTGCCAATTTTTTTTATTTTTAAACAAGGCAATGGTAAACATGTCATCCCCCACAAACAATGTAGCGCCCCCCTTGTAACACATTTCAGTTAATTACCATAGCTCCAGCTTTAGGCCAATCAGTGTCATTTTGTAATTGCTGGATCTCTATGGCAAGATGCATCATTGGCCAAAATGTCGTCAAAATCGGCATAGTGCTGTCTGAGATATCCCATGTGGCTAATGTACGAATGGACAGAGACCGATCCACAGTCCCCTCCCCGATTTCAGTGGTGGTGGACAATAAACTAAACTAATGCCAAGTCAGACACTGATATTGGCTTGCTGCAATTCAGCGTCAGTGCAGGTATAGGAAAAAGGGAACTTTCACGATGAAACTGGACAACCACAAAGCATCAGCTGGCTGCTAGGAGGTTATGTGTCTTAAAAATAAAAAAGACCAATGTCTGTATGTCAAGACCAATGTCTATGTGTCAAGACCAATGTCTATGTGTCAAGACCAATGTCTATGTGTCAAGACCAATGTCTATGTGTCAAGACCAATATCTATGTGTCAAGACCAATGTCTGTATGTCAAGACCAATGTCTATGTGTCAAGACCAATGTCTATGTGTCAAGACCAATGTCTATGTGTCAAGACCAATGTCTATGTGTCAAGACCAATGCCTATGTGTCAAGACCAATGTCTCTGTGTCAAGACCAATGTCTATGTGTCAAGACCAATGTCTATGTGTCAAGACCAATGTCTGTGTCAAGACCAATGTCTATATGTCAAGACCAATGTTTATGTGTCAAGACCAATGTCTATGTGTCAAGACCAATGTCTATGTGTCAAGACCAATGTCTATGTGTCAAAGCACAGGGGACATTTCTTCAGTGGACAGAATGCCACTGCAGAGGTCTCCTCGGCATAAGATGTCACATATAGCTGACTGTCACTGTCCCATTTGACCACTAGCTGACTGTCACTGACCGTCACTGTCCCATTTGACCACTAGCTGACCGTCACTGTCCCATTTGACCACTAGCTGACCGTCACTGTCCCATTTGACCACTAGCTGACCGTCACTGTCCCATTTGACCACTAGCTGACCGTCACTGTCCCATTTGACTACTAGCTGACCGTCACTGTCCCATTTGACCACTAGCTGACCGTCACTCTCCCATTTGACCACTAGCTGACCATCACTGTCCCATTTGACCACTAGCTGACCGTCACTGTCCCATTTGACCACTAGCTGACCGTCACTGTCCCATTTGACTACTAGCTGACCACGAAGCACCAGTTACTAGCCTGGAAATGATAGAGCCAAATATTTATGTTATTAAATGAACAAAACACCCCCTGCTTGTTTCCCATCAATCATTCATCATATAGGCATTTTCAAATGTCAGCACTCTTCACTCACTACGCGTCTATATGTCTCCCACTGTTTCTGGCCCAGTTTTTGCCTCCCACTTCATCATTAGCTTTAACACACAGCCATCCTTCCCACTGGGTTTCCATATCAATCATACTACAGGACAGATGCCTCCACTACACCCGGGCATACAGCACACAGGCATGAAACAGTTAACTGTGCTGTGACTGGTTAGGGAGCGGTGCTCACTTTTTTCCGATTGGTGTAAAAGGCTCTGCAATGGAATCCCATTGTAAAGAAGAGGGAAGAGCGGAGAGGAGAGGAAAGTTGGCATGGCAACACAGTTACCATTGAAACAAACCGGCTTCTTATTTTTCTCCTTTCAATTAGATAAGAATTTGGATGAATAGATATGGTAGATGTGTGCGTGTTGAGATTCAGGGTTTGAAAATCATATACAGAACATACAGTTAGGCTGTAGACATATCAAATATACTGACTATACATATTATTTAACTTGAAACAGTTCTGTGAATCAATGGTACTGGCCATAGAATACAATATATTCTGGAATTTATGGAATTAATCTCACCCATTGGTTGATTTATGGTTCTCTTTTTGTTTTGACAAACCAATAGATTGACACCTTTGTGACAGACCAATACAGGACTAGAACAAAATCAATGTCACACGTCAGGCAGTGACATTTTCTTGAAAGTAGCCTGCAAGTGCGTGCTAGTGTACAGTTATTGCTAATTACAGTTGGGTTTGATGATCACTTTGACAATCAGTGGATTGTGAACGCTTCACACCTGGCTGAAATATTCATGAACAGTTTATGGCATTAAGAGTGAAATTATAGGAGATGGAATTAAATACGGAGACTTTTTTTTACTGTAAGTTGTTATCCAATCAGAATCGTTTTTTTTGGTCAAGTACCAAATAGAACACAGGCAATCATAACTCACACTCTGTTTTGAGCATGAGATTTAGAAATAAGAATCAACATCATCCAATTGCTTGTCTTCTTAATTGCTTTATAATATCTGCGGTTGGGATATTAAATGTGAAGAAATGCTCATACAGTGGTCTTGGCTTGAATGTATAATGATGTTCAATAATAGAACGTGTTCATTTAAAGGTCACAATAGTTCAAGTGAAGCTTTTAAAGTGCGATCTGTTTGCCTTGGGAAAAGATGACTCGTCAAATATACCATGACATAATTAGACACTGAACACTGAAATATTAAGAAGACTTTACTGTAGATGAACACTTACACCGTTTATTTGTAATGCAGCATATCTCTTTATCTATCTACATGGGTAGATCGCTGCTTGTTTGCTTGTGTGGTAGTATAGGGAGAGAACATTAGACTATTTACAGCACATTGAGATCTATACACAGACACACCACTCACCCTCTCTAGACCGTTGCCATGGTTATATCAAAGCAGAGATTGATAACTTTGATCAATTATTTACTGTGGTGGAGGGAGACAGAGGTAGAGAAATGGCGTGAAGAGGTGCTCTCTGTGTAGAGGCGCCGTCTTTCGGATGGGGCGTTAAACGGGTGTCCTGACTCTCTGTGGTCACTATAGATCCCATGGCACTTATCGTAAGAGTAGGGGTGTTAACCCCGGTGTCCTGGCTAAATACCCAATCTGGCCCTCACACCATTATGGCCACCTATTCATCCCCAGCTTCTTGTTGGCTCGTTCATCCCCCCTCCTCTCTCCTGTAACTATCCCCCAGGTTGTTGCTGTAAATGAGAGTGTGTTCTCAGTTAACTTACCTGGTAAAATAAGTCTTAAATAAAATAAAAACATCTCGCACTTCCCCCTTTAATTGGCGGCTGGAACATAATAGGACTTAATCAGGGACCAAAATGATTAATATGTCCACATGGTCCACACGCATGCCCACACACACGTGTGTATCAAAATCATGTATGCACCATTTAACGCCATGACTCACGTGGTACTCCAGATTTAATTACTGGGAGGAGATTTAGAAATTCACAGTGACTTGAGATAAGACATAAGATCCCACTGGTCCTCTTATATATTCACACTTCTTTTATATTATTCAATGTGAAATGCAATTCAAGAGAATAAAGCAGATCAGCATATGTGGCTTCTTCTCCTACTCTTTCTGTGATTTCTCACCAAAGTCTCATGGGTGGATAGATTGGATGCTGGAGTAGTATCGCAGTAATGCTAACTCCGACACTAATATTGGGTTGCATCGTTTCAGCACCACGGACAGTGCATGTGTGTTTGTGGAGAAAGGGAGGGTTATACATACCACCCTTACAAAAAAAAGACATGGTTTTCAGACACGTGTGAAGTTTCACATGTCCATTTTTTCTCCCACGTGACATTTTTTTTTTCACATATTTTTTTTTCACCACTTCCAGCTACATCTGGTCTCCCATCCATCTCCCAGCTGTAATGGATTTGTCAAAATTTGTAACTGGAAAAAAGACAGGAAAAGCAAAGACCAGGGTAACATAACCAAAGACAGGGAAAATTGCAGGGAAGAGGGAGGCATTTTATTTAATTGCATTATCATAATTATTTTTAACAGATTTTTTTTTTTTTTTTTGCATTAACTTACAATTCATTGGCTCCCGCATTTAAAAATGATTTTGTTTTGCTATCATTAGTTTTGGGTTTATGTTTTGCATTCAATATCATTATTTTTGTTTGGAACACTAAGAATGTTGTTCTGGACTACAGAAGTTTTGCTTCATATTAATGGCACAAACATAGCTCACTCACTAGAGCAGGGTTAGGAAACCCCAGTCCTGGAGGGCCGCAGGCGCTTCATGTCTTTCATTTAACCAACCTGGAAGACGAGGTGTGTTGAATGTAGGCAATCACTGAACTGATCAATTAGCTCAGTTGGTTATGTGTGGTGCCTAGTTGGAACAAAATCCTGCAGCACCTGCAGCACTCCAGGAACAGGGTTGCCTACTCCTGCACTAGAGGATTGCACCATATAACAATGCTGTTACTCAATTAAAAGTGTTTAAAGTGGCAATCCTTAATTGAAACATTAAGAAAGTTTACTCCTTGCCACAGTTTTTGTAAACAGCTGAGGGATGGAGCTGGAGAAATGCAACCACTCTTATATCCATAGACCATGCTATGGATGCAAGTACTGACCATCCATTATATCAAAATGATAGTTTTAACTATGTTTTTAGGCTACATTTACTTTGTTTACAAACATTGGAGTAAATTTGGAGTATTCTTACATATGAAACTGCAAATTAGATTGTCTCTTTAGATGTGGAATTGCAAGGTCACATGTTAAAATATTTTCAAATATGAAAATGAAAATTACATTTTTACATTTTTTTCACACATGGTTTTCTGACATGTGAAACAGCAAATGTGATTTTCACGTTGGCATGTTTTTCCCATGTCAAACAACAAACCACAATGACATGAAACCTGAAACAACATGAAACAAACATGATAACAAACTACAATAACATGAAAACATGTCATTCTCCTCACATGTGAAAAGGTGGTGTTAACATGTGAACTCCGACATTTAAATCACGTGAAATTTAAGCTCAACATGTGAAGACGGCTATTTTACATGTCAAACTGCAAATTTGACATCTATTGTTGTTGTTGTTGTTGTAAGGGCAGGCATCTCCAGGAGTTCTCTGGGGCAGAGAAAAGGTTATGATCGCCTGACATGTTATCAGATGTGACAGGATAGCAAAACGTCACTTTCTCTTCCGTTGTGATCAATTGGACTTGGTGGTGTCATGATATCTAGATCACATCCTACAATCTAGTGACAGTAGCATTAGACAACAACGTTTTTAACAGTCAAACAACCACCCTTTGAAATCAACAGGCCATTTTTTGCATCCAACACATTTGCATCTTGAGTTTCCATCTCGGGAACAGACAAACCAACACACAAATCAGGGCCCATAATGTCCGTTGTTAAGTCACAGTTTCCCACAACCGGATTGCTTGTGACACTCAACTGCAATGCATGGGAGTTCTGTCTCCTCTCTCTCCCCCTCCACAGTAAATCACCATTAAACGTGTCAGGCTGATTTAGATCTGGCCCTACTGAGGACTGGAATGGGGATGGCTTATTCAAAACCTTGTTGACAGGCCTGTGGTGGATAATTTGTCCACCTCAAGCTTATTTTACATTTATTTGAGCTTTTGAATGTGCTTTGTGGGTGATATCTCCTTCTCTCCTTGCGCATTTAAATTTTCTTCCCATCTCTTTTTGGACAGCGTGGTCGATTTAACTCTCTCTGTGGCCATCTTTTTCCACTTTTATACTGACTCTCAATAAGGGTGAATATCGATCACTGTTCTGTTCTTCTCTTTCTGTTTCTGATATTCTTCTTTCTTCTCCCCTCCCTTCTCTCCATCTCTCTCTACCCCTGTTCTCTACCCACCCCCCCACTTACTCTCCCACATCTCTCACCCCTCCCCTCTTCTTCTCCTCCCCCCTATTTCTCTCCTAATCTTCCTCCTCTTTTTCCTCCCTCCCTTTCTCCATCTCCCCCTCTCTCCTCACATCTATCTCCCCTTTTATTTCCCTCCATCTCCTCCTCCCTCCATTTTCCCCCTCTCCCCCTTTCTCTCTCTCTCTCTCACTCTCTCTCTCTCTCAGTGTGACCCGGGTGAGTCCACCAAGTTGCTCTATGATCTGCTCTACACAGAGCCCATCAAGACTGTCCTGATGCCCGGCTGCAGCTCCGTATCCACACTGGTAGCAGAGGCTGCTCGCATGTGGAACCTCATAGTGGTGGGTAGCTATTGTGTGTGTGTGTCCCATGCTCTATATGTCTCTCTCTTGCTCTCTCTCTTTGCCTCTCTCCCTCTCTCTCTCTCTCTCCCTCTCTCTCTCTCTCTCTCTCTCTCTCTCTGCCTCTCTCCCTCTCTCTCTATCTCTCTCTTTCTCTCTCTCGTAATCTCATAATCAACCTTAAACTTAAATCAACCTTTTTAGCCAACTAATTAATTGAGAACAAATTAAATCTCCCTATCTATCCATCTCTCTCCTTCATTAAACACTCTATCTCTTTTAGCTTTTCCAATCTCCTCTTTACTCCCTCCACTTGCCAGCAACTAGTGCCTTGGGCCTGTCTGCTTGATTTCCTCTGTTTTCTTCCTCTCAGCCTCCTTGTTCCCACTCTAGCTGTCGACCCCCCCACACACATACACACAAAGGGTTCAGGCTCTTTAGTGAGTGTGTGAACACCACCACCAATCTCCACACACTTATTTCTGTCCCTGCTCAGCCCTTAGGAGGAGTAACTCTCTGCATGTCAAACAAGCCTATCAGAGAGCCAAGGATCAAACAGACCAGAATCAAGGGCCTTCTTGGTGCTCCAATTGTAGGCTGTATTCGCATCTCCCAAAGCCTAGCGTAGCAACTCAGTCTACATTTAAAGCCAATCCCATTGACCCAATATAAGAAAAGAGTTCATACTGGCACATCCTGTGAAACATTTTAAAACATTTAGCAACGGAAAACATAAATGTGTCTTTCTTATTGGACAAATCCAGTTAATCCCTCCCAGTTTTAGTCCATTTGGGGCATAATGAACACGACCCTGAACCAACTCATTTTGAGGCTAGTGTTTGTTTCAGGTCGTGAACAAAAAGCACATGGTAGTACTTCTCTTCTGCTTCCTGCAAAGTGGTGTTTTATGAGCCTCTCTGTGCCCCGCCGCTTTGCTCCATTTCCTTCTATTTCATTCTCCCGTGTGTGTGTGTGTGTGTGTGTGTGTGTGTGTGTGTGTGTGTGTGTGTGTGTCACCCCTGATGTTGGAGCTGTTTTCCACGGGCTGATACCATCATCCCCCTGACTGCACCCAATTGTGAGCTGGCAAACTGTATTCTACTCTACATGTCACTAGCTGTATTGTCTGCTGTCCATGTATTGATGGCTCCACTATGTCTAAATACACCAGGAGATTTGTTAACGCTGGGACTCGATATTGTACATCATGTTTGATGTTTATCATCAGGTCTCTACCTTCTTCTTCTCTCATTCCCTGATGTCAGGGTGCCGATGCTCTGAACACCGAAACCAAAGTCATGATAGATGTAGAACATGAGACCCCCTTCGCCTCTTAATTCAACTGAAATCAGTGCAATAAGTTGCATTGGTACGGAATACATTAATACTGTATATTGCCTGGCTGTGTAGTGTTTTGATAGTTGTAGAATTTAAGAAAATACATGTTTATCTCCCTCCCTATCTCCCTCGCGCTCTTTCTCAGTTGTCCTATGGCTCCAGCTCTCCAGCCTTGTCCAACAGGAACCGTTTCCCCACCTTCTTCCGCACCCACCCCTCGGCCACCCTCCACAACCCCACCAGGGTACGCCTCTTCCAGAAGTGGAAGTGGACCAAGATCGCTACCATCCAGCAGACCACAGAGGTCTTCACTTCGGTCAGTACACTCTCTCCGTCTATCTCTTCTCTCTATGGCTCTTTCTCTCGCTCTCTTTCTATCGCTCTGTATCTGTATCTCTCTGTCTCCCTTTCTTACACATCTTTCTTACACAGCCCCCTCTTCAGTGACTCTCCCACATCTTAATGAGCAAATGAGTGTGTGGGAGTGGGTGTGTGCGTACTTGTGACTTAAATGTGCTATGATAGTCTTTTAAGTATTCAATCCCATGATTGATCGTGGATTTCCGAAGTAATTTGTTGGAATATTGGTGGTGAGAAATATTGATCAGGCGATACATCTCTCTGAGCAACCGGGTGGATAATGTGACTCTTGGGTTCTATCCTCTAACGGAAGTTAATGATCTCCCTCTTCCTTGATCTTTACTTTTCTCTATCTCTCCTCTTTCCTCTCTCTTTCCCTACGTCTATTCCTCTTTATCTTCTCCCCTTCTTTCTGCCTCTCTTTTTCTCTCTTTTCCCACCTCTCTCTCTCTCTCTCAAATGATCTTTCTCCTTCTCTCCCACTGTCCTTTCTTATCTCTTTCCTATTTGACACTCACATTTCTTGTGCCTTTCCTCTCTCCTTTTCTCACCCCTTCCATCTTTCTTTCAATCTCTACCCCTCCCGTCTCTCTTTCTATCTTCCCCATCCCTTCTCTCGTTCGTCTTTCCTTCTCTGTTCTCTCTTCCTTCTCTGTTTCTATCTACTCCTTCTCTTCTTCTCTCATATAGACTCTGGATGATCTGGAGCAGAGGGTGAAGGAGGCTGGGATTGAGATCAGTGTGAGACAGAGCTTCCTCACCGACCCGGCTGTCGCTGTCAAGAACCTCAAGGTGCTTTGATGAAATATTCAATGGGGGGCTGCTGTTGCTCTCCCCTGCTCACAGTTGCGCCTGTTAGCGAAGTGAGGTGATTTAATACAGGAAATGAATGCAGGAGGCTAATTAGCACAGCCAACTGCCAGCTTGTGAAGTGCCGCGATAGCTAGCTAGCAGAGTTGTACCATAGAATTGTAATAGTCAAAGTGTAAAGGCTTGTATCATTATTATTGAGCTATGTGAATGTATTTTCATTACGACGGCTTAAATCATTGTGCTTGCTGTCATTGAATAGCGTCAGGATGCCAGAATAATCGTTGGGCTCTTCTATGAGACGGAAGCCAGGAAAGTGTTTTGCGAGGTGAGTGTTTTAAATCTTTAAATCATCGGGCTATTAAATCATCAAGCTATTTATAGCTATTGACCTCTATTGTATCTTGAACCTCTATCTGAACAAATTACCATTTTTATTTAATGAATTCTCATTTGTACTGTGGTGATGATGTAGCCTTGAGAAGCAAAGAATATTTCTGTGTAATTAAGAATTATTTAACAGACAATTAAGTGTTTCATCTTCTTCTTTTCTGTCTATTTTCCAAATGTTTCTCTCTCTCTCTGCCCTTCTCT
The DNA here is from genome assembly GCF_034236695.1 of Oncorhynchus nerka. Taxonomy (NCBI): domain Eukaryota; kingdom Metazoa; phylum Chordata; class Actinopteri; order Salmoniformes; family Salmonidae; genus Oncorhynchus; species Oncorhynchus nerka. Next base: position 22,626,592 of record NC_088398.1, on the reverse strand, counting down.
TTTTTCCTATTTTATCTCTCTTTCACTTTCTCTCCCCCCTCTCTCTCTCTCTCTTCCTCCAACTCTCTCCCTCTATCCTCCAGGTATTTAAGGAGAAACTGTATGGGAAGAAATATGTCTGGTTTCTGATTGGCTGGTATGCTGATAACTGGTTCAAGATCAAAGACCCGTCCATCAACTGCACCATCGAGAACATGACAGAGGCGGTGGAGGGCCACGTTACCACGGAGATCGTCATGCTCAACCCCGAGACCGTCCGCGGAGCCTCTAACCTGGTGAGAACATCGGGGCCGGATCTCATACTGATCCAGGATCAGGTCCCCCAAGTCCATGTAGTGTTATTGATTATGATCCGCATTCCAACCTGGTGAGCAACATGTGTTCTCCATCTGGTCATGTCGTCCCTTCAATTTCACACGCTGCCAGCTTAGCTGTTGATTAGTTTCATATACCTTCCTCTACCTGCAGAGCGGAGGCTTGATATGCTTCTGCAATAGTACACTCTAGGGGCCCTTTAGGCTTTTCTACACCGCATGTTCTTAGCCCAGGGCAGAGACACATATTTAGAAATGTATATGAAATCAATGTCCCTGACCCAGGGCTATCCCTAATAAATATTCAACTTAGGTGACAATGGAACTCTGTGATTGGTTAGCCCCAAAAAGCTGGCGTAAAAGCTCTCTTGGCCCCGAGCTAAGTACACTACTTTTTGAGTTCAAAGGCTAGTAATACGTAAACATTACACAGTGCTTGAGGCTCCAGTATTGCCTAAATCTAAGTTGACCCTAATGCAACTAACATAGTGATTTTAATTATATAAATGTCATACTAATGAGTTTGATGGACAATAGTTCAGATTGAAAGCCACACGAATGGTGACCCTCATTTATCAACTCCTCCCCTTCCCTATGTCTGGTCCAATCAGACCTCTCAGGAGTTCCTGGGGGCGTTGATGAACCGGCTCGGGGGTAAGAACCCGGAAGAGACAGGGGGCTTCCAGGAGGCCCCTCTGGCCTACGACGCTGTCTGGGCCCTGGCCCTGGCCCTCAACAAGACTGTGGCCCCTCTGAAGGCCAAAGGTCGCAGGCTGGAAGACTTCAACTATAACAACCATGACATCACAGCAGAGATCTACCGCGCCCTCAACACTAGCTCATTTGAAGGCGTGTCTGTGAGTACAGGAGGATGGGTCCTCCAGGAGAATATACTAGGGCCATGTTCATTAGGGCACAAAATGTTTGAAAACCTTTTGCAATGGAAAACGCAAATGAGTGTTTCTTAGTATACAAGTCCAGGTAGTCCAACCCTGGTTGGAGGATTAACACACCTGATTCAACTACTATACTTATCATCAAGCCCTTGGTTAGTTGAATATGGTGTGTTGGGTTGGAGCAAAAGCCTGCATACCCTATTTGTCCCAGGACCAGTTTGAAGAACACTGCACAGTAAATGACACGTGTGTAATCTATGCATTGCCTCATTCAATAAGTCTACATGGACGACAGTTGATTTCTGACTTGATGTAGCACTTTTTTTTCTCCTTCAGGGTCATGTGGTGTTTGATGCCCAGGGTTCCAGGATGGCGATGACCCTTATTGAGCAACTGCAAGGTAAAGTCATCTATCACCATTCCAAGCACATTTCAGCCTTTCCTTGTTCTGGACATTCTACAGTAGTAAAAAAAAAAACAACGACAACAAAAAACCATAGGCATTTTTTATTGCTGTGCGACTGATTGTCAGTCAGTCCGGTCATTCGTCAAGATCAAGGCTGTCTGCTGACGCTTTTCTCTCCCCCCCCCCCCCCCCCCCCCGTTCTCACTCGTGTTTATTTGAGAGCCAAGCATTTTTAGCTTTTTGCTGTGCAGTTTGTTTCATTGTCCTACAATTGCATGTGCTAAATGTGCTGGTTTATAAATGTGTTGAGTCAAGTCTTCCGTCTAATTGGATCAAAGCTAAAGTGGCGGATTATTTTGTACCTTTGTTCTTTTTGGACCCCTAATGGATAAAAAAAAAAAAAGATAATCCAAATGTTGTAGCCCTGCACTGGGTAGCATTTTGCGTGCCGCAGTGCTAGTGACGGGGTCGGCTAATTTGGTTAATACATTGAAAGCCTTGACTTGAATTTGTGAATTATTCTATTCCAATCAGTATTCATGGTTCAGGATGCCACGTACTCGTTCTCTCCCTCTGTCTTTCTTTCCCTGTTGTAGGTCTGTATCGGTCCCTCTCTCTGTATCGTCTCTCTCTCTCTCTCTCTTCGTTCCAATTTCCCTCTTTTCTCTTTCTCTCTATTTGTGGATTTGAAATGTTCTGCCCCGCACTTCCGTAGCCTTCTTTTCATAATGATGTTTTGTCCTGTCGTTCATTTTCTAAGTCTTCTATTGTTTGTTGTCGTTTGAACCCATCATAACCCAAGGATATTATGTAGGCAGGAAACGAAGATGATTTGAGAAGATATTAATTGGACCCTCTCTCCCTCTCGCTGTGTAGGAGGCAGTTACAAGAAGATTGGATACTACGACAGCTCTCAGAAGAATCTCTCCTGGTTCGGCAACGATGTGTGGATAGGTGCGGCAGAGTTGATTACATTGTCTTTGTCAGGCTTCCTGTGTATGTCTCTCTCTGTGTGTAGGTGGGTGGGTGTGTGTGTGACTGTCTCACGGTGAGTCATCTATGTAACTATCTATCTCGTTCCCCTCACATTAGACCTACTGTTACGCCTTCTCTTTCTCTAAGCCCGCGCTGCCTCCATCCTTCATTTCCATGTTAGACAAATCACCACTTCTGGCTTTAAAAGCAATCATTTGGGCCCTCATCCTCCTTCACCCAGAATTAGTTTACACCCACAGCTCAGTGGCCAGACAATGGCAGTCAGGAAAGCCTGACCCCACCCACACTTCTTCACTTTGGGAAAGTTAAGCATCCAACACAGCCTGCAGAGAAATTCTATTACTGTTGATTTGCTTCAGCCAGACCAAGACAAATGTTGTAGTTCAGTTGTTTACTGGCCCAGCCCTCCCTTGAGAGGTGACACACTTGTGCCTGGGCTTAGAATTACTGCACCGCTAGTCAATCGTGCATGCTGGGAGGCCAGAGAGAGGGCACCGTTGTAGACTTTTAATGAAACGATTTGTTGCCAAGGCTTAGCTTAGCCTCCGAGGGGAGCAGGGCCAATGGGTCCAATCAGAGATGACTCTCTGTAGGGCTGAGTTTGGTGGTCTTACTGTTCTGTAGTGTAACAGGAGTGAGCTTGGTGTGATGTAGGTTTACAGAGGTGAGGATGGTTTGTTCCAGAGGTGATGGAGTGGAGTCTAGTTTTCTGGAGAGTGATAGAGGTTTGTTTGTTATAGAGGTGATGGAGTGGAGTCTAGTTTTCTGGAGAGTGATAGAGGTTTGTTTGTTCCAGAGGTGATGGAGCGGAGTCTAGTTTTCTGGAGAGTGATAGAGGTTTGTTTGTTCCAGAGGTGATGGAGTGGAGTCTAGTTTTCTGGAGAGTGATAGAGGTTTGTTTGTTCCAGAGGTGATGGAGTGGAGTCTAGTTTTCTGGAGAGTGATAGAGGTTTGTTTGTTATAGAGGTGATGGAGTGGAGTCTAGTTTTCTGGAGAGTGATAGAGGTTTGTTTGTTCCAGAGGTGATGGAGTGGAGTCTAGTTTTCTGGAGAGTGATAGAGGTTTGTTTGTTATAGAGGTGATGGAGTGGAGTCTAGTTTTCTGGAGAGTGATAGAGGTTTGTTTGTTCCAGAGGTGATGGAGCGGAGTCTAGTTTTCTGGAGAGTGATAGAGGTTAGTTTGTTATAGAGGTGATGGAGGGGAGTCTAGTTTTCTGGAGAGTGATAGAGGTTAGTTTGTTATAGAGGTGATGGAGTGGAGTCTAGTTTTCTGGAGAGTGATAGAGGTTAGTTTGTTATAGAGGTGATGGAGGGGAGTCTAGTTTTCTGGAGAGTGATAGAGGTTAGTTTGTTATAGAGGTGATGGAGTGGAGTCTAGTTTTCTGGAGAGTGATAAAGGTTATTTTGCTAGAGGTGACAGTGTTAAGTTTAGAGGTGACAGTGATAGAGGTTTAGAGGTGACAGTGATAGAGGTGACAGTGTTAAGTTTCGTTGCCCTGCACACTCTTAGAAAAAGGGTGCCAAAGGGTTCTTCAGCTGTCCTTATAGTAGAACCCATTTAGGTTCCATGTAAAACCCTTTTTGGTTTCAACCATTTTGGGTTCCATGTAGAACCCTCTGTGAACAGCCAAAGAACCCTTTTAGATTTTAAATAGCACCTTTTTTTGTATAGTAACAGAGGTGTGTCTAGTTTACTGGAGAGTCACAGCCCAATGGGCAAAACTGGTTGCCATGTCATTTTCCACGTCATTTCAACAACATCAAAAATGACGTTGAATCAAAAAGTCATCAACGTTTTTTCACCCAACTTTTAACCTAAATCCAATGGTGATTAAATCCATGTTGAATTCACGTTAGTTGACGACTCAATCAAATGTAAATAAAAACTACACATTGAACTGACATCCGTAACCAGTGGGAGAGGTACGAGGTTAGTTTGTTATAGAGGTGACAGAGTATAGTTTTTTGCTAAAGACATGACGGATTTGAGTTTAGTTTGTTCTAGAGTCAACAGAGGTGAGTTTAGTTTGTTCTACAGGTAATGAGGGTGAGTTTAGTTTGTTCTAGAGGTAATGAAGGTGAGTTTAGTTTGTTCTAGAGTTAACCTAGGTCAGTTTAGTTTGTTCTATAGGTAACGAAGGTGAGTTTACTTTGTTCTAGAGTTAACAGAGGTGAGTTTAGTTTGTTCTAGAGGTAATGAAGGTGAGTTTAGTTTGTTCTGCAGGTAACGAAAGTGAGTTTAGTTTGTTGTGATGTTAGAGTGTTGGACTAGTAACCGAAAGGTTTGAAGATAAAATCCCCGAGCTGACAAGTTAAAAATCTGTTTTTCTGCTCCTGAACAAGGCAGTTAACCCACTGTTCCTAGGCCGTCATTGAAAATAAGAATCTGTTCTTAACTGACTTGCCTAGTTAAATAAAGGTAAAATATATATATTTTTTTACATGAACAGTGGCAGAGGCAAGTTGGGTCTGGAGGTGGAGGTGATTATTGTCTTAACTCTCCTGTTCTCCATTCTGTTTACCCCTTGTCGAATTCCTCCCTCACTTTCTCGCTCTCTTCACTGTCGCCCCTAACAACCACTTTAGCTCAACTGTCTTCCTAATCGCCGTGGCAACCATTACAGAGCTTGGTCTCCATGGCAACACCCTGTCCTGATTCCTTGATCAAGGACGGAGGAAGGTTTAAACAGTGCAAACACTTCAGCTGACAGGACAATGCTCGTTCGCTCTTCAATGCACAGAAAAACACATATCTTCAAACAGTCGTCACTCTGTTCTCAGATAGCATGTCTCAGACGTCACTTCAGGCAAGTCAGTGGTGTGATATCGCTGAAACCGCCAAAACAAATGTGTGCGCCCTGGTATTGTGACACCCCTGGGGCTCGACACTGTGTCACCCTCTTCCTGACATGGACACGTCCCCCACACACTGACACAAGTCTATGTCACTGTCATCACCCTTACGTAAGGACACAGTGACACCCACACTCTGAGCAGCTGTCAGGATCTGCAGTCAGGGCTGGATTAGACAGACAGGAGAGAAATCGGAGACAGATCAAATCAGTCAGCTGCACTTTCAACCATCTCCAACCTTGAATGAACCAATGGCTATTTTTTTGGTTACTTTTTAGTCATGCACATGTTTTGAGATAATTAGGTTGAACACGTCCTGATTTCCACATCTATCCTCCTTTATTCTCAATTTCTGTACCTTGTTGGTCATTGAATTAAATCAGTGAGCGCAACACAATAATGTATACTGGTTACTGTGTAAATTGATTGTGCCAATTTCATTTGATCCTTTGGGTTAGTATCTGTAGAGGTTACTGAGCCTAGTGCACTCCCTGTTCAAATTCGGATTTGGATCTTAATTCAAAACATAATTGTCCTTTTGCCCAGTTCTGTTCTGAGTGACATCAAGTACAGCACTGTAGACAGGCATAATATGCCCTTAGAACTCTCTGTCTCTTTAAGGCATGGATGGACTAACCTCTGTCCTGCCTCTCTCTTGCTCTCTCTCTTGCTCTCTCTCTGCCTTTATTTCTCTCTGTCTCTCTCCCTCTCTCTCTTTCTCTCTCGCTCTCTCTCTCTCTTTATTTCTCTCTGTCTCTCTCCCTCTCTCTCTTTCTCTCGCTCTCTCTCTGTTCAGGTGCCGGGCCCCCGGCTGACTCGACAATAGTCATTGAGGAGTTTAGGTACCTCTCTCAGAAGCTGTTTGCTGCTGTGTCTGTCTTCGCTGGTCTGGGCATCCTGCTGGGCATCGTCTGTCTGACCTTCAACATCTACAACAGCAAAGTGCGGTGAGATTAGAACTTCATCTTGCACATTTAAGCAACACCGTCATTGTAGATAAGAATTTGTTCTCAACTGACTTGCCTAGTTAAATAAAAGTTCAATTCAAAAATATATTTTTAAAAAAACAAACACTGGCTACAGCAAGCAATTCATCAACAACTTCAATGGCAATCCCGCTGGGACTATGATTGTCCTCCTGGTGGGTCCTGCTTGTTGGTCTCCAGATGGCTGTGGGCAAGTCACATTCACGTTTATGTGGACATATGTCATAACACTTGGCGTAACTGTCTCCAATCCATGCAAAATGCCTCATCACTTTACATTCAGTGACAGACGATGTCATGTCTATGACATTATCTTGATGCTGTAAAGTGTTGCGGACAGTGCACGTGAAACAGTGCACGTGAAACAGTGCATGTGAAACGGTGCCCGTGTGGGTTTTTGTCTATATTCTCTGGTCTTTCTTCATACCCTCTTTGTGTGTGTTGTGCCAGGTACATCCAGAACTCCCAGCCCTACCTGAACAACATGACGGCAGTGGGTTGTATGATGGCCCTGGCTGCTGTGTTTCCCCTGGGGATCGACGGACACCACATCCACAGGTCCCAGTTCCCTGTGGTCTGTCAGGTAACACAGCTAAAGCCGTGGGAATGGGTTGTTCTTCTGGTGCTAGAGTAGAGGGATGTGCTGCGATGGCTTGTCAGGAGAAATTCTTTCTCTCTCTGCCTCTCTCTATTTCTCATATTCCTTAGCTCTCTCCTTCTCTCTCTCTCTCTCTCTCTCTCTCTCTCTTTTTCTCCTCTCATTATCAATACAATTTTGCTTTATTGGCATAATAAAAATAGCATTTGTATTGCCAAAAAAGTAAAAATATTGAATCATCAAAATCTCTCTCTTTCCCCCTCTGTCTAGTTCCGTCTGTGGCTGCTCGGCCTGGGCTTCAGTCTGGCCTATGGCAGCATGTTCACCAAGATTTGGTGGGTACACAATCTCTTCACAAAGAAGGAGGAGAAGAAGGAGAAGAGGAAGGTAAGCCTTTTAGGAGGGCCAGAGGAGGGAACAGGGAAGCTCCAGAGTCTACAGTACTGAATGTGTGGTGCTGGCAGATAAACAATCCCCTTCAACTTTAGAGTAAGGTTACATAAGCCTCTGGGAGATGTGCTTTGCTCTGCATGTTAAAGTATCTCTGTATATTCTCTACTCTGGGATATACTGCAGTAGAATACAGTAGAGTACAGTAGTAGAAGTAGAGTAGAGCAGAGTAGAATAGAGTACATTAGAGTAGAATAGAGTAGAATAGAGTACAGTAGAGTACCTTAGAGTAGAGTACAATAGAATAAAGTAAAGTACAGTAGAGCAGAGTAGAATAGAGTACAGTAGAGTACAGTAGAATAGAGTAGAGTAGAATAGAATACAGTAGAGTACAGTAGAGTAGAATATAATACAATAGAGTGCAGTAGAGTACAGTAGAGTAGAATAGAATACAGTAGAGTACAGTACAATACAGTAGAGTAGAATAGAGTACAGTAGAGTACAGTAGAGACAGAGACGGGAGTCACACAGACACAAGTACACACTCACTCACTCACTCACTCACTCACTCACTCACTCACTCACTCACTCACTCACACACGCATACAGAAAGATACCTACACACACACTCATACCCGTGATGTGCACACTATCAACTTGATTACGTATTCACGTGTGTGTCCTCTCTAAGATAGTGTGTCCTGAAGCTGGGAAAACACTGTGTGTGTGTCCTCTCTAAGATAGTGTGTCCTGAAGCTGGGAAAACACTGTGTGTGTGTCCTCTCTAAGATAGTATGTCCTGAAGCTGGGAAAACACTGCGTGTGTGTGATGTGTTGTGGGAATTCTTCTAAGTCCTAATCAGAAGAATGAGAGATAAAGCCATTTATGGAGCATTTATGAATATGTATGAATATTAAAGTTCTAAGTGGAAATCCAACCTTCAAGGGCTTTATTAGTTGAGCCAATGCAAGACGAATCAGGTTGACTTCATCACCAACTCTCTTTAATGGCCATGAAAGGGCAATTTGCCAAAGAGCTCTGTGAAAGTACTTGTCAGAATATGGCAAGACTAGTGAAGGCAGTGAAATCATTTCATGCACCTGAAGAGAAGAGGTGACAAGGTCTATGCGACACGGTTTGGTTATGTCTGGGGTGAACGGTTGCAGGGCTAGAAGCAAGCCAGAATGAAGTGATGGAAAAGCATGTTGTTTATATTGCATACATCATTGTTGGACCCCATTTCTTCTTGATATGTTACTCATTCAAAAACCACTGTTGTGCATTTTGCATCCACTGCCTAGTAACTCCTCAATTTACACGTAGAATATTTCAACGTTATCGTCTAAATGCCAGTTAATTTGTGTGTGCTTCATTTGTTTAACCAGGGGAGCCCATTGACAAATGAATCTCTTTTTAAAGGGAGCTCTGATAACTGATGTATTCTGTGCCTGATACACTTATACAATACTGTAATCTGTTTACATTTTATCTACTGGATGCGTGTGGACTCACTGCATTACCCTTGGTCCTTGGATTGTGATTGGTTCTCCTGTATCCCTGCAGCACCTGGAGCCATGGAAACTCTATGCAACAGTTGGAGTGTTACTAGCCATAGACGTCCTGTCACTCATGATTTGGCAGATTGTGGATCCATTACACATCACAGTAGAGGTACAATGACACTGTCACATCGGTCACACCCCTGGACCTTTTTCCTAATGTTGTTGTGTTACAGACTGGATTCAAAATATGTATATTTTTGTCAATACCCCAAAATGACAAAAATGAAAACATGATTTTTCTGCAAATGTTTTGAACATTTTATACAGAAATATCACATTTACATAAGTATTCACACTCCTGAGTCAGTACTTGGTAGAAGCACCTTTGGCAGCGTTTACAGCTGTGAGTCTTTGTGAGTACGTCTCTAAGAGCTTTCCACACTTGGATTGTGCAACATTGTTCTTTTCAAAATTCTTCAACTCTGTCAAATTGGTTGTTGATCATTGCTAGACATCCATTTTCAGGTCTTGCCATAGATTTTCAAGAAGATTTAACTTGGCCACTCAGGAACATTCACTGTCTTCTTGGTAAGCAACTCCAGTATAGAGTTGGCCTTGTGTTTTGGGTTATTGTCCTGCTGAAAGATGAATTCATCTCCCAGTGTCTGGTGGACAAAAAGACTGAAACAGATTTTCCTCTAGGATTTTGCCTGTGCTAAGCTCCATTTCTTTTTTTTATTATGAAAAACTCCCAGTCCTTAATGATTACAAGCATACCCATAACATGATTCAGCCACCATTATGCTTGAAAATATGGAGAGTGGTATTCAGTAATGTGTTGTATTGAATTTGCTCTAAACATAACACTTTGTATTCAGGACAAAAAATATATAATTACTTTGCCACATTTTTTTCAGTATTACTTTAAGTGTCTTGTTGCAAACAGGATGTATATTTTGGAATACTTTTTATTCTGTACAGGCTTCCTTCTTTTCACTCCATCAATTAGGTTAGTATTGGGGTGGAAGGTAGCCTAGTGGTTAGAGCGTTGGGCCAGTAACCGAAAGGTTGTCGAATCAAGTCCCCGAGGTGACAAGGTAAAAACCTGTCGTTCTGCCCCTGAACAAGGCAGTTAACACACTGTTCCTAGGCCGTCATTGTAAATAACTATTTGTTCTTAACTGACTTGCCTAGTTAAATGATGGTTAAATGAAAATGGTGGTGTAATAATTGTTGATCCATCCTCAGTTTTCTCCTATCCCAGCCATTAAACTGTAACTGGTTTAAAGTCATCATTGGTCTTATGGTGAAATCCCTGAGCAGTTTCCTTCCTCTCTGGCAACTCGGTGTAGTGATACACCATCCAAACTGTAAGTTAATAACTTCACCATTCTCAAAAGGGATATTCAATGTCTGCTTTTTTTCATTTTGACCCGTTTACGAAAAGGCTTCTTTGCGAGGCATTGGAAAACCTCCCTGGTCTTTGTGGTTGAATCTGTGTTTGAAATTCACTGCTCGACTAAGAGACCTTACAGATAATTGTATGTGTGGGGTACAGGGATGAGGTAGTCATTCAAAAATCATGTTAAACACTATTATTGCACACAGAGTGAGTCCATGCAACTTTACTACTGAACTTATTTAGGCTTGCCATAAAAAGGGGGTTGAATATTTATTGACTCAAGACATTCCAGCCTTTCATTTTTTATTATTTTGTAAACATTTCTAAAAACATAATTTCAATTTGACATTATGGGGTATTGTGTGTAGGCCAGTGACCAAAAATCTAAAAGTAATCCATTTTAAATTCAGGCTGTAACACAACAAAATTCCTTATTCGAAAGGCACTCGCACATCTGAGCTATCTTTTTTTGCAGGGGCATGGTAACAGTTGAATAACATGAGAAAAAATAAGAAACCCGCACACCGCTCTTGATAGTATCACTGTTCTTTAATTGGCTTTTACGTATCGGCCACACGGCCTTCCTCAGGCTTTAACAAAATGTGTAAGAAGTCAAGGGGTGTGAATACTTTCTGAAGGCACTGTACTCTATGTGGTATTAGCTTTCATATGTAAGCACTGTCACATGTCTAGTGTTCAACAAAAGAGGATTGCTTTGATGTCAGCCATCTTATTGTTCATTTACTTTCTACTTGTCAGTTTTAAAGTGAATGAATTGCGGATATCACACGGAATGTCGTTCACTCTGTCTCCTGTTCTCTCTCACTTTCCCTCTTACTTCCTCTTTCACTTCCTCTCTCTCTCTCCCGCTCTCTCTCTGTCGCTCTCCCTGTCTCTCTCTCCCTCTTTCTTTGTTTCTTTGTTTCTTTGTTTTGTTTCTCTCTCTCTCTCTCTCTCTCTCTCTCTCTCTCCCACTTTCTTTCTCTCTCTCTCTCTATCTCTCTCTCTCTCCCACTTTCTCTCTCTCTCCCACTTTCTCTCTCTCTCTCTCTCTCTCTCTCTCTCTCTCTCTCTCTCTCCCTCTCTCTCCCACTTTCTCTCTCTCTCCCACTTTCTCTCTCTCTCCCACTTTCTCTCTCTCTCTCTCTCTCTCTCTCTCACACACTTCCTCCCCACCCTCTCTCTCTGAGTAGAAGTTCACTAGGGAGGCCCCTAAAGGAGACTTGGATGTCCTGATTCAGCCCCTCCTGGAGCACTGCACTTCAGAGAAGATGAACACATGGCTCGGTATCCCTCCTGTATTCCTTACTCCTTCTCTCTTATCTGTACTTCTTTCTCTCACTTCCTTGTTCCTTATTTTTTTCTCACTCTCTCACTCCCTCAATCCCCAGTCCATTCTTTGTAAATGAAACACTCCTCGTATCTCAGCCCCCCACATTAGCTTTCTCTCTTTTTTTTGTCTGACCCCACTTTTTCCTTCCCTCCTCTCATTCCTCTCACTCCTCTCCTCTCCCCTCCTCTCACTCACTCAAGACAGTCATTCCCTGCCTTTATCTTTCCCTCATATGTTTTTTATCTTCTCCTTTCATTTGTCTTTCTCTCACTATTGCCATACTGCCTCTCGTCCTGACAGTGGCAGCTCTTCTGAATGCATAATACTGTCAAATTCAATTAATATGAGTCACAAACTGTGCCATTGCCCCATAGCATTCCCTCTCTGTGCTATGCAAATATATTGTCACCCCACTGAGCGACGTAATGAAAGAACAATGGACACTTGGACAGAAGAAATAAAGGGGGAATATGCATAACCTTTAGTCAACTGCCTAACATCACTCCATCGTCTTCGCTTTTCATCTCTCTCTCTCTTTCTCTTTCTCTCTCTCTCTCTCTCTCTCTCTCTCTCTCTCTCTCTCTCTCATTCTCTCTCTCTCTCTCTCTCTCTCTCTCTCTCTCTCTCTCTCTCTCTCTCATTCTGTCTCTCTCTCTCATTCTCTCTCTCTCTCCAACTTTGTCTCTCTCTCTCTCCACCAGGTGTAGTGTATGGCTACAAGGGACTGCTGCTGTTGCTGGGGATATTTCTGGCTTACGAGACCAAGTCTGTTTCCACGGAGAAGATCAATGACCATCGAGCCGTGGGGATGGCTATTTACAACGTGGCTGTGAGTCTCAACCATCACAGGGGGAGTGCTCTGGTTTCCGCTCTACATTTTAGGCAGTCCATCGAGCGAAGGAACTCAAAGCAACAATTAACTACTGGTAGAAAGGTAGCAGGGGCTAGGCATTGTCTCAGTGTGGACATGAGGTTCAATGATTTATTAGTGCATAGTGATAACATACGGCTAAGGCTTGTTATTTCTGGTGGTAAGCATGTGCTCATAAATTTATTTTTGGAAGACATATTTTTGGCGCTAAAGCAAAATGTTTGTGCTATACTTAAACAATCATTTGAATTTGATTTGAATCGGTGAAGGATCATCACCAGTAGAGGTATTTAAGCTTCACTCTAACTGATATAGCAGCGATAACATACGGTACCGTTGCAACATCTAAGTTTTGCAAACAAGTAGCCATAGCCATTTGGTAACCCTCACACAGGTGAGCAAATCCATTAAATGTCTGGTAATGTAGACTTTTGCTGGAACAAACCACTGCTCTTACACAGGCAACATTTTTTAAAGAACTTTAGCTTTAGGCTGGGTTTCTATTTCGGCTCAACAATGTGCAAACATTTTAGTACTCTCTGAACAAGGATTTACATAATTGCCAGAACTTGCCCAGATTCCCATCTCAAAACAGCTTAATGAGGAACCGAAACACTTATGACTGAAAACCACCCACAGTTTTACTTATTTTGACTCCGCATTTGCTGTGGGGCGGTTATGCAATTATGAAGTACATACAGTCATTTTTTTTTTTGCAAAGCAGAGGAAAGAACATTTAATTGATCAATCATTCATATAGCTTGATGAAATCGTTAAACACAGCTGCAGGTCCGGACAAATGGAAAGCTTAGATGTTGATTTCACCATTTTATTTAATTGTGTATATTTCATGGTGTAATACACAGAGATAAATGATACAATTCCAGACAACAATGGTGCCCCATATGAGGTCGAATCCTTTAAAATGTCAATATTTATTGTATCGGCAAAGGCCTCCTTGTTGGGAAGTAGAGAGCTTTTGGAAGGCTTGATATTGTGATGATGTGCCAGTATGGCCACTATGACTTTATAATGATGTTTTCAAATGAGGAACCTCGTTGGAATGATAAGCAGCTGCCGACCGCTTTTTAAGATCTTATTTTCCTCTCTCACCTTTCTCTTGATATTTACCTCTTTGTTTCTCTCTCTCTCTCTCTCTCTCTCTCTCTCTCTCTCTCTCTCTCTCTCTCTCTCTCTACCTCTCTCTCTCTCTCTCTCTCTCTCTCTCTCTCTCTCTCTCTCTCTCTCTCTCTCTCTCTCTCTCTCTCTCTCTCTCTCTCTGTCTCTCTCTCTCTCTCTCTCTCTCTCTCTCTCTCTCTCTCTCTCTCTCTCTCTCTCTCTCTCTCTCTCTCTCTCTCTCTCTCTCAATCCCCCCGTCTCTGCAGGTGTTGTGCATGATCACGGCTCCCGTCACTATGATCCTCACATCACAGCAGGATGCTTCCTTTGCCTTTGCCGCTCTGGCCATAGTGTTCTCTGTCTACATCACCCTGGTGGTGCTCTTCGTGCCCAAAGTACAGTATACTGTGTAGAACAGGGCTGTGTCCCAAACGGCACCCTATTCCCTTTATAGTGTGTTATTTTGGACCAGGGCTCTGCTCGAAAGTAGTGCACTGTATAGGGAATAGGGTGCCATTTGGGACGTAGCCTAGGACTGAGTCATTTAGCAGCCGTGTTTAATGTACACTTGCATCAGCACTCGAAACAAAGTCTCAATACTTTCTTCAATGTTAACATTTCCAAATTCACATATAGTATATGGTTCGTCTCTGTCTCTCTGGCTGTGTAGAGTAAAAGTCTATTCTATTCTAGATGCGCAGGCTGATTACACGTGGTGAGTGGCAGTCGGAGCAGCAGGACACGCTGAAGACCGGCTCGTCCACCAACAACAACGACGAGGAGAAGTCTCGCCAGCTGGAGAGAGAGAACCGTGAGCTGCAGAAGATCATACAGGAGGTACAGTACACACACTTTATGATGCACCTTAGCTGTGAACATAGAATCACAATACATCTAGATTGAAATATGTCTAATACATCTGATACATCTGAATTATTGGAACTAGTAATCAATCATTCAGCCAATCTTTATCATACAGGTACTACAATACACACTCACTTTGATACCTTAGATATCAAAATATAATCAAAATGCATTTATTAAAATACATCTAATACGTCTGAATTATTTGACCTAGCAAACAACCAATCAATCTTTCCAATCATTCATTTTTATTATATTTTACGAAAAGATACATTTGGTTTGATTAATACATGATTAATACATTATAAATACATGTCTAATTCATGCTCAATTAATGCGTAATGAAGGATTCCTCTTTACCCATGAGTGTCCAGTATTAATAAGACCTCTCCCTCTTCCGTGCTCTCAGAAAGAGCAGAGGGTATCGGAGCTCCGCAACCAGCTGGTTGAGAGGCAGGCCCTGCGCAACCGACGACGGCCCTCATCCGGCACCAACCAGAACCACAGCAACTCGTCCCCGCCCTCTTCCCAGCCAGACCCCAAGTCTCTCCTGCCCCCACCCGGTTACCCCAACCCCGCGTCGGACAATCACTCCTCTTTACCCCCCTCCTTCTCCAACTCCTCCAACCTGTACCAGGCGGACAGCAAGATTAGTCGCAACCACTGTCACAACAGCCAGATCCCCCTGCTCTACAAGTGAAGGGGGTGGGGTGCTAGAAGAGCCCAGAGCGCACGGAGGAACGAACACACATGGAGGCACTGTGACTTTCACTTGTTATGGAAAAAGAGCACAAGCTACTGATATTGACAGAGTGAGTGGAGGCACACGACAACAGAGGGCTTTTCCATTCACTACAGGCTGCTGTGAGGCGAGTCACCCGGGGTAACACCAGTCTTTCTCACTGTGGGAACCTGAAGCACTTGTGACTAGTAATACGAGTTATTGAATAAGAGACAAGCACATCCCAGAGTAACCCTCAGTCTACTTGTGGAGACAAAAAATGGACAGATCTCCCTTTTTCATTCCTCTTCTTTCCTCCTTCCCTCTGTTTCTTTTCTCGTTCTGTTGTGCAGATGTATCTAGGATCTCCGGGAGGACTTTGTGTACTGTGTGTGTGTTTGCTCCTTTTTGACTCCCGTCTCTGCCTATTTGTCTTCGGTTTGTTGAAATAGCGAAGCACATGGTAATTGATTAATATTGTTATTACATAATGTATGATATGTTATGTCATGGATTCAATGTTGTGCCCTATATTTAGTCCCCAGTGGATTCAATTGACTGGATTTCATATCAAAACGCCATCGAAACTCAAAGTGTAAAGTCATCCTAACTGAAGGTGAATTACCAACATCATTGCCATATACAGTAGAGGGTTTTGGAATGGACAAACCCTCCTTTTGGGACAATAGCAAGATTTTTGTGGATGTTTTGCTGTATACCTATTCAAGTACAGCGTTGTATCTTCAATCACATGTTTGCTGTTGTATCCGCTTGAATAGATGAAACCCATTTGATAAGAAAACGGTGTCGTGATATGTAACCTAATCCGTTTTCTATGTACCATCCTTTTGAACGTTTTCAACTGGACTTGGATGGATATGTTCCCGACATTTAGAATTTTCTTTGTCAATAACTGTTTTTTCTTAAAGACAATCTGAATATAAATGTAAGTGTACATGCCTGCCACCCGTTGGTCTTATATTTGACGTTTCTTCCGAATTTCCCCTCCCCGATTTTAGCTTTGTACAATCACGTCTGTGAACGTGACGACGAAGACTATATGTAACGGTTTTGTAAAGGATTCTGACATGCGTCCACGACAGTTAATATATACGTGCAATCCCATTCCTTAGCAATTTGTCAAAATGTATGAAGCAATGATATAACACAGCTTTGTCGGTAAGTAACGTATGAGACGTTACTTTTCCAAATAGCGTGATCTCATGTTGCACTATAGTTCCAAACAAAGTTTCAGGTCGGGATTTTGTTGCCGTTCTAATGACATACTGTAGCTCAGGGTATAGGAAAGTGAGATACACAACTTCTCCATAGGAAGTTATTGGATGAAATAGTCCATATGTATTAACTGTACATGGAGGACATTGGGTAATATTGTAATATATGTATGCCGAAGATTATTTAGAGAAATATACTCTTGCACATGTATGAATATACACTGAGTGTACAACACATTAGGAACACCTACCTAATATTGAGTTGCAGCCCCTTTCTTTTTACCCTCAGAACAGCCTCAATTGGCCGGGAAATGGCCGTACAAGGTGTCGAAAGCGTTCCACAGGGATGCATGTTGACGCCAATGCTTCTCACAGTTGTGTCAAGTTGGCTGGATGTCCTTTGGGTGGCGGACAATTCTTTATTACACACGGGGAAACTGTGGTGAAAAATCCAGAGCGTTGCAGTTCTTGACACACTCAAACCGGTGCGCCTGGCACCTACTACCATACCCTGTTCAAAGGTTCTTCAGTCTTTTGTCTTGCCCATTCACCCTCTGACTGGCTCACATACACAGTCCATGTCTCAGTTGTCTCAAGGCTTAAAAATCCTTCTTTAACCTTTCTCCTCCCCTTCATTTACACTGATTGAAGTGGATTTAACAGGTGACATCAATAAGGGATCATAGCTGTCACCTGGATTCACTTGTTCAGTCTATGTCATGGAAAGAGCAGGTGTTCCTAATGTTTTGTACATGCAGTGTATATAACTGGATTTGAAGATATTTGTATACAGTATATTTACAATTTTAAATGTTGATACAATATCAGATTATATGCATTCAAATATATGGATAATTGTAGTTAAATAAACCCATTGTTTTTCACTGAATGTATGTGTATCGTGTTGTGTCAATTGGACTAATAAGGAACAGAATTTAATTTAAACACCCTCATCAACCCTGAAATGCGACAAAACACTTCATTATAGGTTGAATAGGCATTTTATGACAGACAATATGTGCTATCATAACCATGTCCAAAGGGACAAGCATGTCACACACACAGCTGTTTTAACCACTAGATGTCACCATCAGTTAATGACACCCAAGGGATTCTGTTGTTTATTCATTTAGAATCTACATTCATATTTACATTTACATTTAAGTCATTTAGCAGACGCTCTTAACCATAGCCCTCCCAGGATCAAAAGTCATTTCAGTCCCGTACAATCTGCTTCCACTTCATAATTGATTGACCTATTAACCAATGGGCATTGGTGTCATTTCTTATCAGAAGGCAATATGAACTCAAAGATTGAGATTGTAATATGAGCTGAAAGTGAAAGGCAGACATACATGTTACACAACAGCCAGCTGCAAAGGGTCATGGTAAATGACAACCTCATCTTGGAACAATATATGTTTTTTACCTTTATTTAACTAGGCAAGTCAGTTAAGAACAAATTCTTATTTACAATAACGGCCTACCCCGGGCCAAACCCAGACGACGCTGGGCCAATTGTGCGCCGCCCTGTGGGACTCCCAATCACAGCCGGATGTGATACAGCCTGAGGATGTTTGTGGGACAAACACATTTTCTCAGGCACAACTAGTATTTCAGCTCAGATGTTCACAGCCCGCCACCCATCCACCTGGCTGAAAACCTACGATGCTTTCGAGGAGGAGGAGGAGGAGGAGGAAGCTCAGTGGGGGGAATCCCCAGACATGGCTTAAGGCATATGTGTGCCCTCTCACTTGAGACAGCGGGAAATAAATAAGGAAATTTCCCTTGTTTTGGTCTGACATCATTGGGGATGCACTTTGTATTACAATTTCTGGTGCAAGCTGCTCAAGAACAGATGTAGGGCTTTAATTCAATCTGTATCGCTGAAGTTGAGCGTTATGGAGTGATTGAAATTTAAAGGCAATGTTCCCGCGTTAGTGGAGACAGCATTCACGGTGAACGCTGCACATGTCGGCTCAATCTGAAATGACCTTTACATTTCTATCGCGGAGTCTGTAACGCTTAAACTTTACAGAATGAATAGAGCCCTTGGTATTAATGTACTGCTAAAGTCAAAACCTATTTACCCTCAACCACATAAGACCGTTGGATATGTCCAGACCCGCCCGGCCCCGCCCCACTCCAAACTGCGTAATTAAATACAATCAAACTTTGAGTCTCCTAAAGTTGAGAACATTTGGAATTTATTACAGTTGATTCAAGCACTCTGAATAGGTGACAAATAAAATACACACAATCACATTTAAATAGACATAGTACATCAATACATTACATTAAATAACTTAATATTGTAGCAATGTATTCTGATAGGCCTAGTATAGGCTACTGCTAGATGTGAATCAAAATAACTCAAAATAAATAACTTGCTACAGTACTCCACAGTAGCCTACTGTATTTTCATATAAATAGTAAATATCATTTTTTAAAGTTAATATGTATTTTCATATAAATAGTGAATATCATTTTTTAAAGTTAATATGTATTTTCATATAAATAGTAAATATCATTTTTTTTAAAAGTTAATATGTATTTTCATATAAATAGTATTAAAAAAAAATAAAAGTAAGTTAATGTAAAAAACCCAAAGTCATAATATTATTTGGTGCAAAATCTACAATACAGAGAACGGGCAATCATCATGTATGGACAAACAATAATCATTTCTTAAACTTTTTCAGTTCACAAAATAACCATTAAGATTAGACCTATCTCCTTTGAGATTGCTCAGTTACCATAAAATTGCAACACTAAAATAAGAGTTTTAACGTAAAACTTTTATAACAAATATTCACCTCTGGCCTGCCTCTCTCTCATCATAGTGCAAACACACCAAAGAAGTTCTTGCCCTGCTCTGTCTCCACGTCGGTCAGTCGATTGGTCTCAGTCCACAGTTTGTCCCCTTCATTCAGCTGAAACACCGCACTAAGGTAAACTGCATTATACCAGCCTTCGCCAATATTGGACTCAGCATTACCGTAGTTTTGTTGACAAACTGACCTTACCCCGCTAAGTAGATTACCCTGAACCCCGATGGAGTCCGAATAGCGCCAAATAATGTGACTCAGAGGAGTGGTACGCTCGCCCGGGCCGTTGCACTTGACCCTAAACGAAGCCTGGCTGTAAACGAAGAAGAGCCCAGTGTGTGGGATGAGGATTTGGTTCCCTTGTAGCTTGAACCCGCCCTGGGAAAAGGCCTGGCCGTCCTCCTTTCTCCACTGCACTGTGTCAATGGTAAGATTAGGATTGTATTCACCTGGCATTAGAGGGAAGAAAGGTCCATTGTTACAACTTTGAGGCCCCAGGGTCCAGCTGGTAGCTATTTGTTCTTACAAAGCTCTTGTCAATTTACTCTGGAGGCAACAAGAGACAAGCTAATGATTAACCAACTTCCTTGCCTCCTTGTGTTGTGCTTTAATTTTTGTCAATGGAAATGTTTGAAAAATAATCCCAGGGCTTCCCCAATATAAATACTTTACTAACCCACTAGACACTGTTTTAAACCTTCAACCTTATTTTTGAATGGGGATGTTTAAAAAATAATCCCCTAGCTTCTACAATGGAAAGACACTAAGACATACTAGCCCACTAGACATGTTTTAACCTTCAACAGACACAGTCCAGGCTGGCTGCAAAAGGTTATAGGTCACTCACCCTCTAAATGGATGGCTGTTTTTGCATTGCCGGCAATCTGCTTCAATGTATTGTGGGTATCTGAGGGAGAGAAAAATATTAGTCCCGAATAACACCAGCAAAAGCCATGACGTTACCTACAACTGTAACCATTAATTAAAGCAATTACAGTGAGAAGAAATCCAATGAAAAAGGGGCATCTGTCAAACAAATAATCACCTTTTGCACCAATGAATATCTCCAGCTGAGGCTCCATTCCGTCCTGCATCTGTGAGAGAAACCAAGAGGATGTTAGTTGATTGTACGGTTCTCCATTTCAGAAATGTGGTAAATGTTGGCCCCATTGGAGTTCCTTACCGTTGCCAGTCTTCCATGCTGACACCAGGCAAAGAGCAGGGCTGCTGCCGCAC
Organism: Oncorhynchus nerka; assembly: GCF_034236695.1. Classification (NCBI taxonomy): domain Eukaryota; kingdom Metazoa; phylum Chordata; class Actinopteri; order Salmoniformes; family Salmonidae; genus Oncorhynchus; species Oncorhynchus nerka. The sequence goes on along the minus strand of NC_088398.1, from coordinate 22,606,042 downwards.
ATAAAGCTGCTATTAAGAGAACGCCACACAGCCTCCATAGCCAACCTCTGGAGGCCTTTCCCTCAGCGACAGCTGTCACCGTTGTGTTGTACACAGGGCCACTGTCCACAAGGCTATTTTCAAGGCCCCTCTCCATGTCTTCAGGTGTCATCGCATACCCCTCCATACTTCTGTTGAATGAGGTTCAAACTCTTGACTCTTGGCTCTTGGTGGCAGTGGAAAAGTCTAGCAACTGAATAATTGCTTTGAATATCTCCTAAATATCTTTTTTTGTTTTTACAGAGTTGTAGCTTGATAGGTGTCCTGTGTTTTGCTCGTTTGTTAGAATGGACTTCTGACAGAAGCCCTGTCGTTTTTATGCTCGGCCTGCTATTAGCACAAAAGGGGAAACTCCAGTGATGTCACCCAGTGAGTGGAGACATAGCAGAGTAGCAGCAGACTGTGGAGAGTTATGGTTATGGTTCAAAGGAAAATAAAATCCACAGAACAGCTCTGCCAAACTGGGATTGCAATGGGTAGGTGTGGTTTCAGGATAGGGTTAAGGCAAAACAGGACGTTCAACTTAAAAGTTAATTCCTTGTGCAACAGTGTAGTTTTTCTATTTGGTAACCAGAATGTACAGTAACTTCTCAGCTATATACTGAAACTGCATTTACATAAAACAAGGAATTCTCAATAAGTCGCATGTGTATTTATTGTGTAATTACACAATGCATGTGAATACCATTAAACTCCATGGTATCTTTGCTACTTAATGTAAAGTGTAGCAAAGCCACTTTTGACTTGAACTTTAGTTAGTGATTTTTATTCAGTCTTATTCACCAGCTGTTTGTAATGCTGTTTGTAATGCTGTTTGTCTGGTAATCATACATCATACATTTAAAATAGTAAACAATTATGATATTTATTGATTACATAGAACTTGCTGCACTGAAGTTGTTAATAACTGGATGTAAAATGAATACTTCTACAGCTACACAATCCCAATACATTCGAAGCTACACAAGGACAGGCTCAGGAGAAACAAAAGACTGTTGTAAATATCCCTCTTTTTTGTTTCAGAACTGGTTTCGTACATAACCCTTTCCAAACCCCCAAACAGGTTTTTGACTTCTCTTTATTGACCCAATCTGGCTTCCGTATTTCACTGCCCTCCCTGACTGGTTGTGCGAGTTTGGAGCATAACCAGGTTTATTTGTGGGATTTCCATCACCCATACACTACCTGAACTGAGTTTTATTTGCATATTGTTTCGTCATCTAATTTCTGTTTCTGTTAGTGATAAACAAGCACTGTATACCTTCAAAACATGGTTAAAACTATAATTTGGATAAAATATATGGAACAGCATCATGGCTCTGTCTATGAATTTGAGAGTGGTTATACTTAAGTTTGAAATCTCTGTTGTTTCTCACTTTCTTTTTTATTCTTTTTTTTTGGTCAAGTGTATTAAGGCTTTTGTTAAATGCACTTGAAATAAACTGTGATTTGATGATTTACATGTCCCCAGTCCCAGTCCTTGGCTGTCTACCAAAACAAGTAACTGGGGTGACCAGACCGAGCCGCACACTGCAGCTTCAATGTAGTGTATAGGGCCAATGTATCTCCGCTGGTAAAGGTAGCTTGGAGCCCTGTCACGGAACACTGTTTTACATGCACTGTGTCACTGTTTCCTTATGTATTCTTACGTGCAAATACAACCACTATAGGTATGACCATCAGGGAAGCTAGGAGTATTGTCACAGTGTTTTATGTATTGTCATTCAGTCGTAATACCTGAGAACTGTTACGTTGGTATAAAGGGTCGGGAGACGGGAGTACCTCGAATAAATGCACACGCGCACAATGATTAACACACTGGACGAGACCCGCAATCATCTACGCAATCCACAAGGGCATGAAAGCCAAAACACACAGTACAGGTACTCACATGCACCAATGGACATTGTAACAATAACCAACCCCCCAATGGAAACCAATATATACAAATACTAATCCGTGGGAATAGGGGACAGGTGTGCATGATGAAAGTTCCAGAGGGATCCGTGACAAGAACTGAGATCTCACCTCTGATTCATCTCTCATGTTAGTGTGTAGCAATGTTTCCAAGACTATGACTACCTGCAAATACACGCCAACCGCAATATCTAGGAAAGAGCAGGGAAGCATTAGGTAATACTTCAGGGGTCATCTGAAATATAATACAGGAACCTCTCATACTGAATTCTATTGAGGAAAGAAAGAGACCTTTTGATTGTGAGGAACACAAGTATTGTGATAAAGAGAGGAAACATCTACCTGAGACTTCATATCTCGATGCCCTTCCCTCTGCCCTATTAGCAATACCTTCACCTCAATCCTTCCACCCCTCTCTGTAGCAGGGCCGTGGTCCAACCCTTCCTCTCTCTGAAGTTTCAACATTACCCACCACTATCTCTGGCCCTCAAATACTTTGTGGTGGCAGGTAGGCTAGCAGTTAAGAGTGTTGGACCAATAAAAGAAAGGTTGTTGGTTTGAATCCCCGAGCAGACTAGGTGATACATCTGGTGATGTGTCCTTGAGCATGGCACTTAATGTCAGTTGCTCTTCCTGAGCATGTATGCTAAATGACTCAAATATAAAAAGCCTCCCATCCCCCTTTAAGTAATGATGTAATTGGCCCTACTTTGGATTCACCTATCTGTGACTGAAAGCTGGGTCTCCTGCCAGAACAGTGTATTAGCCTAACTAGGTATTGGCTTGGGGTCACATGGTTCAAGTTTAGGTCTCATCAGGACTCATCACGTGGACCTTGATCACAGAACCAACTGGATATTTCATGTCCATCCAAGTTACCTCAGGGATTACTTCTAGGAACAGAGAAGCATGCTTTTTCTTACTATTCGATCTGTTTATGTACTAAGATGGTAGGGATACATATCCTTAGGGACGTCAGAGGGGTGATTCATTCTGTTTCCTCTCCCATTGGCTGAAAGAGCATTTGATAACAAAATTGTTATCATTGTTATCAAAATTCTGAAAACATTTTTGTTGTTGTAAGGGATTTCTTCCATTGACAGAGAGGCGGACCAAAGCGCAGCGTGGTTATTTTGATTCATGTTTTAATAAATCACTTCACATGAACAAACTAACAAACTAACAAAAACAAGAAACGTGAAAACCCAAAACAGCCCTATCTGGTGCAAAACACAGAGACAGGAACAATCACCCACCAACACACAGTGAAACCCAGGCTACCTAAGTATGATTCTCAATCAAAGACAACTAATGACACCTGCCTCTGATTGAGAACCATACTAGGCCCGAAACATAGAAATACCCAAAACCTAGAAAAACAAACAGACTGCCCACCCAACTCACGCCCTGACCATACTAAATAAATACAAAACAAAGGAAATAAAGGTCAGAACGTGACAGTACCCCCCCCCAAAGGTGCGGACTCCGGCCGCAAAACCTTGACCTATAGGGGAGGGTTCTGGGTGGGCGTCTGTCCGCGGTGGCGGCTCTGGCGCGGGACGCGGACCCCACTTCACCATTGTCTTAGTCCGCTTTATTGTCCGCCTCCGTGGCCTTCTAACCATGGCCACCCCTCTCAATGACCCCACTGGACAGAGGAGCAGCTCGGGACTGAGGGGCGGAAGCTCTGGACAGAGGGGCGGAAGCTCTGGACAGAGGGGCGGAAGCTCTGGACAGAGGGGCAGAAGCTCTGGACAGAGGGGCAGCTCTGGACAGAGGGGCAGAAGCTCTGGGCCGAGGGGCAGCTCGGGACAGAGGGGCAGGGGCTCTGGCGCCTCTGGGCTGAGGGGCTCTGGCGCCTCAGACTCCGGCAGCAGCGCCGGACAGGCGGGAGACTCCGGAGCAGCGCCCGGACAGGCGGGAGACTCCGGCAGCAGCGCCGGACAGGCGGGAGACTCCGGCAGCAGCGCCGGACAGGCGGGAGACTCCGGCAGCAGCGCCGGACAGGCGGGAGACTCCGGCAGCAGCGCCGGACAGGCGGGAGACTCCGGCAGCAGCGCCGGACAGGCGGGAGGCACCGGCAGCAGCGCCGGACAGGCGGGAGGCTCCGGCAGCAGCGCCGGACAGGCGTGAAGCTCAGATGGCGCTGGGCAGATGGGAAGCTCAGATGGCGCTGGGCAGACGGGAAGCTCCGGCAACGCTGGAGAGGAAGGCTCTGGCAGCGCTGGACTGAGTAGCTCTGGCGCCTCTGGACTGGTAGCGTCGAACAGGCGGGAGACTCCGGCTGCGCTGGAGAGGAGGAAGGCTCTGGCAGCGCTGGAGAGGCGGGAGCCTCTGTAAGGATGAGCCGGAGAGACAGCCTGGTGCGGGGGGCTGCCACGGAGGGCTGGTGCGTGGAGGTGGTGACGGATAGACCGGACCGTGCAGGCGCACTGGAGCTCTTGAGCTCCGAGCCTGCCCAACCTTACCTGGTTGAATGGTCCCGGTCGCCCTGCCAGTGCGGCGAGGTGGAATAGCCCGCACTGGGCTATTCACGCGAACCGGGGACACCGTGCGCAAGGCTGGTGCCATGTAAGCCGGCCCAAGGAGACGCACTGGAGACCAGATGCGTAGAGCCGGCTTCATGGCACTTGGCTCGATGCCCACTCTAGCCCGCCGATACGCGGAACTGGAATGTACCGCACCGGGCTATGCACCCGCACTGGGGACACCGTGCGCCTCACAGCATAACACGGTGCCTGCCCGGTCTCTCCAGCCCCCCGGTAAGCACAGGAAGCTGGCGCAGGTCTCCTACCTGACTTCACCACACTTCCTGTGAGCCACCTCCCCCCCAATATACATTTTTGGGGCTGACTCTCAGGCTTCCTTGCCAGCCGTGTTCCCTCATATCGCCGGCTCCTCTCTCATTTAAGTCATTTACATTTAAGTCATTTAGCAGACGCTCTTATCCAGAGCGACTTACAAATTGGTGCGTTCACCTTAAGACATCCAGTGGAACAGCCACTTTACAATAGTGCATCTAAATCTTTTAAGGGGGGGGTGAGAAGGATTACTTTATCCTATCCTAGGTATTCCTGAAAGAGGTGGGGTTTCAGGTGTCTCCGGAAGGTGGTGATTGACTCCGCTGTCCTGGCGTCGTGAGGGAGTTTGTTCCACCATTGGGGGGCCAGAGCAGCGAACAGTTTTGACTGGGCTGCACGGGAACTGTACTTCCTCAGTGGTAGGGAGGCGAGCAGGCCAGAGGTGGATGAACGCAGTGCCCTTGTTTGGGTGTAGGGCCTGATCAGAGCCTGGAGGTACTGAGGTGCCGTTCCCCTCACAGCTCCGTAGGCAAGCACCATGGTCTTGTAGCGGATGCGAGCTTCAACTGGAAGCCAGTGGAGAGAGCGGAGGAGCGGGGTGACGTGAGAGAACTTGGGAAGGTTGAACACCAGACGGGCTGCGGCGTTCTGGATGAGTTGTAGGGGTTTAATGGCACAGGCAGGGAGCCCAGCCAACAGCGAGTTGCAGTAATCCAGACGGGAGATGACAAGTGCCTGGATTAGGACCTGCGCTGCTTCCTGTGTGAGGCAGGGTCGTACTCTGCGGATGTTGTAGAGCATGAACCTACAAGAACGGGCCACCGCCTTGATGTTAGTTGAGAACGACAGGGTGTTGTCCAGGATCACGCCAAGATTCTTAGCGCTCTGGGAGGAGGACACAATGGAGTTGTCAACCGTGATGGCGAGATCATGGAACGGGCAGTCCTTCCCCCGGGAGGAAGAGCAGCTCCGTCTTGCCGAGGTTCAGCTTGAGGTGGTGATCCGTCATCCACACTGATATGTCTGCCAGACATGCAGAGATGCGATTCGCCACCTGGTCATCAGAAGGGGGAAAGGAGAAGATTAATTGTGTGTCGTCTGCATAGCAATGATAGGAGAGAGCATGTGAGGTTATGACAGAGCCAAGTGACTTGGTGTATAGCGAGAATAGGAGAGGGCCTAGAACAGAGCCCTGGGGGACGCCAGTGGTGAGAGCGCGTGGTGAGGAGACAGATTCTCGCCACGCCACCTGGTAGGAGCGACCTGTCAGGTAGGACGCAATCCAAGCGTGGGCCGCGCCGGAGATGCCCAACTCGGAGAGGGTGGAGAGGAGGATCTGATGGTTCACAGTATCGAAGGCAGCCGATAGGTCTAGAAGGATGAGAGCAGAGGAGAGAGAGTTAGCTTTAGCAGTGCGGAGGGCCTCCGTGATACAGAGAAGAGCAGTCTCAGTTGAATGACTAGTCTTGAAACCTGACTGATTTGGATCAAGAAGACTGTCTCTCCAGCTGCCTCTGCTCTCCTAGCTGCCTCCACCTGTTCCCATGGAAGGCGATCCTTTCCCGCCAGGATCTCCTCCCATGTGTAGCAACCCTTGCCGTCCAATACATCGTCCCATGTCCATTCCTCTTTGCGCCGCTGTTGCCCGTTACCACGCCACTTGGTCCTGTTGTGGTGGGTGATTCTGTAAGGGATTTCTTCCATTGACGGAGAGGCGGACCAAAGCGCAGTGTGGTTATTTTGATTCATGTTTTAATAAATCACTTCACATGAACAAACTAACAAAAACAAGAAACGTGAAAACGCAAAAAAGCCCTATCTGGTGCAAAACACAGAGACAGGAACAATCACCCACCAACACACAGTGAAACCCAGGCTACCTAAGTATGATTCTCAATCAGAGACAACTAATGACACCTGCCTCTGATTGAGAACCATACTAGGCCGAAACATAGAAATACCCAAAACCTAGAAAAACAAACATAGACTGCCCACCCAACTCACGCCCTGACCATACTAAATAAATACAAAACAAAGGAAATAAAGGTCAGAACGTGACAGTTGTTAAATGCAGATTGTCTCATGAGGTAAGCAGAAGGAAAATAAATTGTGGCCCACACACTCAAATATTCCAACATACTGTATACTGTCACCTTGTTGTGTACAGAAACAGTCAAAAACACTGGCTAGTAATTAGCACAGTAAAGTAGTTATAGTGTATGATAGTGTCAGTGACTTGCAGTCAGGGTAGGCAGGGTAAGTCGTGCTACTCTGTGATAATCTGTCAGGAAGTCTATGTGTATAGGAGTCAGGCGCAGGACAGCAGATATGAGTAAATAAACGTATTTTACTCAACATATAATACATGCAATACAAAAACAGAGCCCACAATAACAGACCTTCCTACATAGAAACAATCACTCACAAACAAACATGGGGGAACAAAGGGTTAAATAATGAACAGGTAATTGGGGAATTGAAACCAGGTGTGTAAGACAAAGACAAAACAAATGGAAAATGAAAAGTGGATGGCGATGGCTAGAAGGCCAGTGACGTCGACCACCAAATGCCGCCCGAACAAGGAGAGGGACCGACTTCGGTGGAAGTCGTGACAGTATCTAATGTTTAACAAGCTGTTACGGAAAGCCAAATAACAAATTAAATTATATAAAAATTGACATTCTTTATTTAAATCTAATATTTTTTCTCAATGATTCTGGTTGGTTTTCTACTCAAAATGTGCTAAAACTACATCAAAACATCAGGAAAGGCGCCAGAGTATGCATGCCTTCCTTCCCATCCATTGAAATCCATTTTCACCCCAATTTCGTGATATCCAATTGGTAGTTACAGTCTTGTCCCATTGCTGCAACTCCTGTACGGACTCGGGAGAGGCGAAGGTCGAGAGCCATGCGTCCTCCGAAACACGATCCTGCCAAGCCGCACTGCTTCTTGACACACTTCTCGCTTAACCCGGAAGCCAGCCACACCAGCGTGTTGGAGGAAACACCTTACAACATGCAACCATAGTCAGCGTGCATGCACCTAGCCCGCCACAAGGAGTCGCTAGAGCGTGATGGGACAAGGACATCCCGGTCGGCCAAACCCTCCCCTAACCAGGACGACGCTGGGCCAATTGTGCGCCGCCTCATGGGTCTCCCGGTCATGGCCGGCTGCGACACAGGCTGGAATCGAACCAGAGTCTGTAGTGACGCCCTAAGCACTGCGAAGCAGTGCCTTAGCCTTAATTTGTTGCATTGAGTGGATTTCATATTTTGCACATGCATATTGTCTAAGCATGTTGTGTGGGTAAGCCTGGGGTAAAATGTACACAACTGGATGTGTCTACATATTTTGGAGCTCGCATACGTTGAACTGAACAAAACTAGCTAGCAAGCAAAAACAACCTGACAAATGAACACCATACTCCACCTCAAACAATTTTCCAAGATGGATTTCTAAGAAAAACTTGGTCAAATTCAGAGAGGGAGACCAACATCTGCGCTCCCTGACCTTCATCAGATGAAGAGACAAAGTCTTCAGATTGGGGCAAAGAAACGATGCTGTTGGCCTCTGGATATGATACCTGGCTGTCAAGGAATCGGCTTTCTGCTGTTGGTCTATGGGGAGATTTTCAGCTAAACTGAGGCACTCTTTTGTGTTCTGCAGAATAAAATAATGAAAATGGGGTTCTGCTGCGCATGTATCAGGGAAACAAGGAAAGTTGTGGATGCCCAGGGACAAGAGTTTGACACTTTCTATGATCGGTTTGAGGAGAAATGCACCACACTTGGCCTGACAGCTGATGAAAGGAGAGGAATGTTTTACAACATTTTGGACAATATCAGTATTCAAATGAAAGCCAGGTTTGATCATTTTGTCATCCTTGGCCCTCATGCCAATCGAGACTGAGAGCCTTTTCAAACTCCAAAAGAATAAAGAAGACTTCTACCATATTGTCACTGAGAGGTTTACCCTGAAGGACAGACGAATGGACTTCCTTTACAAGTAAAGGTAGGCTGAAATGCATTTTCCTTAGACATTTGCAGGTTAGTCTACTGTTAAATGAACATGAGAACAGACCACATCCCTTTGACGCATTTGATTGATCAAGCAATTACGTTTTGATTAGACACATTCTTCAGTTATTTTGATTGTTGATATGGACATTTCGTGAGAACCTTATTTATTATATAAATGTGTAATAATATTTCACATAATATGACTATGTATTTGTGTTTGTTGCACGCGCCAGGCACAGTGCATTGGAAGAATTGTAAATCCATTATGAAAGGCTATGGGGTTTGCATTGCAAACTACTCGGACGAAATGTGTCCATATATTGGTATTTTAGTGTCATCTATTGGTTGTAACCGTGGACGCTACATCGGTCTATGGACGAGCTGAGTTGAGCAGTGTGTCATTTTGTCGGATGATATGAAATATGCCGCCATCAGAGGCTATCACTTGTGTGTCTTGGTTACATTTGGTATTTACATTTGTCAATTTAGCCTATGTCCCTCTGGTTGTTGGAGCCATCTGTTGTTTAGTGGACTTGGCCTTCATCAAGGTTTATTTGTGAGTTAATCTGGCTTTGATAATAGCCAGTGCCTACCCAGCCACTGACCTCACCGCACATCACTATCCTGTGTCTCATGGCCCTCACATGACTGAAGGACAGGCTCATCATCTGCATTTGTCATGTGGTTCATTCATATGATCTGTTTGTAGATAAATTCATTTCAACTACTCGGAATGTAACTGTACTTTAGGATGAACTGAAAAGCAGGAAGTAGGTCCTGAAAACAGGAGTCGAAAGAAAAAATGCTCAGGAAGGAAACCACAACAGTAAGGAAGTGATAATCAACTATAGCTTAAATTCTCACGAAAGAAGGAGCAAATATCCCTGTATTGCAGATCAGCAAGGACATCACTTTGTTTCACCACCAAACCTGATTGAAATGATTACATCAATCAGGAGAGATGGAGGTAGATTCAGTTCATTTCAGACGATGGTAAGTATGGTCCCGTGCTTTAGGACATGAAAGGAGAGCTTTCCTAAAGGGAATGTTTTGAATGTTATCAGAACGTCCTGTAGAAAATGTTTTCATAAAGACCAGTACGGGACTTAAAGACCATTGTAGTGGCAGTAGTCCAGACAGAAGATGGCAAGTGCCTGGATTAGGACCTGTGCTGCTTCCTGTGTGAGGTAAAGTCATACTCTACTAATGCCGTAGAGCATGAACTTGCAGGAGCGAGTGACTGCAATGATGTTTACAGAGAACGACAGGGTGTTGTCCAAGGTCACGCCAAGGTTCTTTGCATCCTGAGCGGGGGACACCATGAAGTTGTCAACCGTGATGGAGAGGCCCTGTAGCGGCCAGGCCTTCCCCGGGAGGAAGAGCAACTCCGTCTTGATGAGGTTGAGCTTGAGGTGGTGGGCTGACATCCAAGCTGAGATATCTGCCAGGCATGCAGAGATTTACATTTACATTTAAGTCATTTAGCAGACGCTCTTATCCAGAGCGACTTACAAATTGGTGCATTCACCTTATGACCTCCAGTGGAACAGTAGTGCATCTAAATCTTTTCAGGGGGAGGGGGGGTGAGAGGGATTACTTTATCCTATCCTAGGTATTCCTTAAAGAGGTGGGGTTTCAGGTGTCTCCGGAAGGTGGTGATTGACTCCGCTGTCCTGGCGTCGTGAGGGAGTTTGTTCCACCATTGGGGGGCCAGAGCAGCGAACAGTTTTGACTGGGCTGAGCGGGAACTGTACTTCCTCAGTGGTAGGGAGGCGAGCAGGCCAGAGGTGGATGAACGCAGTGCCCTTGTTTGGGTGTAGGGCCTGATCAGAGCCTGGAGGTACTGAGGTGCCGTTCCCCTCACAGCTCCGTAGGCAAGCACCATGGTCTTGTAGCGGATGCGAGCTTCAACTGGAAGCCAGTGGAGGGAGCGGAGGAGCGGGGTGACGTGAGAGAACTTGGGAAGGTTGAACACCAGACGGGCTGCGGCGTTCTGGATGAGTTGTAGGGGTTTAATGGCACAGGCAGGGAGCCCAGCCAACAGCGAGTTGCAGTAATCCAGACGGGAGATGACAAGTGCCTGGATTAGGACCTGCGCCGCTTCCTGTGTGAGGCAGGGTCACTCTGCGGATGTTGTAGAGCATGAACCTACAGGAACGGGCCACCGCCTTGATGTTAGTTGAGAACGACAGGGTGTTGTCCAGGATCACGCCAAGGTTCTTAGCGCTCTGGGAGGAGGACACAATGGAGTTGTCAACCGTGATGGCGAGATCATGGAACGGGCAGTCCTTCCCGGGAGGAAGAGCAGCTCCGTCTTGCCGAGGTTCAGCTTGAGGTGGTGATCCGTCATCCACACGGATATGTCTGCCAGACATGCAGAGATGCGATTCGCCACCTGGTCATCAGAAGGGGGAAAGGAGAAGATTAATTGTGTGTCGTCTGCATAGCAATGATAGGAGAGACCATGTGAGGTTATGACAGAGCCAAGTGACTTGGTGTATAGCGAGAATAGGAGAGGGCCTAGAACAGAGCCCTGGGGGACACCAGTGGTGAGAGCACGTGGTGTGGAGACGGATTCTCGCCACGCCACCTGGTAGGAGCGACCTGTCAGGTAGGACGCAATCAAGCGTGGGCCGCGCCGGAGATGCCCAACTCGGAGAGGGTGGAGAGGAGGATCTGATGGTTCACAGTATCGAAGGCAGCCGATAGGTCTAGAAGGATGAGAGCAGAGGAGAGAGAGTTAGCTTTAGCAGTGCGGAGCGCTCCGTGATACAGAGAAGAGCAGTCTCAGTTGAATGACTAGTCTTGAAACCTGACTGATTTGGATCAAGAAGGTCATTCTGAGAGAGATAGCGGGAGAGCTGGCCAAGGACGGCACGTTCAAGAGTTTTGGAGAGAAAAGAAAGAAGGGATACTGGTCTGTAGTTGTTGACATCGGAGGGATCGAGTGTAGGTTTTTTCAGAAGGGGTGCAACTCTCGCTCTCTTGAAGACGGAAGGGACGTAGCCAGCGGTCAGGGATGAGTTGATGAGCGAGGTGAGGTAAGGGAGGAGGTCTCCGGAAATGGTCTGGAGAAGAGAGGAGGGGATAGGGTCAAGCGGGCAGGTTGTAGGGCGGCCGGCCGTCACAAGACGCGAGATTTCATCTGGAGAGAGAGGGGAGAAAGAGGTCAGAGCACAGGGTAGGGCAGTGTGAGCAGAACCAGCGGTGTCGTTTGACTTAGCAAACGAGGATCGGATGTCGTCGACCTTCTTTTCAAAATGGTTGACGAAGTCAACTGCAGAGAGGGAGGAGGGGGGGGGAGGGGGAGGAGGATTCAGGAGGGAGGAGAAGGTTGCAAAGAGCTTCCTAGGGTTAGAGGCAGATGCTTGGAATTTAGAGTGGTAGAAAGTGGCTTTAGCAGCAGAGAGAGAAGAGGAAAATGTAGAGAGGAGGGAGTGAAAGGATGTCAGGGATGTGTGTCGACACCTGGGTGTCAGAAGGGGAAGAAAAATAGTTGAGTATCATCTTCATAGCAGCGATGGGGTAAAATCACTGGGAAAGCCAGAAAATAATGAACATATTACAACCGATCTTTTGTGATAATTGCGTTGTTTGCTCTGTAACCTGTTAGATTATATACTTTGCTACCGTGATATACAGTGCATTTGGAAAGTATTCAACACCCTTGACTTTTTCCACATGTTACAACCTTATTCTAAAATGGATTAAATCGTTTTTTTACCTCATCAATCTACACACAATACCCCATAATGACAAAGCAAAAACAGGTTTTTCAAAAATGTTGCAAATGTATTACAAATAACAAACTGAAATATCACATTTACATAAGTATTCAGACCCTTTACTCAGTACTTTGTTGAAGCACCTTTGGCAGAGATTACTGCCTCGAGTCTTCTTGTGTATGACGCTACAAGCTTGGTTTCATCAGACCAGAGAATCTTATGTCTCATGGTCTGAGAGTCCTTTAGTGCCTTTTGGCAAACTCCAAACTCCATGTGCCTTTTACTGAGGAGTAGCTTCCATCTGGCCACACGAGGCCTGATTGGTGGAGTGCAGCAGAGATGGTTGTCCTCTGAAAGGTTCTCTCATTTCCAAAGAGGAACTCTGGAGCTCTGTCAGAATGACCAAAGGCCCTTCTCCCCCGATTGCTCAGTTTGGCTGGGCGACCAGCTCTAGGAAGAGTCTTGGTGGTTCCAAACTTCTTCCATTTAAGAATGATGAGGACACTGTGCTCTTGGGGACCTTCAATGCTACAGAAATGTTGTGGCACCCTCCCCTGTGCCTCAACAAAATCCTGTCTCTGAGCTCTGCGGACAATTCCTTCAACCTCGTCAACTGTGGGACCTTATATAGACAGGTGTGTGCCATTCCATATCATGTCCAATCAATTGAATTTACCACAGGTGGACTCCAATCAAGTTGTAGAAACATCTCAAGGATGATCAATGGAAACAGGATGCACCTGAGGTCAATTTCGAGTCTCATAGCAAAGGATCTGAATACTTATGTAAATAAGTTCTACTTTTTATTTTTAATAAATGTGCAAAAATGTCTAAAAACCTGTTTTCGCTTTGTCATTATGGGATGTTGTGTGTAGATTGATGTGGAAAACAATTAATTTAATAGATTTTATACTAATGTGGAAAAATGGAAGGGGTCTGAATACTTTCCGAATGCACTGTATAGGCCTAAGGCCGAGACAAAAAGAAGAAAAAGTGGCAGAATAAATTCAACCACACCTTTGTTTTAATCACAAAACCAGAGAACAACCTCTGTCCGGTGAAGTCCAGAAAGCATTTGACGTGGCTGTCCATGGTTCTGATTTCTGCGTGTACGTGTGTGTGTGTGTGTGCGCACGTTCGTGCAAGTAGAAAAAACATGTTGACACCCTACTTGTAGAGAAACGCCAATGCCATCCTCCTCTCTTTCATGTTGACGAAACGGTCTGTCACTGTGTCATACAGTACACGCTTTAAATTCTTGTTGTTCTTGGCTACCTGGCTAAAATGTTTGCTCGCTTGTCTAACTTCCTTTCATGGGCTACATATTTTATTTAACTAGGCAATCCGTTAAGAACAAATGCTTATTTACAACGACGCTGGGCCAATTGTGCGCCACCCTATGGGACTCTCAATCACATCCGGTTGTGATACAGCCTGGAATTGAACCAGGGTCTGAGATGCAGTGCCTTAGACCAGTGTGCCACTCGGAAGCCCCATAGCTACATATTTACACAGATCTTCTCCACATCACATGGTAAGAGCGGCCTGCCAGGTATTATGCAATCCAATAGTGTGCAGAGCCTGAGTCACCCAGCCCAGACAGAGTTAGAGGAGGTTGAGCACAGTAGTGGACATGTGAATACGTGTGTACAATTGCAGATTTCTGTGGAGAGATGACTAGAGGAATAGAAGCTATGACTAATCTGACACCGACAACTTGGTGGCTTCCTGTTTTGAATAGCTATCAATCGCTAGTTCCTGCTTGATTCTGTGTAATAGGGGCAACTAAAGCATCACTGCATTCCCACTGGACACTGACTTCAGTTCAATGTTTAGTTTTGATTTACATTTGGTTGAGTTGTCAACTATCCTGAATTCAACGTGAAATCAACAAAACATTTTACCATGTCATTGGATTTAGGCTAAAAGTTGGTCAAATCTTTTTTTCCAACCATGTTAATGCCCAGTGGTTAGCTTTCGGCCAATGATAACTCAGCACTGATGTGTGTTTCTGTTACTTCAAATGTTCTAATGCTAATAGGTACAGGTGTTTTCAGACCTAGTTTGCATGTCTCTGAATAAGCTGAGTCTGTGATAGCAGCAGAATCCATCTCAAAAGTGACAGAGAAGGACATCTGCCACTGTAGTGAGGTGGCGCCACCATGTGGTAAGTGCTACCTCCTGTGTGGCTCAGTTGGTAGAGCTTGGTACTTGCAATGCCAGGGTTGTGGGTTAGATTCCCACAGTGGAGAAGAATGGGAGTCGCTCTGGATAAGAGCGACTGCTAAATAACATAGACAATGGATGATAACAGTAAGTAGTGGCAGTGACATACTTAAACTGTAAGTCATTTCGCTGTTTGATCTAGTAGAATTTGTGTGTTTGACAACAGCTGATAATCCGATAAATTGATGCGCTGTAGCAAAATGGATAAACAGTGGGAATCAATGCAAATCGCACATTAGATGACACATTCGGAATGCTATTTTAGAAATTTCAGATACTATAAAATATTTTTTTGTGCATACTATTTAGTACGCTAGTATGGGTATTCAGACACGACCACTGTCTCCATATCAAATCTATTTAGCGTCTATAATAGCTAGCATCGACTAATTCACATCATGATAGATACCATTAATATCACAAGAAATCACACACACACACACACAAATACATAGTTTGAAGATGTATTCTGTTACCTCATTATATAATCAAATCTGTTCAGCGAAACAAACAATGCATATGCTAAACAGTTACAGTTTTCACAAAATAAATTCTGTTTAGTAACTAACGCACACTTAAAAAAAAAAAATGTTTTAACAGCTTCTTTGGTTCAATCTTGAACTAAGTCTCAATAACAATGTCTGTTGGCTCAATATGGGGGGAGCTGATATGCCCCCCAATAGGTATTCTCTCCCCCATACCTAAAACTATTATTCTTGGATGTTATCTCAAGGCTGAGACTGTTACCTTGTTGGAGCTTAACCATCCTGGACATGGATACAGTGCCCTCTTTCTCTCCGTGATACACGGCTTCACTCAGTCTCCTTTGCTGGGTCTTATGTTGAATGCCATTTTTGAACAGAGTCACCTTCCTCTTCTCCTCTCCCCCGGTGTGCCTAGTGAAGGTGACCTGGACATAGAAGTAGTAGAAGCCTTCAGATCTGATGTAGACAGAGTTGTCGCGGAGGACGAGGGAGCAAGAGCCACAGACGGGGGCATCATGGTCATTTTCCCAAGATAATGTTCCTTCTCATGAGACAGAAGGAAAGAAAAGAGAATAAAATAAAATATTAAAATGCTTTACATCATATAAATGGGTTAATATACACTACATGACCAAAAGTATGTGGACACCTGCTTGTCGAACATCTCATTCCAAAATCATGGGCATTAATATTGAGTTGGTCTCCCCTTTGCTGCTATAACAGCCTCCACTCGTGTGGGAAGGCTTTCCACTAGATGTTGAAACATTGCTGCGGGGACTTGCTTCCATTCAGCCGCAAAAGCATTAGTGAGGTTGGGCACTGATGTTGGGCAATTAGGCCTGGCTCGTAGTTGGCGTTTCAATTCATCCCAAAGGTGTTCAATGGGGTTGAGGTCAGGGCTCTGTGCAGGCCAGTCAAGTTCTTACACACCGATGACAAACCATTTCTGTATGGACCTCGCTTTGTGTATGTGGGCATTGTCATACTGAAACAGGCAGTTTGGAACTCGGAAGTGAGTGTTGCAACCAAGGACAGACTATTTTTTACACGCTACGCGCTTCAGCACTCAGTGGTCCCGTTCAGTCAGCTTGTGAGGCCTACCACTTCGTGGCTGAACCGTTGTTGCTCCTAGACATTTCCACTTCACAATAACAGCACTTACAGTTGACCTGGGGCAGCTCTAGCAGGGCAGAAATGTTGTGAACTGACTTGTTGGAAAGGTAGCATCCTATGACGGTGCCACGTTGAAAGACACTGAGCTCTTCAGTAAGGCCATTCTACTGTCAATGTTTGTCTATGGGGATTGCATGTCTGTGTGCTCAATTTTATACACTTGCCAGCAACGGTGTGGCTGAAATAGCTCGAATACATTCCTTTTAAGGGGTGTACACATACGTTTGTATATATAGTGTATGTTTGTGCATATATTTGAACAGACAGGTGGCAGAATATTGAATAACTACACTTTCAACTACACTTTCAATACCCCTTTAAAACTCAAAAATTGGTGGAACTAAATCTATACCTCATTCTGAGCACACCCTAATTGTACAGCTACCATTTTAACCTTACACTAATACACCTACCCTCACAATATCTTAATGTTTAATGAATAGATTGACTATTTGCATAATGTTTTCAATACATAAATATAATTTTCTGATTAATAAAGAGGCATAACATCTTGTTGATAAGAGACATACAATTACATTGGACTGTGTAGTAATATGTTCTGCTTATGGTGAGTAAGCATGTTAGTAAGCATGTTATACTGTATATCTTGGCCATCCCACCCCTACGTGAGGGCAGCTCCCGCTCAGCCCAGTCCAAGCTCTTCTCTGTCCTGGCACCCCAATTGTGGAACCAGCTCTCCCTTGAAGCTAGGTCAGGAGAGTACCTGCCCATCTTTCCGAAAACATCTGAAATCCTACCTCTTCAAACAGTATCTTAAGTAATCCTCCTCCAAACAGACAAATAATGGCGCTGTACAACAGTGATGTGCAGAACGGCATCTCGGGAACGCACAACTCGTCGATCCTTGTCACAGACGGGCTATTGCAGCAAATGACAGCACCGGGTTCCACTCCTATCAGCTAAAAACAAGAAGAAGTTTTTCCAGTGGGCACGCGATCACAATTGAAGAGTGGAAAAACATTGCCTGGTACGTGACAGCGAGTTCAGTTTACTTGAGTGGCCTGTGCAGTCCCCAGACCTCAACCCAATAGAGCATCTTTGGGATGAGATGGAACGGACTGTTCACAGCATGAATGTACCACCGTCCAATCTGCAGCAACTGCGTGATACCATCGCGTCAGCATGGACCAATATCCCTGTAGAACGTTTCCGACACCTTGTAGAATGCCCCGAAGAATTCAGGCTGTTCTGGAGGCAAAGGGGGGTCCAACCCGGTACTACATGATGTACCTAATAAACTGACCGGTGAGTGTATTTTACAGACACACTCTCCAGTGTATTATATAAATATTAGGTGTATCACAACCTAGGTGTCAAATGTGTTAGATCAGTTGTACAACCTGAGTGTGTACAGGGCCCTAGTCTTGTTTAGTGGAACTGATAAGTTCAGACAGACTGCAGAAGCTCCAATGTTAACTCATGCATTCCATGAACTTAGGATGTAAAAAGGAAAATGCAACAAGCATGGAATGTTTGGCCCAAAAGTCCATACCTAGAAACTAGGAAAGAAAGTGTTTAGCTTACCCATGGTCAGCTGGATATAGGAGGGACGGGGAGCTGGAAAGCAAAAAAAACATTCATTTTCCTGTTTTGATCTATCTTGTAAAGTTTACGTGTTACTCTCTGCTTGTGCAATCTTACAAGGCCATCTTTCTCAAGAAAATGCACAATTGACCTGAATTCTGCTGCACACAATGTATTGTTTAAACATTAGACATTAATTGATAATCAGAAATGGAAATAGCAATGCTTTACTTACCCTTTGATGAAGTCAATTGAGCCAGAAAACTGCCGTCTGCAAAAGAAAAATAATATTTCAAGTCATTGTCATATATATATATATATAAAAATATAAAAAATCCCAGCCCCCGTCCCTGCAAGAGGCCTTTTGGTAGGCCGTCATTGTAAATAAGAATTTGTTCTTAACTGACTTGCCTGTTTAAAAAAATAAATAATAATAATACTGTTGTAGAATGTCTAATATGAGATAGGAATTATATTACAGTGCCTTGGTCAATATAATGACATACAGAACAGAAAAAACGATTCATGTCAGTATGTGTAACCCAGTACAACTTACTTGGAGGGTGCTGGTTTTCCTCCTTTGATTCAGGTAAATTACTCTTGGAGAGAGAAATTACATAGTGACACCTTGAAATCATCATCAGTCTACCCGTATGTATCATCATCATCATATCTGAGTCTAGCTATCACTGATGATAATTGGACATACCTTGTCAGGTGAGTTTATTTGCACTGTTGTGAGAACTGCGACCATAATCCCCATTGTGACTGTGAGAAACCCGCACCACACATGGAGCAGCAGATATCTGGAAGTGTGCTGTTGACTCTTCATCCTCTGAAAAACACACACGTACCACAAACCACTGAGACCCGTCCCAATTCACTCCCTTCCACTTCCCATCGGCCCTAATCCTTATCTAATCCTACATTTGCAGATCTGAAGGGTCTAGAATAGATATCAGCAGGTAGGTTGTAGATCTTCCACCATAGGCTACTGTTTGAGTCTGAGCACCTCAACATTAGTCAATAGGCTGCCTTCTGAATAACATTTAGTTTAGATTATACCCCACTGACCATCTAAATGCCATGCTTAAAGAATGTGATCATAAGAAGGAGATTATCTTCATGGGCGATTTCAATGTAAACTGGGAAAACAAAACTTGCTGGAAAAAACTCAGAGATCACAGATTATTTCAACCTGACTCAAATAATACAAGGTCATACCAGAGTAACACAGTCATCCCAGACTCAAATTGATCTGGTGTTTACTAACAGACCTGATCGAATAATTAAGTCCAGTAACTTACCAACTGGCATATCTGACTACAATGTTACATTGGTGGTTAGAAAGATCACAAAAAAGAGATTTAAGAACCATATTAATGTGTAACAGTACGATATAAAAATCCAGAAAAGTGAGCAGAGAAACTACGATGTAGCTATAAATCAAATGGACTAGTCTGATCTGTTAAGCAATGAAGACCCAGAGTCTGGATACAGAACATTTCTGTCAGCTATTGACAACATGGATACCTCTTTTACTAGGAAATTTCAACTTAAGCCAAGAAGGAAAATCTGTCTACCATGGCTCAACGAGGACCTCTGGAGGCAGATGAGAGAACGGGATTTTTCCTTGAAAAAAGCACTGAAGTCTGGTAAGAATGATGACAGATGTATATTTGCATCACTGAGAAATAAGGTAATTAAGAATATAAAAAAGCAGTGTTCTTTCTTAGAGTGATCAATGAAGCAAAAGAAAATGTCAAAGTGATTTGGGAAAATCTCAACAAACTAACAGGGAGAGGAGCTGAAAAGTCCCAAAAAACATCCTGAATTAAAGGTTAATGAGATTCTAATTCAAGACTCCAATTTCATATCCACCACCTTTAACAATGTTCTTGTTGACTCTCTCAGGGAAATGGCTCAAATATTTTCAACCAAGACCACAGTTCTCACTCCCATAGATAATAATAAACCCATATTCAGAATTCCTGAAATCTCAGCATCAGCAGTGGACAGTATTATTAGCTTCTTCCGGAGCTCTAGAACCAAATAGGTATTTGGTCTAGACATTGTATTCCTGAAGAGACAAATATTCTCTGATTGCCCCTATTGTACATCTAGTGAATCTGTCCATCAAATATGGGCTCTTCCCAAATGCTTGGAAGTCTGCTGCAGTGATAACTATTTTAAAATCAGGTGACCCAACACTGGAGGAAAATTACTGACCTATAAGCATCCTTCCAGTGCTAACAAAGGTAGCTGAAAGATGGGTGGCTGATCATCTGACTGATCACCTCATTCAGGGGAACTCCTTACATCAAATGCAATTTGGATTCAGAACTAAACATTCCACCGAAACAGACAATTGCTATTTTCTGGAGTGCATTAAACTAAACTGGACATAGGTGGTGATGCAGGCAAGAATTATCGACAAGACTGTTGTATGTACTTCTCTAAGAAATCCATTGATTCTTCCCAACGAGCTGTTCTTGTTAATGGTGGAGAATCTGAAAGCTGTGTCTAACTTCAGGTATCTTGGTGTCATTTTGGACTCCAACTTGACATTTAATAAGAAACATGTGAAGAAGGTGGTTAACACGGTTAAGTTTGGATTATCCGACATTTCCTTCCTCTGGAGAACCCCAAACTATATAGGCATGCTATATGATGTTCTCATATCTGAGATATAGCCTCACATGCTGGTCACAAACAGGAGCTACTATTCTGAAACCAATTGAATCACTCTACAAACACTTAAGATTCTTGATAACAAACCAAACAGTTACCACCACTGTCATATCACTTACAAACATCATTTATTTAGTCTGGAAAGCTTTAAGCAGTATGTACAGAGGGAAGAAAAAGTATGTGAACCCTATAGAATTACCTGGATTTCTGCGTAAATTGGCCATAAAATTTGATCTGATCTTTATCTAAGTCACAACAATAGACAAACAAACACAGTCTTTCAACTAATAACACACAAACAATTATAATCTCTTTATTGATCACACTGTTTAAATATTCACAGTGCAGGTTGGGAAAAGTATGTGAACCTTTGGATTTAATAACAGGTTGACCCTGCTTTGGCATCAATAACCTCAAACCAACATTTTCTGCAGTTGCAGATCAGACCTGCACAACGGTCAGGAGGAATTTTGGACCATTCCTCTTTACAAAACTGTTTCAGTTCAACAATATTCTTGGGATGTCTGGTGTGAACCGCTCTCTTGAGGTCATGCCACAGCATCTCGATTGGGTTGAGGTCAGGACTGACTAGGCCACTCTAGAAGGCGTATTTTCTGCTGTTCAAGCCATTCTGTTGTTGATTTACATCTGTCTAATGGGTTGTTGTCCTGTTAAATCATCTAACTTCTGTTGAGCTTCAATTGGTGGACAGACAACCTTACATTCTCCTGCAAAATGTCTTGATAAACTTGGGAATTCATTTTTCTGTCGATGATAGCAAGCTGTCCAGGCCCTGAGGCAGCAAAGCAGCCCCAAACCATGATGCTGCCTCCACCATGGTTTACAAATGGGATGAGGTTTTGATGTTGGTGTGCTGTGCCTTTTCATTCTCCACACATAGTGTTGTGTGTTCCTTCCAAACAACACAACTTTAGTTTCATCTGTCCACAGAATATTTTGCCAGTAGTGCCGTGGAACATCCAGGTGCTCTATTGCGAACTTCAGACGTGCCGCAATGTTTATTTTTTGACAGCAGTGGCTTCTTCCATGTTGTCCTCCCATGAACACCATTCTTGTTTAGTGTTTTATGTATTGTAGACTTGTCAGCAACAATGTTAGCATCTTCCAATGATTTCTGCAAATCTTTAGCTGACACTCTAGGATTCTTCTTAACCTCATTGAGCCTTCTGCGTTGTGCTCTTGCGGTCATCTTTGCAGGACGGCCACTCCTAGGGAGAGTAGCAACAGTGCTGAACTTTCTCCAATTATAGACAATTTGTCTTACCGTGTCTTACAAATCGTAATCTTAGGTCTTCTGAGATCTCTTTTGTTTGAGGCATGGTTCACATCAGGCAATGCTTCTTGTGAATAGCAAAAATGTTTTTTATAGGGCAAGGCAGCTCTAACCAACATCTCCAATCTCGTCTCATTGATTGGACTGCAGGTTAGCTGACTCCTGACTCCAATTAGCTTTTGGAGGTCATTAGCCTGGGGGTTCACATACTTTTTCCAACCTACACTGTGAATGTTTAAATTATGCATTCAATATAGACAAGAAACATATAATAATGTGTGTGTTATTAGTTAAAGCACACTGTGTTTGTCTATTGTTGTGACTTAGATGAAGATCAGATCAAATTTTATTTAAAATTTATGCAGAAATCCAGGTAATTCCAAAGGGTTCACATAGTTTTTCTTGTAGATGCAAGCCTAGAGCTGCCGCTTTCAAAGAGCTAGAGCTGCCGCTTTCAAGGAGCGGGACTCTAACCCGGAAGCTTATTAGAAATCTTGCTATGCCCTCCGACGAACCATCAAACAGGCAACGCGTCAATACAGAACTAAGATCGAG
Source organism: Oncorhynchus nerka (assembly GCF_034236695.1). Taxonomy (NCBI): domain Eukaryota; kingdom Metazoa; phylum Chordata; class Actinopteri; order Salmoniformes; family Salmonidae; genus Oncorhynchus; species Oncorhynchus nerka. The sequence goes on along the minus strand of NC_088398.1, from coordinate 22,583,569 downwards.
TCGCACTACACCGGCTCTGACGCTCGTCGGATGTCGCAGGGCCTGCAAACTATTATAAACTACAAAGGGAAGCCCAGCCAAGAGCTGCCCAGTAACACGAGCCTACCAAATGAGCTAAACTACTTCTATGCTCGCTTCGAGGCAAATAACACTGGAACATGCATGAGATCACCAGCTATACCGGAAGACTGTGTGATCCCACTCTCCGCAGCCGATGTGAGTAATACCTTTAGATAGGTCAACATTCACAAGGCCGGAGGGCCAGACAAATTACCAGGACGTGTACTGCGAGCATGCGCTGATCAACTAGCAAGTGTCTACACTGACATTTTCAACCTCTCTTTGTCCGAGTCTGTAATACCAACATGTTTTAAGCAGACCACCATAGTGCCTGTGCCCAAGAACACTAAGGTAACCTGCCTAAATGACTACCAACCCGTAGCACTCACATCTGTAGCCATGAAGTGCTTTGAAAGGCTGGTCATGACTCACATCAACACCATTATCCCAGAAACCCTAGACCCACTCCAATTTGCATACTGCCCCAACAGATCCACAGATGATGCAATCTCTATTGTACTCCACACTGCACTTTCCCACCTGGACAAAAGGAACACCTATGTGAGAATGCTATTCATTGACTACAGCTCAGCGTTCAACAACATAGTGCCCTCAAAGCTCATCAATAAGCTAAAGACCCTGGCACCTCCCTCTGCAACTGGATCCTGGACTTCCTGACGGGCCGCTCCCAGGTGGTAAGGGTAGGTAACAACACATCTGCCACGCTGATCCTCAACACAGGGGCCCCTCAGGGGTGTGTGCTCAGCCCCTTCCTGTACTCCCTGTTCACTCATGACTGCACGGCTAGGCACGACTCATTCAATTTGCAGATGACAACAGTGGTAGGCCTGATCACCGACAACACCGAGACAGCCTATAGGGAGGAGGTCAGAGACCTGGCCGTGTGGTGCCAGGACAACAACCTCTCCCTCAACGTGATCAAGACAAAGGAGATGATTGTAGACTACAGGAAAAAGAGGACCGAGCACGCTCCCATTCTTATCGACAGGGCTGCAGTGGAGCAGGTTGAGAGCTTCAAGTTCCTTCATCACTAAGCTAAGGACCCTGGGACTAAACACCTGCCTCTGCAACTGGATCCTGGACTTCCTGATGGGCCGACCCCAGGTGGTGAGGGTAGGTAGCAACACATCTGCCATGCAGATCCTCAACACTGGAGCTCCCCAGGGGTGCGTGCTCAGTCCCCTCCTGTACTCCCTGTTCACCCACGACTGCATGGCCAGGCACGACTCCCAACACCATCATTAAGTTTGCAGACGACACAACAGGCCTGATCACCGACAACAACGAGACAGCCGATAGGGAGGAGGTCAGAGACGTGGCCGGGTGGTGCCAGAATAACAACCTATCCCTCAACGTAACCAAGACTAAGGAGATGATTGTGGACTACAGGAAAAGGAGCACCGAGCACGCCCCCATTCTCATCGACGGGGCTGTAGTGGAGCAGGTTGAGAGCTTCAAGTTCCTTGGTGTCCACATCACCAACAAACTAATATGGTCCAAGCACACTATGACAGTCGTGAAGCGGGCACGACAAAACCTATTCCCCCTCAGGAGACTGAAAATATTTGGTATGGGTCCTCAGATTCTCAAAAGGTTCAACAGCTGCACCATCGAGAGCATCCTAACTGGTTGCATCACTGCCTGGCATGGCAACTGCTCGGCCTCCGACCGCAAGGCACTACATATGGTAGTGAAAACGGGCCCAGTACATCACTGGGGCCAAGCTTCCTGCCATCCAGGACCTCTATACCAGGCAGTGTCAGAGGAAGGCCCTGAAAATTGTCAGACTCCAGACACCCTAGTCATGATTCCTGAACATCTCGTCAAATGGCTACCCAGACTATTCACATTGCCCCTCCCCTCCCCTCTCCACACCATTGCCACTCTGTTGTCATCTATGCATCGTCACTTTAATTATCTCTACCTACATGTACATACTACCTCAACTAACCAGTACCGGCACCCCCCTGTATATATGCTATTTTTTATGCTAAAACTATTGATTTATTACTCAAATTTGATTTGATTTGATTTTGACGCCTTGTCTTTAAGTTCCTACATGGTCTTGCCCCTTCACCCCTATGTCGGCATATCATGCTCAAGGAAAGCACCTCCAGGATAACAGGGCAGTAACTAGAGGGGATTGCTTTGTCCCTTTTCCACACAGTAAAATCAGTCAATCGGCCTTCTCTGTTAGAGCTACAATATACTGAAATGCAAAGCCCATGGACATGAGAAGCTGCACTGATTATTGTACTTTTACATTTGAATTGAAAACATGGTTCAAATCTATCCACGCCTGTAGACATGAGTTATCTGTGGTTCCTCATACGTAAGACGACAGCTGATGATAGTGTTGTTGTTGTCGTTAGAATGATATATTATTGGATGTAATGTATTTTGTATTTTGTATTGTTTTAGTGAGTATGTGTATTGCGACTGTGTAATCGTCCTTAGCTGTCCTGGGACTACGGGTGCAAATGATCTTTCGGCTAAACCCCGGCACATTTACATGGATGTTGCATTATTGTAATATTGATGTTGATTAATGTGCATTGTCCCCTATGAATAAATCAAACAAACAAACTCTGAGATTTCACCTACACAGGTTATTCCCCTCTTAAACTACAATGCTGCCCTATGTGCAGTGTGGTTTGCTACTTGTATTGGCTCAAACAATAACATCAGTAACTGTAAATGTGATACCTGAACTCCCTACCAGAGAAATACAACAAAAGAATTTGTAGTAAACATGCAGAGAGTGGTATGTACTGTGTGACTGTGACAAGACTTTACGGCTGTCACGCAGTGTCCTTTGGTATGTTCAGAAGGACACGAATGCAATAGTCAAGGTAATGATAATAATAATTTGGGGGGGTGCTTATATTTGTCCTGTTACACACTTGCACAAGACACAAGTAATTGTGAAGGTATGCATAGTGAGTGAGAAAACGTTCTGGCAATGATCAATGTGACCGCATTACCTGTCTTAAGGTATAGGACATGAGACTGGGTCCATCTTATTACAGTCTCATTATTGAAAATACCACTAAATATTCATACAACAGCCACCGTTTTTAGATCAAATATAACTGCGGAGCCATTAGACTATTACTGTGTGATGATAAATCGGACATTTACTGTCATCACCAAGTGACTTTACATTGTGTCACATATTCCTCTTCCAAACATCCTATAATTAAGTCTAAGATGAGGAATTTCACATTATGTGTCACGTTCGTCGTGACGAGAATACATTCCTCTTTGTTAAACAAAGAATAGTTAAACAAACAAACAAACAAACAAACAAACAAACAAACAAACAAACAAACAAACAAACAAACAAACAAACAAACAAACAAACAAACAAACAAACAAACAAACAAACAAACAAACAAACAAACAAACAAACCCATAACGCTATAAACACTAGTGCTGACACAGACAACTATACATAGACAATAACCCACAAAACCAACATGGGAAATGGCAACCTAAATAGGATCCCCAATCAGAGACAACGATAAACAGCTGTCTCTGATTGGGAACCAATTCAGGCCACCATAGACCTACATTTACCTAGACATACCAAAATCCCATAGATATACAAACAAACCCTAGACAGGACAAAAACACACATACCACCCTAATCACACCCTGACCTAACCAAAATAATAAAGAAAACTAAGATAACTAAGGTCAGGGTGTGACATTATGAAAAAGTATTGCAAATACAATGGTCCACTGTCCACAATTCTGTGTTACCACAATATACATATACATCATAAATAAATGAGTAGCTTGATATGAATAAAATGAAACACAATGACCAGGATCTCAACTCACCTAGTGTGTCTTGTAGTGTCCTTGTACAAACAAATCTGTCTGCTGCATACCATGCTGCATTTCAGAGACATGTTCTTTAGACAGGGTTTCCCCCCTTTTTCACTTGAGTTGAGGCTCGATGCGATGGAGTTTTTTTCTTCACTGTGAGTTGTGGTTGGAAAGAAAGGAGGAAGTGAAGCAAAGCATCATGGACTAAAACAACCACCTCAAAGTCTAGGTAGACTTTGGTCACATTGACCCCGGGACTGGTAAATTAGCAACTGATGATGTCATATTCTTCTATGAAAATGTATTTTAGCCTGGTCCAAGATCTGTTTATGCTTATGCCTACTCCATTGTCAAGCCAGGCATGACAAGTCCATAAGAAGATGGCAAAAGAGCAGAAACAGATCACCCAGGCTATAATTTATTTGATTTCCCTTCTGCGTTTCTAACATGTTTTTTTTTGTTATGACAACAAAAAATGATTTTATACATCAATAAACCCAGGTATTTTATGCATTATTTTATGAAATACTGTAGATCAAGTACAGTTGTAAAGTAACTTTTTGACAGCACCCCTTTTGATATGAACGAAACCTTTCATCCATACTGGCCCATTGTAGAAGTGTTCAGAAAGTGACTTCTTAGACCTGGATGCCAAAACATCAAAGATTGCCATATTTTTTATACCCCACCATAATGACACATCCATGTCCTCATCACTAGAAACAACAAATAGTTTGACTTAATCTGAGGTTTTTGTGTTGTGCCCACCATCGGCTGAGACACAACATGCTCTTGAATACAGGGTGGGTGTCATGTTTTGGCTGATGAATTTACTGAAATGGGAATAAAATTGAAATGTTAACTTTCAAATGGTACCAAAAAGATGGTAGAAAGTCCACACACCAGAGAATGTTGACTTCGAATTAAAATCAAATCAAATTTTATTTGTCACATATGCCGAATACAACAGGTGTAGACCTGGCAGTGAAATGTTAACTTACAAGCCCTTAACGAACAATGCAGTTTAAAGAAAAATACAATAAATAAATAACAAATAACTAAAGAGCAGCAGTAAAATAACAATAGTGAGGCTATATACAGGGGGTACCGGTACAGAGTCAATGTGCGGAGGCACCGGTTAGTCGAGGTAATTGAGGTAATATGTACATGTAGGTAGTTATTAAAGTGACTATGCAGCGGTGTGAGTGGGGGGGGGGGGGCACTGCAAATAGTCTGGGTAGCCATTTGATTAGATGTTGAGGAGTCTTATGGCTTGGGGATAGAAGCGGTTTAGAAACCTCTTGGACCTAGACTTGGCGCTCCGGTACCGCTTACTGTGCGGTAGCAGAGAGAACAGTCTATAACTAGGGTTGCTGGAGTCTTATTTTTATTTAAAAAAAATGTAACCTCTTTTTCTCCCCAATTTCGTGGTATCCAATTGGTAGTTACAGTCTTGTCTCATCGCTGCAACTCCCGGACGGACTCGGGAGAGGCGAAGGTTGAGAGCTGTGCGTCCTCCGAAACACAACCCAACCAAGCAGCACTGCTTCTTGACACAATGCTCACTTAGCCCGGAAGCCAGCCGCACCAATGTGTTGGAGTAAACACCGTACATCTGGCGACAGTGTCAGCGTGTACTGCGCCCGGCCCGCCACAGGAGTCGCTAGTGCGCGATAGGACAAGGATATCCCTGCCGGCCAAACCCTCCCCTAACCCGAACGACGCTAGGCCAATTGTGCGCCGGCCCCATGGGTCTCCCGGTCACGGCCGGCTGCGATAGAGCCTGGACTCTCTAGTGGCACAGCTTAGACCACTGCGCCACTCGGGAGGCCCAGGTTTCTGGAGTCTTTGACCATTTTTAGGGCCTTCCTCTGACACTGCCTGGTATAGAGGTCCTGAATGGCAGGAAGCTTGACCCCAGTGATGTACTGGGCCGTACGCACTACCCTCGTTAGTGTCTTGTGGTCGGAGGCCGAGCAGTTGCCATACCAGGCAGTGATGCAACCCATTTTGTTTCTCTCGATGGTGCAGCTGTAGAAACCTTTGAGGATCTAAGGACCCATGCCAAATCTTTTCAGTCTCCTGAGGAGGAATAGGTTTTGTCATGCCCTATTTTTGGGGATGTGGACGCCAAGGAACTTGAAGCTCTCAACCTGCTCCACTACAGCCCAGTCGATGAGAATGGGGGCGTGCTCAGTCCTCCTTTTCTTGTAGTCCACAATCATCTCCTTTGTCTTGAATGGGAATATCAGTTTTTTTTAAATGATACTGTCAATCTTCTATAGGAAACCTATTGAAATCATAGAAATATAGATAATAGAATATATATTTAAGTTTACATTCAACAGTGGGTGGACAGTGACCATCTTTGTGGTAGTAATTAGAAGTCAAAATGTCAATGGTGTACCAGCTAAATTGCAGTGGTCTGAAGGGATAGTTCCATTCTATGAATTATATTTGTATGATTGAAATGACACCCACCCTATATTCAAGAGCATGTTGTGTCTCAACTGATGGCGGGCACAACACAAAACCTCAAACGTTTGAGTTTGAATGCATAAACTCAGATTCTTTTCCCATATGTTGTAGTTTAGACCCTATTTTACATCATCTCTATTTTCCGGTGATGTAGACATGGATGTCTCATGGTATGGTATGCAAAACGGGTCAAGTGAGCACCTTTATCTCCTGAATGTTTTGGCATTGTTTAAATCAAAAGAGATGCTGTTAAAAAGTGATTGAATTCAAATGGATTTACCCTAAGAAAAATACTTTGAAGCACTACTTAAAACCTTTTACTGCAGTGGGGTAAATCAGGGTTACACAGAGTGTTCTTGGTAGTCTTAAACAAATCTACTGTGAAACCAAAGTATACACCTCACACACAATGATTATGGACATTTAAAAAAGAAGACACCAGTACCATGTCTGATATAGTTTAAATGTATTCAATTTTGAGTTTGCATCCCAATATTACACTTTATATTCATCACAGTAGACTGAAAAATGACAAAACCGCTTGACATAGAAACATCGGATTTTCAGTGTTTAAAAAAAGAATAATGTTGATTACTTTACTATTTCAAAATGTTTTTTAAACTTGTACTTTTACTCCACTAACATTCCTAACGAAAATATGTACTCTGTATTCGCTCTGTAATCGCTCTGTAATCGCTCTGATATCGCTCTGTAATCGCTCTGATATCGCTCTGTAATCGCTCTGATATCGCTCTGTAATCGCTCTGATATCGCTCTGATATCGCTCTGTAATCGCTCTGATATCGCTCTGTAATCGCTCTGTAATCGCTCTGTAATCGCTCTGATATCGCTCTGAAATCGCTCTGTAATCGCTCTGATATCGCTCTGTAATCGCTCTGATATCGCTCTATAATCGCTCTGATATCGCTCTGTAATCGCTCTGATATCGCTCTGTAATCGCTCTGTAATCGCTCTGATATCGCTCTGAAATCGCTCTGTAATCGCTCTGATATCGCTCTGAAATCGCTCTGTAATCGCTCTGATATCGCTCTGTAATCGCTCTGTAATCGCTCTGATATCGCTCTGAAATCGCTCTGTAATCGCTCTGATATCGCTCTGAAATCGCTCTGTAATCGCTCTGATATCGCTCTGAAATCGCTCTGTAATCGCTCCATCACTTTCCTGCTCCGCATCCAAAATGTAACAAGTACTTTTGGGTGTCAGGGAAAATATATGGGAGTAGAAAGTGATTACAGAGCAATTACAGAGCGATTACAGAGCGATTACAGAGCGATATCAGTGACAACAGAAACTGTATTTGAATTCAATACTTTATTTGCATTAAGATATTGAATTTAAATGCAATATTTTTACATTTGTAATGCACAAATGTAATCATTGAACTAATAACTTGAACTTGTATTTCATGATTTTAAAATTATTTTAATGAATATTGCATTCAGTTTTAAAATTCTATTACAATTTCATTCTAATTCAATATTTATATATTCTGTTTCAATGTGGTGGATATTGCATTCATTGTCTGTGTATCAAGTTTACAAACTATCATTTCAAATTTACCATAGTTTCACATATTCAACATCTCAGATGCATTTAGATTCAGTTTTCAAATTCAGTTCACTTTCACATTTGCTTGAGGCATTTTCTATTAAGGTATCTTTACTTTTACTCAAGTATGACAGTACGGGCAAAGAGAAGGTGACAGAACCACTATCATCCCTGTAGCAAGGAACTATAGGCTAGTAAGGCTAAAGATGAGTACGGCACAACATTGACAGATGTGGGCAGCATGTGTTTTCCCTTACATATTTATAGGTCATTGTCAGCGGGTTCAAAGGGCACAAAAACATGACAGGGAGTTTTCTTCATGGTTTCATACACCAGCTGGCAGCCACTGTGACTTCATCTGACTTTACATGCATAGGGTATGGGAATAGTCATAGGGTATGGGAATAGTCATAGGGTATGGGAATAGTCATAGGGTATGGGAATAGTCATAGGGTATGGGAATAGCCATAGGGTATGGGAATAGCCAGAGGGTATGGGAATAGCCAGAGGGTATGGGAATAGTCATAGGGTATGGGAATAGTCATAGGGTATGGGAATAGTCATAGGGTATGGGAATAGTCATAGGGTATGGGAATAGTCATAGGGTATGGGAATAGCCATAGGGTATGGGAATAGCCAGAGGGTATGGGAATAGCCAGAGGGTATGGGAATAGTCATAGGGTATGGGAATAGTCATAGGGTATGGGAATAGTCATAGGGTATGGGAATAGTCATAGGGTATGGGAATAGCCAGAGGGTATGGGAATAGTCATAGGGTATGGGAATAGTCATAGGGTATGGGAATAGTCATAGGGTATGGGAATAGCCATAGGGTATGGGAATAGCCATAGGGTATGGGAATAGCCAGAGGGTATGGGAATAGTCATAGGGTATGGGAATAGTCATAGGGTATGGGAATAGTCATAGGGTATGGGAATAGCCATAGGGTATGGGAATAGTCATAGGGTATGGGAATAGCCAGAGGGTATGGGAATAGTCATAGGGTATGGGAATAGTCATAGGGTATGGGAATAGTCATAGGGTATGGGAATAGTCATAGGGTATGGGAATAGTCATAGGGTATGGGAATAGCCAGAGGGTATGGGAATAGTCATAGGGTATGGGAATAGTCATAGGGTATGGGAATAGCCATAGGTTATGGGAGTAGTCATAGGGTATGGGAATAGCCATAGGGTATGGGAGTAGTCATAGGGTATGGGAATGCAGATGCGTGAAGTTGAACACTGTTGATTTCATAAACAGGACTGAAAGTAACTTTTAGAAAGTGGAGAGAGAGCGAAAGAGAGAGAGAGTGAAAGAGAGAGAGTGTTTGCTGGTAGATTTCTATGTAACTTTCCCGTTCTTGGTTTCAAGCTCCATGGCACATCCTCAATCAACCTGCCTGTGCTTTCCTTGACACACACACAGATGGTTTAGGTGCTTACCCAACGCAGGCACAATTCTCAGACAAGGCCTTCAATCATGTTTGCCTCTTAGTCTTTTCCCCATCTTCCTGAAATGCAGAAGTGCAGGCACTGCTGTTGTAGAAAGCAGAAACCTTCTGGCATCCATCTAATTATGTTCTGTTCAGTTCAGTTTCTGTTCAGTTTTAGATGATTGATCAGTTTCTGTTCAGTTTTAGATAATTGATCAGTTTCTGTTCAGTTTTAGATGATTGATCAGTTTCTGTTCAGTTTTAGATAATGGTTCAGTTTCTGTTCAGTTTTAGATAAATGATTTCAATCTGTGCAGCATCGAAGATGTGTTTGGCTCAATATTGGTATGTACCAGTGGTCACCATTCCTGGTCAGGGAGAGCTAAAGGGTGTGCATGTTTTTGTTTCTGCCCAGCACTAACACGCCTGATTAGTGTTTTACTAGTGAACTGCTCATCAACAATCAGGTATGTTAGAGGTGGGCTGGAAGAACGATCGTTTGACAGTAATGAATTATTTTGCAGGGAAGAGTTTGACTGCCTATTTTTGGGCTTAACAAGATATTCTTTCATATACTGTAAATAGCATTGATATTTGAGAAACGATCCAGAAGTGAAAAGAGGAACACACTGGGAATAGAACCTCAGCTGTACGATGACTATATTAACTTACTGAAACAAGTCCTGCTGAGATTGAAACAAGTCCTGCTGAGATTGAAACAAGTCCTGCTGAGATTGAGGCTGTCCTATTATGGACATCGTACAGGTGAGAGAAAGGTAAGAATCTAAAGTCATTCTGACGGAGATGGGAAGTAAATTCTCACCCTGCCCTCTGTACTTTCTGCCGGTCAACAAATAGTTTCATGCCAAAGTGTATCTGGGAAGTCAAGTGTCTTCATGTTGGTGCGTCACAAGTCTTTGAAAGTACGTAAATCAGAGAGATAAATGGAGAGGGGGAGGGAGAGAGACAAGGATTTCATCATAATTTCGGGATATTTTCTGACATTCATATAAGCCCCGGGCATAGTTGAAACACAGAGGTACGTGAATGGTGACGTTGTTAGCTACATGTTGACTTTGTCTAACTCAGCCATTGCGTGTCTCCTGTCACTGGTCGCAACCACTGGTATGTCAATAATTTCTAACCAGGGCCCTTACTCATAAAGCTTCTCAGAGTAGAAGTGCTGATAGGATCAGGTTCCCTCTCTATGTAACCTTATTCATTATCTGAAAGGCGAAACTGATCCTAGATCAGCACTCCTGCTCTGCTTTATGAATACGGGACCAGAGCTACAGTATAGGATTCAAAATGTTACATAAGCATAAGGACACTGTTGTTTGGCCTTTCCTTGAGGCTACAGGTAAAAACCCACATAACCTGATAATGTCAAGTACTGGACATTGTGCTTTGTCACTGATGCCAGTGCAGATGAAAGTCGGGCTATTTTACATCAATCAATGGCTTTGACATCATTTTTTTAGAAACAGAAACTATTATCAAAGAATTCTCAATTTCCTCTTGTATTTTTATTTTACCTTTATTTAACGAGGCAAGTCAGTTAAGAACCAATTCTTATTTACAATGACGGCCTAGGAACAGTGGGTTAATGAAGCAAATGAAGAGGAGAACTGTTGATGACCACTCTAGTTGTGAAAACTGTGTGCTCTGAGCTTCTGCTCTGTCAGCAGCATCATGGGAATTTCCCCTGCACTGTCAGTGTAACTACGTGGGTGGCTCCTCCCCCATAAACTAGCCCTGGATTATTATCTTAGTATATCAATGGTATTTGGATGGAGGTCAGTGGAGGCTGCTGAGGGGAGGACTGCTCATAATAATGGCTGGAATGGAGTCAATGGAATGGTATCAACCACATGGAAACCAAGTGTTTGATACCATTCCATTGACTCCATTCCAGACATTATTATGAGCCATCCTCCACTCAGCAGCCTCCATTGATGGAGGTAGGCAAAGAGTGGAACAATGCAGTTCAGTGAACCATGACTGAACCATGACAGTTACATGATCCCTCACAAAAAGAGAAATGAGTGAAAGTGAAAAATTTGCCTGGAAATAGACCCTTTTAGAAAGCTTGATAAGAAGTCTAAGCATGGGTCACTAGTGCTATTCTAACCATTCTGAGACTTTGGAACATACTTTGTATAGCTCTTTTTTTCTGTTTATTTGTTTTGCTATTCCACATGGGAAATGAGAAGAGAATTAGTTCCACGTTTCTGAGATAGATCAAAGTTAGAGTGGGCAATACGCTAATATTAAACTATCAAAAGGAAACTCATTTTGATGCATAGCATGATCTTGATTGAAGATTCCAACAAATATCAGGAAGCCTGTAATAGATTGTGGATATGGATATGAGCAAATGTAATTTAATAACCACAAAATGGAAGTAGTGATAAGAAGTGCATAAAGGTAAAGGTGAATTAATCATTTAGATTCTTACCTCAGTGCTACACCTTATTCTCCAATTTACAAAGCTCTGAAAGAAACACATAAATATATATATATATATACACACACACATACATATATATATACATATATATATATATATATATACACATATATACATATATACATATATATATACATATATATATATATACATATATATACATATATATGTATATACACATATATATACACATATATATATATACACACACATATATACATATATATATATACATATATACACACACATATATATACACATATATATACATACATACATACATATATGTATATACACATATATATATATATACATCCATACACACACATATATACACTGCTCAAAAAAATAAAGGGAACACTAAAATAACACATCCTAGATCTGAATGAATGAAATATTCTTATTAAATACTTTTTTCTTTACATAGTTGAATGTGCTGACAACAAAATCACACAAAAATGATCAATGGAAATCAAATGTATCAACCCATGGAGGTCTGGATTTGGAGTGACACTCAAAATGAAAGTGGAAAACCACACTACAGGCTGATCCAACTTTGATGTAATGTCCTTAAAACAAGTCAAAATGAGGCTCAGTAGTGTGTGTGGCCTCCACGTGCCTGTATGACCTCCCTACAACGCCTGGGCATGCTCCTGATGAGGTGGCGGATGGTCTCCTGAGGGATATCCTCCCAGACCTGGACTAAAGCATCCGCCAACTCCTGGACAGTCTGTGGTGCAACGTGGGCTGTGCGGCCCCCCAAAGAAATGACACCCCACACCATGACTGACCCACCGCCAAACCGGTCATGCTGGAGGATGTTGCAGGCAGCAGAACATTCTCCACGGCGTCTCCAGACTGTCACGTCTGTCACATTGGGAACCTGCTTTCATCTGTGAAGAGCACAGGGTGCCAGTGGCGAATTTGCCAATCTTGGTGTTCTCTGGCAAATGCCAAACGTCCTGCACGGTGTTGGGCTGTAAGCACAACCCCCACCTGTGGACGTCGGGCCCTCATACCACCCTCATGGAGTCTGTTTCTGACCGTTTGAGCAGACACATGCACATTTGTGGCCTGCTGGAGGTCATTTTGCAGTGCTCTGGCAGTGCTCCTCCTGCTCCTCCTTGCACAAAGGCGGAGGTAGCGGTCCTGCTGCTGGGTTGTTGCCCTCCTACGGCCTCCTCCACGTCTCCTGATGTACTGGCCTGTCTCCGGGTAGCGCCTCCATGCTCTGGACACTACGCTGACAGACACAGCAAACCTTCTTGCCACAGCTCGCATTGATCTGCCATCCTGGATGAGCTGCACTACCTGAGCCACTTGTGTGGGTTGTAGACTCTGTCTCATGCTACCACTAGAGTGAAAGCACCGCCAGCATTCAAAAGTGACCAAAACATCAGCCAGGAAGCATAGGAACTGAGAAGTGGTCTGTGGTTACCACCTGCAGAACCACTCATTTATTGGGGGTGTCTTGCTAATTGCCTATAATTTCCACCTGTTGTCTATTCCATTTGCACAACAGCATGTGAAATTGTCAATCAGTGTTGCTTCCTAAGTGGACAGTTTGATTTCACAGAAGTGTGATTGACTTGGAGTTACATTGTGTTGTTTAAGTGTTCCCTTTATTTTTTTGAGCAGTGTATATATATATATATATATACTACCATTCAAAAGTTTGGGGTCACTTAGAAATGTCCTTGTTTTTGAAAGAAAAGCAACGTCTGTGTCCATTAAAATAACATCTGTAATCGAACACACAAATGCTGATGCTCCAGATACTCAACTAGTCTAAAGGCCAGTTTTATTTCTTCTTTAAATCAGCAAAACAGTTTTCAGCTGTGCTAACATAATTGCAAAAGGGTTTTCTAATGATCAATTTGCCTTTTAAAATGCTAAACTTGGATTAGCTAACACAACCTGCCATTGGAACACAGGAGTGATGGTTGCTGATAATGGTCCTCTGTACGCCTATGTAGATATTCCATAAAAAAATCTGCTGTTTCCAGCTACAATAGTCATTTATAACATTAACAATGTCTACACTGTATTTCTGATCAAATTGATGTTATTTTAATGGACAAAAAATGTGCTTTTTCTATCAAAAACAAGGACATTTCTAAGTAGAACTATAGAACAAATTAACTTGGACCACCAGAGAAACAAAATATTTTCACTGGAGGTCCAAGTCCATTTGTTCTATAGTGAGGTTAGATTATGTACCAAAACCACAAACCTTTCTCTTGAGGGAGATGGACAAATCTGTCCATGTTTTTACAAGCTGTTTGGGTCTGAAACGCCGTCACCACTTTATTATCCAATAAGGCACTGTCACGAGCTGGTAAAAAGAAAATACACCATTTTCATTGAGGACCACTTACAGTGCAAACATGCAAATATTGTTTGCATCTCTCTAAGCACATTAACCCTTTGGGCATCTATACCATGTCCTTGTTATACAATTTAAAACACATAATATGTAACATGAACATTGTATACGTGTAATATTTAATTAAACAGCAATGTGATGTATTAATAATAGTATGTATCTCAATTCTTAGATTTTCTCAGCTTTGCTTCAATTCCATCACAGTATGGAATCATTGATGACTCCTGGACTGACCGTAAAGCATGAATCTGTTGAGGGTGTCGTGTGTCTCTAGTGGGTCCAAGTGACGCTCTATCTCCTGCAGCAGGATACACTGGGTGCAGTTCAGCCACTCTCCACTCCACACTAGAGTTTGTAGCTCAGGCCTGCCTGTGTCAAACCAACCGGGAATTAATTATTCAATGGGCTAACATAGTTTTGCTCAAGTTTTGTTCACATACAGTGATCTCCAAAAGTATTGGGGCGGTGACACTTTTTGTTGTTGTTTTGGCTCTGTATAAAGTGCAGACTGTCAGCTTTAATTCGAGGGTATTTTGATCCATATCGGGCGAACCATTTAGAAAGTACAACACATTTTGTACATAGTCCACCCATTTTGGGTGACCAAAAGTATTGGGACAAATTCACTTATCTGTAAAAAGTTAAATATTTGGTCCCACATTCAACGCACGCAATGACTATATCAAGCCTGTGACGCCACAAATTTGTTGTACGCATTTGCTGTTTGTGTTAGATTAGTGTCAGATAATTTTGTGCCAAATTTAAATGAATGGTAAATAATGTAGTGTCATTTTGGAGTCACTTTTATTGTAAATAAGAATAGAATATGTTGCATTCATGTGAATGCTACCATGATTACGGATAATGAGTGAGAAAGTTAGAGGCTTAACTATCATACCCCCCCCCCCCCCCCCAAGAAATGCTAACCTCCCTGATATTGTAATGGTGAGCAGTTAGCATGTCTTGGGGGTATGATATTTGTGTGTCTCTAACTTTGGGACCAAATTCTAAACTTTTGGACTACTTTAATTACACATAAGTGAATTTGTCCCAATAGCCTTGGTCCCCTTAAATGGGGGAACTATGTCCAAAAAGTGCTGTCATTTCTAAACGGTTCACCCAATATGGATCAAAATATTCTCAAATTAAAGCTGACAGTGCACTCACTTTAACTTCATAGTCATTGTATCATTTCAAATCATCCAAAGGGCTGGAGTACAGAGCCAAAACAACAACAAAAACATGTCACTGTCCCAATACTTTTTCAATGGGTCAACATACTCATTGGCCCATTGAAAGTCTGAGTTAAGAGAACAAAACTCAAATTAAAGTTAGTGGGAGTAGTTGTAAGTTACCTTCTGATGTCAAATCATCTTTGCCAGACTGAATAGTGTAGGTCCAGTTTTTCATAATGCAATGAACACCCCTAAAATGGGAAAAAAATATGGGTCAGAAACAGACCAAGGATGTGTTCCAAATAATCTCTCTCTTCTTCCGTTTCTCAATACTGTTATAAGAAACTCCCTCTTGCCCATGCATATCCAAATCCAATGCTTTTACATTCCTGGGGAGAAGTGAACAAGTGCACACTTCAGGAAGAAGGAGAGATAATTGGGACATAGCCCAAGTGGGCTTCTCTGCCAGTATGATTGGTCTCTTACACACGCATGGCTCCGGTCAACAGTAGTGCATTTTTAGAGGTCTCATTCAGGTAAAACACAGTGCTGTCCATCTGTCTGAACATCTGCACATCCGACTCCTTCACACCAGCCGCTGCAATGAAGTACCATTTGCCAAGATACTGAGGGAGAGAGATAGAGAGAGATTTGTGAAAGGAGGAAAAGAGAGGGGGAGAATAAAAATGAAAGAAAACATCTATTTTAAGACATTACTGACAAAAAAAACGACCACCACTGTTAGGAAAAAAGTGGGTGGGGAAAGCGTAAGATGACAAGTGAAAGGCCCATGCGAAATCATCTGAAACTGAAACTGTGAAACCATTTGTTGAGGTGCTGTCCATATCAAGACATTACGGAAAAACCACATGAATGTCGATTTTCTGTAAGGTACAACCATATACTGTATGCTGTAGGACTCTAATTACACCATTCTGTCAAACCAAATCACATATGGTGGGATGTCTGTACAGCAAACTGCATTGTGTATGTTGTTTGTGGGGCTCACTTATAACAGTGACTCCCTGTATGTTTTAACTCAATATTGACTCCCTGTATAAATACAGTTGAAATAAAATAAATAAAACGGTTCATTATGGGTCACACATATTTTTTGTAAATATATTAAAAGACCAAAATGCAATAATAATTTGAGAATCATCATGAAGGGCTCATGATATATCAGGGCTGTGTGCATAATAACCTAATTGACAGGTCATAATAGTGGTAAAAACACAGATATTACATCTGCATATCTCTCTTACCTGTTGGGTATTGAGACTGCTTGTAGATAGGAGGACTGGTTGGGAGCAGGGGGAGAAGAGCTGACACAACCACCCATTCACAAAGAGCAAGAACGAATACACTTCCTTGGCCTCTAACATACCTGAACCACCTTAATCAACTTGTGGCCTAAAAGAAACCTGGCAATTGATCTCTCTTTCTGGGCTTGATATTTCTGTGTCCGGATTGAGCTTGGAACATTTTAGGATTGTGGTAATCATTAACCACTTGTTTGTTAGCACAACTTTCCACCATCCCACATAGTCCAAAGGCCCACAAACCAAAAGGTGTTGTTCCATGGTCCATGAAGTGGGACCGATAAATGTCAACATTATTAGTCTTTTTTTGTGTGGGTGGCCTTTAAAGTAAGAAGTGTTTGAGCATTTACCCAATTTTAGGAAATAGGCCTGCTTGTACACCCCCTATTCTCCTCACCCTCCATCAGCCCACATGTTGGTGGATGGGTTTCAATATGACTGTCATTTCTGCAGTCTACACTGGTTATGCACATCCCACAGGTTATTGAGGTTATCTTGTTTTGCAAGACAGTATCACAGCGCTAGAGTATCTACCAAGCGGTGTCAACGTAATGAATTATCCCTGTGCTATGCATTAGGGCCAGGAGTGTTCCTGACTAGGTGAGCCTGAACAGGAAAAACTCCTGGCACACTACCATACACATACTCAACTTTTTGAGTGTTTCATACAGTAGGTAGACCTGAATAGGATGTCCTTGTTTTCTGATTTTCGAACAACTGTATTGTGCATAATCATTTGACTCGTGTCTGGAAGATAACGTTTTGATGAGGACAACAAAGAGAACATTGCTTCCATTTGCTGCAGTCAGATCAACTTTTCAGGGGTTCTTTGTCTCTTAATGGAATACGCCTGACATTATGTCATTCTCTCTCTCTCTATACATACTAACAATGTCACACAACTACCCACTGGGCACAAACTGGTTGAATAAACGTTGTTTCAACGTAATTTGTCTAATGCATCGTGACATGGAATCTGTGTGGAAAATACATTGGATTTGAAAAAAAGTCATCAACGTCAAACGGTTGTTCTGAGGGTGAAATTTCAACAACCGGATGATGTTATCATGGTCACTGTGGTCTTATGCTTTATGTGAAGAATCTGGAGGTGAATGTCCCTTTGGTTGACTAATGAAACAATAAGTAACATAACACAGGAGACTTCACTGGACTTGTTACGACGGATGCACGCGGACCGACTTGCCCAATCACCTTCTATATGACGTCATGAATATACCTGTGCCATGCGCTATAATAAAATAGTTCCAATACAACACATCACCCTTTCTTCTTCTTTTAAGACACGTGTTTCTAAAATGTCAAAACATCACATACTATTTATAGTTCATCACTCTGTAATAAACTTGTCTCAACATATGAATTCATAAACAAACTCGACCCATTTTCTGTCTTTCACATTCGTTAAAACAGTCGTTGTTTCTTCAACACTAACTATATTCTACTCTCAGGTGAGCTGGGTGGACTGCCAGTCACCTTCATAGCTGCAGTGGGGTTCTCCTATCGCATAATGCAGGCTGTGTGTTAATTACTGCACATGCTCTCCGTCTGGTGGTTTGACATCTGTACCGCGAGAAGTCATGTGTACCGGAGTCTGTGGTTCTGTGACAGGAGGTGGGTCGGCATCTGGAATAGGTAAGTGCAACTCCGTGTCAAACTCTGGGTGTTCCTCTCCACCCTTTTGACAAGTCTCTGAAGCACTGTGGAAGGGTTTCAGGTGGTGTGGATTCCTGTGCAGCACTCCCGTATCTGTCTGGACCAAGTATAACCTGGGTGTGTCACATCGTTGAAGCACTGAAGCCGTCTTTGTCCAGCCTTGTTCGTCGCCCGGCTTCATGTCGATGTTCACTCCGTGCTGGAGTTCTGGAATGGGTTCTGATTTTATACCTGTTATACTTTGGCTGTATACTTAGGCCATCCTGTTGTCACATCGTGTTTCACCATCTGCAGCTCTGCATCTTGTTGCGTCTGCTTCTTGACGACATCAAGCTTGGTGGGTGAGATAAGCCGTGGTCTATGAACTGCATCCTCATAGGCCTCGATTTCACTGGTCTGCTCTGCAATATCTCCTGTAACAGCTGCCTGGGGATGTCTGGAAAGGGTGTATGCTATAACAAGCCGTTCCCCCAGCACATACTTGGCTGTAGGGTTATAACGCATCATGCGCATCAACAGTCTCTGACACCTCAAAAGGCACTAAGTCAAGGTCTTTACAGTTTATTAAGAGGTTTGTGATCACTCTGCAGTGTGAATGTATCTAGGCCATACAGATATCTGGTAAACTTCTCATATGCCCAGACTACTGCGAGTCACTCCTTTTCTATCTGTGCATGGCACTTCTCTGCAACTGTGAGAGTCCTGGAGCAATAAGCTACTGGCTTTAACTGTCCACCTTGTTTCAGTAGTAGGTCCCCACCTTACCCATAACTACTGACTATCGTAGGCTTTGTCATATCATAGACAGGATCGAGGGAAAGATGAACGGAGCAAAGTATAGAGAGATCCTTTCTGAAAACCTGCTCCAGAATGCTCAGGACCTCAGCAAAACAAAACAAACAAGCACACGAAACGTGAAGCTATACGAATAGTGCAGACAGGCAACTAAACATAGAACAAGATCTCACAAACACCAAAGGGAAATGGCTACCTAAAAAAGAATCCCCAATCAGAGACAACGATAAACAGCTGTCTCTGATTGGGAACCATATCAGGCCAACATAGAATTACAAAAACACCTAGACCTACAAAACCCTAGACATACAAAAACTCTAGACAATACAAAACTAGCGTACCCACCCTAGTCACACCCTGACCTAATCAAAATATAAAGAAAACAGATATATCTCAGGTCAGGGCGTGACACTTAGGGACAAGTCTCTGAATGTCCTTGAGTGGCCCAGCCAGAGCCCGGACTTGAACCCGATCGAACATCTCTGGAGAGAGATGAAAATAGCTGTGTAGAGACGCTCCCTATCCAACCTGACAGAGCTTGAGAGGATCTACAGAGAATGGGAGAAACTGCCCAAATACAGGTGTGACAAGCTGGTAGCGTCATACCCTAGAAGACTCAAGGCTGTAATCACTACCAAAGTGCTTCAACAAAGGGTCTGAATACTTAAGTGATATTTCACAGTTGTTGTTGTTTTTTTTAAATACATTTGCAAAAATGTCGCAAAATCAGTTTTTGCTTCGTCATTATGGGGTATTGTGTGTAGATTGGCTTTTTTCGTCATCAATTTAATCACTTTTAGAATAAGGCTGTAAGGTAACAAAATGTGGGAAAGTCAAGGGGTCTGAATACTTTCCGAATGTTAGATTCACGTCTCCAAATAAAGGTTATAGAACGGGATTAAGCCAGTGGCTCAAATGGAACTATCCAACCAGTAGATACGTCCTCTTTATATGTTGATATTTGGTTGCATTGTCAACCAAACACAATTCAATATTGCTTTTGTAATACAGTAAATAGCCTAAAGTTAAGGCTATCTTACAAACTAATGTAACATTCAACCTTAAAATGAATAACATCCATGGCCACATTGAGGTTACTGTAACTATAAATGTATTCTTATGTAGGTTAATCATATAAGGCGTTCATGTTCAAGATAGCATGCATAAAATAGCATTCACAATTGCCGTTATAATCAGCGTAACATCTCGAACGGAATTGATCACTAGCCCCATTTCTTTTTAATGTAATCTAAACTGCAATCCAGGTCACTTGGTTCTGCTATTAGACGAAGCACAGTGATAACACAATCTGTTGTATAAATAAACAACATTTCTGACATTGTCTTCTCATTTGAACTTTGCTGTGCTTTTAAAACCTGTTAGATGTTTAGGGGTCCTGCATGGTTCTGGTACCGACCGAAATTTTCGCTTATAAATCGTTCTGTGGATACCGTAGATATAAATGGCTTGCATTGAGCGACAGCCCTGGTTCCCACGGACACCGTAGTATTTCTGAGCCTGTAGGATGTGATATCTGAAACCACCTACCATTTCATTCGCTTTTCGGACTGTCCATCAACTCCTAGCTGAACACCACATCACAGCAACCGAGCCACAGACAAAGCACATGCCTGCAATAGTTACATGCAACCAACGTCCTAAGCGCAGCAGGAGACAGCGATTTCATCACGGTAGCAGATCTATTTATAGCCATTAATGTAAAATAAGTCATATATTTTAAACAAAAAAACAACACTTTTCTGTCATAAATAATGTGTCATGAAAGGCAAGGTTTATTTGCGTGTAGGAATCAGACTGTAAAGGGAAATATGTATCTAACGCCCCCTGCTGGACAATCTAGGGCTAGAATGTTTGCAGATCTGGTTGAGTTTGTGTGGTGGTGATCCCTTTTATTGGCCTACAGTAATGTCATAGTCAACATAGCTAATAGAACTAACGTATTAGTAAACTCACTACAATCATGCAGTACAGTGTACAGTCAGCAAGCAGTTACACCGGCGGGCCCCGGTGGCAATAAATTCGTAAAACCAGAATCTTACCTTGACTTGGAAGAGTTTCAGTGTTGGATAGTCATAGCCAGCTAGAGAACATAGCATCCCTCTGTTTGAGCTGGGTGTTGAGTAGGCTAAACTAGCTAGCTGCATTTCTCTCTCTCTTGCTTCTCCTTCATTTTTGAAGAAATTATTTTGTTCAAAGCTGTTCAACTATTGTCTTTCTCTTTGAGTCAACTACTCACCACGCTTTATGCACTGCATTGCTAGCTAGCTGTAGCTAATGCTTTCAGTACTAGATTCATTCTCTAACGCTTTGATTGGGTGGACAACATGTCAGTTCATGCTGCAAAAGCTCTGATAGCTTCTGGACATCCTCCAACCTGTCATGATTACTTTGTAAGTCTATGGAAGGGGGTGAGAACCATGAGCCTCTTATGTTTTGTATTGAAGTCAATGTACCCAGAGGAGGATGGAAGCTAGCTGTCCTCCAGCTACACCATGGTGCTACCCCACAGAGAGCTGTTGAGGCTACTGTAGACCTTCATTGCAAAACAGTATGTTTTAATCAATTATTTGGTGATGTGAATATATTTAGTATAGTTCTCTAAAAAGGATACATTTTTAAATTTTCACTATTTTTATTTTTGTGAAATTCACTGAGGAGGATGGTTAATCATTCTGATTTATTTATAAAGCCCTTTTTACATCAGCCGATGAAATGCAGATGTAGAAGCACGGTGGCTAGGAAAAACTCCCTAGAAAGGCAGGAACATAGGAAGAAACCTAGAGAGGAACCAGGCTCTGACGGGTGGCCAGCCCTCTTCTGGCTTTGCCGGGTGGAGATTATAACAGTACATGGCCAAGATGTTCAAACGTTCATAGATGACCAGCAGGGTCAAATAATAATAATCACAGTGGTTGTAGAGGGTGCAACAGGTCAGCACCTCAGGAGTAAATGTCAGTTGGGTTTTCATCGCCGATCATTCAGAGTTAGAGAGGGCAGGTTCGGTAGAGAGAGAGAATCGAAAACAGCAGGTCCGGGATAAGGTAGCACGTCTGGTGAACAGGTCAGGGTTCCATAGCCGCAGGCAGAACAGTTGAAACTGGAGCAGCAGCATGACTAGGTGGACTGGGGACAGCAATGAGTCATCAGGCCAGGTAGTACTGAGGCATGGTCCTAGGGCTTAGGTCCTCCGAGAGAAGAGAGAAAAGAGAGAGAGTTAAGGGAGCATACTTCAATTCACGCAGGACACCGGATAAGACAGGAGAAATACTCCAGATATAACAGGCTAATCCTAGCCCCCCGACACATAAACTACTGCAGCATAAATACTGGAGGCTGAGACGGGGGGGGGGTCGGGAGACACTATGGCCCCATCCGACGATACCCCCGGACAGGGCCAACTAGGCAGGATATAACCCCACCCACTTTGCCAAAGCACAGCCCACACACCACTACAGGGATATCTTCAACCACCAACTTACTACCCGGAGACAAGGCAGAGTATAGTCCACGAAGATCTCACCCACGGCACGAACCCGGGGGGGGGGGGGGGGGGGGGGACGACCCGGACAGGAAGATCACGTCAGTGACTCAACCCACTCAGTAACGCACCCCTCCAAGGGACGGCATGGAAGAGCACCAGTAAGCCAGTGACTCAGCCCCGTATTAGGGTTAGAGGCAGAGAATCCCAGTGGAGAGTGGAACCAGCCAGGCAGCGACAGCAAGGGTGGTTCATCGCTCTAGTGCCTTTCCGTTCACCTTCACACCCCTGGGCCAGACTACACTCAATCATAGGACCTACTGAAGAGATGGGTCTTCAATAAAGACTTAAAGGTCGAGACCGAGTTTGCATTTCTCACATGGATAAATAGACCATTCCATAAAAATTGAGCTCTATAGGCGAAAGCCCTGCATCCAGCTGGGGACAATCAGGAGGCCTGCGTCTTGTGACCGTAGCGTACGTGCAGGTATGTACGGCAGGACAAAATCAGAAAGATAGATAGGAGCAAGCCCACGTAATGCTTTGTAGGTTAGCAGTAAAACCTTGAAATCAGCCCTAGCCTTTACAGGAAGCCAGTGTTGAGAGGCTGGCACTGGAGTAATATGATCAGATTTTTTGGTTCTAGTCAAGATTCTAAACTGAAGTTCATTTAGTGCTTTATCTGGGTAGCTGGAAAGTAGGGCATTGCAGTAGTCTAATCTAGAAGTAACAAAAGCATGGATACATTTTTCTGCATCATTTTTGGACAGACAGTTTCTGATTTTTGCAATGTTGCATAGATGGAAAAAAGCTGTCCTTGAAACAGTCTTGATATGTTCGTCAAAAGAGAGATCAGGGTCCAGAGTAACGCACAGGTCCTTCACAGTTTTATTTGAGACAACTATCAAGATTAATTGTCAGATTCAACAGCAGATCTCTTTGTTTCTTGGGATCTAGAACAAGCATCTCTGTTTTGTTCGAGTTTAAAAGTAAAACATTTGCCGCCATCCACTTCCTTATGTCTGAAACACAGGCTTCCAGGGAGTGCAATTTTGGGGCTTCACCATGTTTCACAAAATATACAGCTGTGTATCGCCCGCATAGCAGTGAAAGTTAACATTATGTTTCCGAATGACATCACCAAGAGGTAAAATATATAGTGAAAACAATAGTGGTCCTAAAACGGAACCTTGAGGAACACTGAAATGTACAGTAGATTTGTCAGAGGACAAACCATCCACAGAGACAAACTGATATCTTTCCGACAGTTAAGATCTAAACCAGGCCAGAACTTGTCCGTGTAGACCAATTTGGGTTTCCAATTTCTCCAAAAGAATGTGGAGATCGATGTTATCAAAAGCAGCACTAAGGTCTAGGAGCACAAGGACAGATGCAGAGCCTTGGTCTGACACCATTAAAAGGTCATTTACCACCTTCACAAGTGGAGTCTCAATGCTATGGTGGGGTCTAAAACCAGACCTAAGTGTTTCGTATACATTGTTTGTCTTCAGGAATGCAGTTAGTTGCTGCGCAACTGCTTTTTCAATTTTTTGGGGAGGGGAATGGGAGATTCGATATAGGCCAATAGTTTTTTATATTCTCTGGGTCAAGGTTTGGCTTTTTCAAGAGAGGCTTTATTACTGCCACTTTTAGTGAGTTTGGTACACATCCGGTGGATAGAGAGCCGATTATTATGTTCAACATAGGAGGGCCAAGCACAGGAAGCAGCTCTTTCAGTAGTTTAGTTGGAATAGGGTCCAGTATGCAGCTTGAAGGTTTAGAGGCCATGATTATTTTCATCAATGTGTCAAGAAATATAGTATTAAAAAACTTGAAAGTCTCCCTTGATCCTAGGTCCTGGCAGTGTTGTGCAGACTCAGGACAACTGAGCTTTGGAGAAATACACAGATTTAAAGACGAGTCAGCCAGTACTTTGCTTTTTAATGATCATGATCTTTTCGTTAAAGAAGTTCATTAATTTATCACTGCTGAAGTGAAAGCCATCCGCTCTTGGGGAATGCTGCTTTCTAGTTCGCTTTGCGACAGTATCAAAAATACATTTTGGATTGTTCTTATTCTCCTCAATTAAGTTGGAAAAATAGGATGATCGAGCAGCAGTGAGGGCTCTTTGATACTGCACAGTACGGTATTTCCATGCTAATCGGAAGACTTCCAGTTTGGTGTAGCGCCATTTCCATTCCAATGTTCCGCTTGCTTCAGGGCTCGGGTATTTTCTGTACACCAGGGAGCTAGTTTCTTATGACAAATGTTTTTTGTTTTTAGGGATGCGACTGCATCTAGAGTATTACTCAAGGTTAAATTTAGTTCTTCAGTTAGGTGGTTAATTGATTTTTGTCCTCTGATGTCCTTGGGTAGGTGGAGGGAGTCTGGAAGGGCATCTAGGAATCTTTGGGTTGTCCGAGAATTTATAGCACGGCTTTTGATAATCCTTGGTTGGGGTCTGAGCAGATTATTTGTTGCGATTGCAAGCGTAATAAAATGGTGGTCTGATAGTCCAGGATAACGAGGAAAAACTTTAAGATCCACAATATTTATTCCACAGGACAAAACTAGGTCCAGAGTATGACTGTGGCAGTGAGTAGGTCCGGAGACATGTTGGACAAAACCCACTGAGTCGATGATGGCTCCGAAAGCCTTTTAGAGTGGGTCTGTGGACTTTTCCATGTGAATATTAAAGTCCAGAAATTAGAATATTATCTGCCATGACTACAAGGTCCGATAGGAATTCAGGGAACTGAGTGAGGAACGCTGTATACGGCCCAGGAGGCCTGTAAACAGTAGCTATAAAAAGTGATTGGGTAGGCTGCATAATTTCATTACTAGAAGCTCAAAAGACTAAAATGCATCCTTTTTTAAATGTTTTAATTTGTTATCGTAAATGTTAGCAACACCTTCTCCTTTGCGGGATGCACGGGGGATATGGTCACTAGTGTAACCAGGAGGAGAGGCCTCATTTAACACAGTAAATTCATCAGGCTTAAGCCATGATTCAGTCAAGCCAATCACATCAAGATTATGACCCGTGATTAACTAGTTCATTAACTATAACTGCCTTGGAAGTGAGGGATCTAACATTAAGTAGCCCTATTTTGAGATGTGAGATATCACAATCTCTTTTAATAATGACAGGAATGGAGGTCTTTATTCCAGTGAGATTGCTAGAGCGAACACTGCCATGTTTAGTTTTTCCTAACCTAGATCGAGGCACAGACACGGTCTCAATGGGTATAGCTGAACTGACTATACTGACTGTGCTAATGGCAGACTCCACTAAGCTGGCAGGCTGGCTGGCTGGCTATCTCATTGTGGAGCTAGAGGAGTTAGAGCCCTGTCTATGTTCATAGATAAGATGAGAGCACCCCTCCAGCTAGGATGGAGTCAGTCACTCCCCAGCAGGCCAGGCTTGGTCCTGTTTGTGGGTTAGTCCTGGAAAGAGGGCCAATTATCTACAAATTCTATATTTTGGAAGGGGCAAAAAACAATTTTCAACCAGTGATTGAGTTGAGCTCATCAAATCAAATCAAAGTTTATTTGTCACGTGCGCAAATTAAACAGTGAAATGCTTACTTACAGGCTCTAACCAATAGTGCGAAAAAAAGTTGTGTGTGTGTGTGTGTGTGTGTAGGTAAGTAAAGAAATAAAACAACAGTAAAAAGACATTTGAAAATAACAGTAGCAGGGCTATATACAGACACCAGTTAGTCAGGCTTATTGAGGTAGTATGTACATGTAGGTATGGTTAAAGTGACTATGCATATAGGACGAACAGAGAGTAGCAGTAGCGTAAAAGAGGGGTTGGCGGGTGGTGGAACACAATGCAGATAGCCCGGTTAGCCAATGTGCGGGAGCACTGGTTGGTCGGGCCAATTGAGGTAGTATGTACATGAATGTATAGTTAAAGTGACTATGCATATATGATAAACAGAGCGTAGCAGCAGCGTAAAAGAGGGGTTACATAATGCAAATAGTCCTGTTCAGGTAACCAAAAGATTTGGTTAAAGTGGCTGTTCCACTGGATGTCTTGATGGTTTGGGGTAAAAAAATGTAAATGTTATGGTTTGGGGGTAAAAACTGTTCAGAAGCCTTTTTGTTCTAGACTTGGCACTCCGGTACCGCTTGCCATGTGGTAGTAGAGAGAACAGTCTATGACTGGGGTGGCTGGGGTCTTTGACAATTTTTAGGGCCTTCCTCTGACACCGCCTGGTGTAGAGGTCCTGGATGGCAGGCAGCTTTGCCCCAGTGATGTACTGGGCCGTACGCACTACCCTCTGAAGTGCCTTGCGGTTGGAGGCCGAGCAATTGCTGTACCAGGCAGTGATGCAACTGGTCAGGATGCTCTCGATGTTGCAGCTGCAGAACCTTTAGAGGATCTCAGGACCCATGCCAAATCTTTAGTTTCCTGAGGGGGAATAGGCTTTGTCGTGCCCTCTTCACGACTGTCTTGGTGTGTTTGGACCATTCTAGTTTGTTGTTGATGTGGACACCAAGGAACTTGAAGCTCTCAACCTGCTCCACTACAGCCCCGTCGATGAGAATGGGGGCGTGCTCGGTGCTCCTTTTCCTGTAGTCCACAATCATCTCCTTAGTCTTGGTTACGTTGAGGGATAGGTTGTTATTCTGGCACCACCCGGCCACGTCTCTGACCTCCTCCCTATAGGCTGTCTCGTTGTTGTCGGTGATCAGGCCTGTTGTGTCGTCTGCAAACTTAATGATGGTGTTGGGAGTCGTGCCTGGCCATGCA
The DNA here is from genome assembly GCF_034236695.1 of Oncorhynchus nerka. NCBI lineage: Eukaryota > Metazoa > Chordata > Actinopteri > Salmoniformes > Salmonidae > Oncorhynchus > Oncorhynchus nerka. Next base: position 22,556,089 of record NC_088398.1, on the reverse strand, counting down.
GTCGTGGGTGAACAGGGAGTACAGGAGGGGACTGAGCACGCACCCCTGGGGAGCTCCAGTGTTGAGGATCTGCATGGCAGATGTGTTGCTACCTACCCTCACCACCTGGGGTCGGCCCATCAGGAAGTCCAGGATCCAGTTGCAGAGGGAGGTGTTTAGCCCCAGGGTCCTTAGCTTAGTGATGAGCCTTGAGGGAACTATGGTGTTGAATGCTGAGCTGCAGTCAATGAATAGCGTTCTCACATAAGTGTTCCTTTTGTCCAGGTGGGAAAGGGCAGTGTGGAGTGCAAAAGAGATTGCATCATCTGTGGATCTGTTTGGGCGGTATGCAAATTGGAGTGGGTCTAGGGTTTCTGGGATAATGTTGTTGATGTGAGCCATTACCAACCTTTCAAAGCACTTCATGGCTACGGACGTGAGTGCTACGGGTCTGTAGTAATTTAGGCAGGTTGCCTTTGTGTTCTTGGGCACAGGGACTATGGTGGTGTGCTTGAAACATGTTGGTATTACAGACTCAATCAGGGACATGTTGAAAATGTCAGTGAAGACACCTCCCAGTTGGTCAGCACATGCCCAGAGCACACATCCTGGTAATCTGTCTGGCCCCGCAGCCTTGTGTGTGTTGACCTGTTTAAAGGTCTTACTCACATCGGCTACGGAGAGCGTGATCACACAGTCATCCGGAACAGCTGATGCTCTCATGCATGCCTCAGTGTTGCTTGCCTCGAAGCGAGCATAGAAGTGATTTAGCTCGTCTGGTAGTCTTGTGTCACTGGGCAGCTCGCGGCTGTGCTTCCCTTTGTAGTCTGTAATAGTTTGCAAGCCCGGCCACATCCGACGAGCATCAGAGCCGGTGTAGTATGATTCAATCTTAGCCCTGTATTGACGCTTTGCCTGTTTGATGTTTCCTCGCAGGGCATAGCGGGATTTCTTGTAAGCTTCCGGGTTAGAGTCCCACACCTTGAAAGCGGCAGTTCTACTCTTTAGCTCAGTGCGAATGTTGCCTGTAATTCATGGCTTCTGGTTGGGGTATGTACGTACAGTCACTGTGGGGACGACGTCCTCGATGCACTTATTGATAAAGCCAGTTACTGATGTGGTGTATTCTTCAATGTCATCGGAAGTATCCCGGAACATGTTCCAGTGTTTGATAGCAAAACAATCTTGTAATTTAGCATCTGCTTCATTCGACCACCTTTTTATAGACCGAGTTCATGGTGCTTTCTGCTTGTAGGCAGGAATCAGGAGGTTAGATTTGTGATCGGATTTACCAAATGGAGGATGAGGGAGAGCTTTGTACGCGTCTCTGTGTGTGGAGTACAGGTGATCTAGAATTTTTTTCCCTCTGGTTGCACATTTAACATGTTGATAGAAATTTGGTAGAACTTATTTAAGTTTCCCTGCATTAAAGTCTCCGGCCACTTGGAGCGCCGCCTCTGTGTGAGTGGTTTCCTGTTTGCTTATTTCCTTATACAGCTGACTGAGTGCGGTCTTAGTGCCAGCATCTGTTTGTGGTGGTATATAAACAGTCACAAAAAGTATAGCTAAAAACTCTCTAGGCAAGTAGTGTGGCCTGCAATTTATCACAATATTACTCTACTTCAGGCGAGCAAAATCTAGAGACTTAGATTTCGTGAACCAGCTGTTGTTTACAAATATGCACAGACCTCCCCCCCTCGTTTTACCGGAGTGTGCTGTTCTATCCTGCCGGTGCAGGGTGTATCCCGCTAGCTGAATATCCATGTCATCATTCAGCCACGATTCCGTGAAACATGGGATAGTACAGTTTTTGATGTCCCGTTGGTAGGATATTCGTGATCGTACCTCGTCTAATTTATTGTCCAATGATTGCACGTTGGCGAGTAATATTGACTGTAACGGCAGCTTTCCTACTAAACCACACAATGGCACAATTGGTTGGGCGCCCGTAAAACTGCTGCCATTTCTTCCGGCGCCATTTTGTGGATTTTCATCACCCACTAACTGGGAGGGGGCCAAAGACAATTACTCAATGCTGACACATCTTTCTGATTTACACACTGAAGCCACGTTGTGCTTGGTGGTCCTCCCCTTTCTCCTCTGAGGAGCCTCCACTGAACCAAAGCAGTGCAAACAAACATACCAACTAGATTACACATGGGCTGTATTCATTACATCAACGGAAACGGTTTACTGTTTAAGAACCAAATGGAACAGGGACCTACCCAAATTTGTCCAATCAAAACTGTTTCAGTTTAGAGTAAACAGTTTATATTGCAAGACATGGTGCATCATCCAGAAATATACAACATATATGTTACACAAAATACGTTTTCATTAGGAATGCAGATAAAGCGTTTGGGAAAACAGATAAAATAATTAAACAAATAATTACTACACGTGCTTATTACGTCACTTCTGTTTTTTCTCCATCAGACAGCAGGGCACCTGGCTCACGCCCCCAACATTCCGCCGGTGTAAAACATGCCTATACGGGTGTACGCGCGAGATTAATCGAACCTCCTCAAACCAGCACCTGCCCAGATTCGTGGCTCCCGTCCCGTTGTTCAATTGTTGTCTAATTCGGGTGGGTTGTTTGATTCCATTGGCTGTTAGCATCTACTACAGTTCCCGCCTCCCAGACAGCGCGGAAGTGTGCCCTCCCCTGACAACGTTTTGGTGTTGTTGTCAACCAGCCACTTTAGTGCAGGTGAAAGGATACAACCCGAAGAAGACCTGAAACTTTTGAGTAGAGATGCACTGTACTCCTTTTCAGGTGCGTTTTCCGCCTGCCTTTCTGAATAATATCAAATTATTTGTAAATGTAAACTAGTTTATGAGTCTGAAGAGGTGGCTATCTGCAAAATGTCTCTTTAATTTTCTTCATAACTATGTAAAGCTAGATATCTAGCAGTTTCCACTTAAATTCAAATCAAAGTTACATGGCTTGCTGAATTCGCACGTGGGAACATGGCAGACAATGACCGCAATTTAGTAAACTTTGATGTCTCGGCGGATGAAGATTTAACAGACACTGGCAGCTACACAGATGATGGAGATTCGTCATCCTGGGAAGAATTTGCAGATTACGTGCGTAGTGGGCCAATCCAGCCATACTTGTTCGAACCAATGGTCGGCGATACATCGCCACCGAGGAGAAGAGATTACGACACCGACGAGACCGAGGAAGAAGAACACGAGGAGCGGGTACCAGTCACCGACCCACCAAGGTAGTTCACCATAGTCTATCCCAGCTTGTTTTGTTTAGGCTATATCTATCTTCTGATCAGTTCACTCTCCAAGTAGACTGGATTCCATGAACCGTTACATCAGATTGGGTTCCTGGCTAGGCTACCAAATCCAGAGGAAAAATAAAGGGTGCATTTCAGTCCAACTTCCAAAGGGACTTCATTCATCTCTTTTCCGATTGCCCTGAGCAGCAGGTGTGTGTTCATTACGTCTTGTAAATTAAACCGTTTACAGTTCAAGAATCCAATGGAAGCAAACGAAACGGGAACTACCAGAATTTGTCAAATAGAAACTCTAGTTTTCGTTTCAAAACGTTTTTTGTTGTTGCAAAACGTTTTGAAACAGTATGTTTAATGAATACACCCCAGGTCTTGACCCTCTGTATGTACTGCCGCTGCCCAGGCTTTTTGTGGCACGCCATGTTTGCAGCTCTGATCTCTGGATGCACAAGAATGTTTTTAAATGTATGGTTCTGCACAGAGCTGGCTTGTGTGGCAGTGTCTATTAGATGCTTACCTGTGCTGTAGGAGCCACTGTTCAAGTCCCAATTTCAGCTCTCCCTCTAAACTAGTTCCTGGTAGTCATCCATCATCTTACATACTAGAAAATACTCTAGTGGTTAGTCTCTTGATTAGAGTTTCTGTTCAATTAGTAAAATAAAAATGTAGGAAAGGAGATAAAGAAGCCAGGATTATTGACATGCACACAGCAATAGACTTTTCTCCCACAAGTGTACCATGCCTGTTTTGCCTTCTGCCAAAACATGCAAACCCAGACAACATTTATTTATCAGCAGATTATATTTTTGTTTGCATAGTATGTTTCTGCTTTTCAACCCCTACTTATCTTGCAGTTATCAAACAACAAACAAGTTTCGAGAAAGGAAAAAAGGAGCACTTTGTTTCCCTTTTATTATACTGTCACCTTCCAGTAATATGAACATAGGGTTGCTGGTTCAAGCCCCACTCGGGGTCTTCTTCCTCTCTCAATCACTACATAACTGTGAATTGATCATCCCAGCGGTCTCAGGCCTTTGTTGGAACTGGAAGCCCTGTTCACTTTGATGGGATTACTTTTAAAGAAAGGAAATCATGTCTCACTTTGTTAATGTGGTCTTGAACCTCTTGGCTCCCCTAATTTTCTACAGGCCTGGTTTTAACAAAAACATCCTCACCTTACCATCATCTGCTACTATAACTGCACTGGAGATATTATCTAGCTGTCTAGCAGATCCATTTAACAGATATAAGCAAAACATGTTGGACTGACTTCATGAGCACATCCCATTTGTTACTGTATGTTTGAAACGTCACAGCTGTTCTGGTAGCTAATCATATGTCACGTTACTTGAACCGCAGTTGCTATCATCATATGAGGAAATAGCTAGCTTTACATTCAACACTGAATAATCGGTGAAGAATTGGCAAATATTCGGGTGAAATCGGAAGATTTAACTTCACAGGTAGGAGCTATCGAGTAAGTTAGTACGTAACTAGCTAGCTAACTTCATACAGCTAATGGGAACGTTAGCTTTTAGCAAGCAGTTCGCGAGCTAGCCCTGAGCTAACGCAGCTGTGAGCTACCTAGCTAACTTACTTGTCGTTTTTTTGTCAATATTCGTGTGAAATTGATTGGACCATCAGTTTTGTAGAGGTTCCATCTACAATTAATATGGATTTCCATCAAGTGAACGCTGACATGAACATGTTTTGTTTGACCATGTTTGCTTCAAGGCATGGATGTTAGCCAGTCAGCTAGTTTAGCTAGATAGCTATGGCAGCTTCCATGAGCGTTAACGTTAGACCACACAGTATCTTTGTTTAGGCAGTAGCTAGCTAACGTTAGAGTTAGCTAGGTAACGACCCAATTTAAATTATATTAGCCACATTATACCATGGATATTGTTGAATACTCGTTTCTGGTTGGCTTCAAGAGAATTTTAGACCGTACATTATTTTCCTATAAGGGTACATCAGCATGGTAGAATTCAATGGCAATTTTATACGTTTGAGCTGATTTTTGATAGCAAAAGTCGAATTGAAAACAGTATTGAAATCGATTTTCCTAATAGCAAGCTAGGACTGATGGCTTGGTTAGCTTAACTAGTAACTCTGTTTGTTTCGTTACCAAGGCAACTACTACAGCAATATAGTTAACTTGCTACTTCAGTGGATGTGGCAAAAGTGTTAAAGGTGCACTATGCAGAAATAACTGTGCCATTTCCTGTTAGCTAACACTCTAATAGTTTGCCTAATTTAAGTTTAATGACGCAACAGTTTCGAGAATCATTGTATCATCTAAATTGCTGTGAAATATATTTTCCATAACCAAACATATTATATTTTCAGCTGTTTGAAGCTGGTGTACTGAAACGAAAGTAAAAGATGAACAAAAAATACTTAAGAACGGAAGCATAGAACTAGCGCACATAGAACATATTTACTGCATATACTTGCTTTCAATGAGAACGACAGATCTATAACTCACTTTTCTATGTGAATTTGGTTAGGTCGCAGCTTTGTTATAGCCATGGTAAAAAAGAGGTAATCAAACTCAGGGCTCTGTGTTCTCAGGAAAATATTGCAACTCTGTGGAAGATTGGTTCCACTCCGCTAGCACGTAGCCCCTCATTGATTATCCCTTACATAATGCTATTCATGACAGCATTGATATGATACTCTATTCTATTGCCCCTGTCACTTTACACACAGGGTGAACGTAACGATGGAGGAACCGGGTGCTGATATAGAGGTGACTGTCAAAACTTTGGACTCCCAGAGCCGAAGTTACACTGTAGGCGGCCAGGTACGTTCTCATTTCCAATGGAGCACTTTAACAGTAGCCTTACATGTACTGGATATAGGCCTAATCTTCACACCAGTGTCTTTTTCTCAGTTGACAGTGAAAGAGTTCAAGGAGCACATTGCCACTTCAGTTGGGATTCCTGTGGACAAACAGAGGCTGATCTACCAGGGCCGAGTCCTGCAGGATGAGAGGACACTGACAGAGTACAGTGAGTAATGCTGTCTATGGAGCGGTCTGGAATCAATACAAAACGGCCACATGCTAATAAACATGAAATTAGTCCCGACAGTTTGATCTGGAGCAGCACACAGCTGCAGCAAAGCATCTGTCAACACAGAACAGAAACGCAGCAAACAGCCAGACATCTTTGTCTCAATCAAATTTATTTATAAAGCCTGTTTTCTTTGTTTTTTTACATCAGCCGATGTCACAAAGTGCTGTACAGAAACCCAGCCTAAAACCCCAAACCGCAAGCAATGCAGATGTAGAAGCACATTGTCTAAATGTGATATATAGAATAACTCTCTTATTCACTTATTCCATGACTTACAAGGCCAGTAATGCACAGATGTAAGCCTATTATACAACTGCACACCATCAGAACTCTTGTGTACCCATCATGTAATTGCTGTTTGGCTGCTATGCACATCACCTGATAGATTGATGGAGCACATGAATAGAGATGATATTCCTTGTTCTCTATTTCCTCTGTGTCTCAGACGTCGGTGGAAAAGTCATCCACCTGGTGGAGCGGGCCCCCCCTCAGCCCTCCCAGCCAGGCTCGGGGTCAGGGGTAGCGGAGGCCGGAGCGACGCCCTCCTCTACCACCTCCCAGGGAACGTCCCAAGTGCCCCCACAGGACCGCAACGCCAACAGCTATGTCATGCTGGGGACCTTCAACCTCCCGGTTAACGTCATGGACCCTCAGCAGATCCAGGTACAGCTTTTGTGTGTGTTTTGGATCAAATTTGTCATTGTTCCATGCTTTATAATGATATCCTGAGCGCCTGGTGTGGCTCAGTACTGATATCTAGCCTATACCGTCTACTACACTCTTCTTAGATGTCAGTCCAGCAAATGATGTCAGGCTTGGGAGAGAATGCAAGGAATGCCAGAGTCAGCACCAGCACCGGGGTAAGAAATCAAATATATGATTTATAACATAGATAAAAATCCATACATGAGGATGCCTACTATCTTTTTCTATACAGTTGAAGTCGGAAGTTTACATACACCTTAGCCAAATACATTTAAACTCAGTTTTTCACAATTCCTGACACTTAATCCTAGTAAAGATTCCCAGTCTTAGGTCAGTTAGGATCACCACTTTATTTTAAGAAAGCACAATGTCAGAATAATAGTAGAGAGAATGATTTATTTCAGATTTTATTTCTTTCATCACATTCCCAGTTGGTCAGTAGTTTACATACACTCAATTAGTATTTGGTAGCATTGCCTTTAAATTGTTTAACGTGAAAAATTTCAGGTAGCCTTCCACAAGCTTCCCACAATAAGTTGGGTGAATTTTGGCCCATTCCTCCTGACAGAGCTGGTGTAACTGAGTCAGGTTTGTAGGCCTTATTGCTCGCACACGCTTTTTCAGTTCTGCCCACAAATTGTCTATAGGATTGAGGTCAGGACTTTGATGGCCACTCCAATACCTTGACTTTAAGCCATTTTGCCACAACTTTGGAAGTATGCTTTGGATCGTTGTCCATTTTGAAGACCCATTTGCGACCAAGCTTTAACTTCCTGACTGATGTCTTGATGTTGCTTCAATATATCCACATATTGTTCCTTCCTCATGATGCCATCTATTATGTGCACTAGTCTCTCTTGCAGCAAAGCACCACCACATCATGATGCTGCCACCCCCGTGCTTCACGGTTGGGATGGTGTTCTTCGGCTTGCAAGCCTCCCCCTTTTTCCTCCAAACATAACGATGGTCATTATTGCCAAACAGTTCTATTTTTGTTCGTCAGACCAGAGGACATTTCTCCAAATAGTACGATCTTTGTCCTCACGTGCAGTTGCAAACCATAGTCTGGCTTTTTTATGGCGGTTTTGAAGCAGTGGCTTCTTCCTTGCTGAGCAGCCTTTCAGGTTGTGTCTATAGGACTCGTTTTACTGTGTATATAGATACTTTTTTACCTGTTTCCTCCAGCATCTTCACAAGGTCCTTTGCTGCTGTTCTGGGATTGATTTGCACTTTTCGCACCAAAGTACGTTCATCTCTAGGAGATCGAACGCGTCTCCATTCCTGAGCGGTATGACGAGTTTTAATGACTCCAACCTAAGTGTATGTAAACTTCCGACTTCAACTGTATATACAAAATGCTGTGAATAAACATGTTGAGTAGCTGTCAACTAATACTCTTGCTGTCACAGAGCAATGGTTCCATGAATGTGCACATTGATATGGACCAATCGGTTCAGAGTGAGCCCAGGCTGAGACTGCTATTGGCTGAGAACTTGCTGAGGGACACCAATGCTCTCATCGAGAGGATGGAGGTGAGGTTTTAAGTTATAAAGATTATAACAACTAGGAATACCCACCGTATAGACCTAGTTTTTAATTAATAAACTGGCTCAAACGTGAAACATAAGTATTTGGACAAAATGTTATTTGAAAATATTCTAGGCAGTCTTAGGAAGCAGGTCTATTTGAGTTCGAAGTCATTCAATTAAGATGACTGCGCAACATCCTCCCCTTACCTGCTACCTTGTCGCTCAATCTCAGGGTCAACCAAGCGGCACCACGGCCCAACCAGATTCTGCTGCTGCAGCACCTCCTCCCTCTTCCTCCTCCACTCCCTCTCCCTCCACCCAGCCCATGGACACGTCTCCACCTCCATCTACTACCCCTCCATCCTTCTCTTCCTCCACTCAAACAGAGGGAGCCGCCCAAGCTGGGCCCAAGTAAGACGTTATTGCTTTCTATCGCTGTCCTGCATGTGTTTGTTTTTTTCTTCTCTATACTGAATTAAAAGGATTCTGGATGAATTACAAATGTATCAAACTTGTTTTGGGCATTTAATGTGAAATAAGAAGAATAGGGCTTAATCCGGAACTTGAGACATGCACGCAAAATGTTTCACACAGAATCTGCCATTGACATCAACACAATGAAAGTTGACTTTAGACATTGGTTGCAGACGACACCATTCTGTATACTTCTGTCCCTTCTTTGGACACTGTTAACAAACCTCATGGCGAGCTTCAATACCATACAACACTCCTTCCGTGGCCTCACCACTGCTCTTAAATGCTAGTAAAACTAAATGCATGCTCTTCAACCGATCGCATTCTGCACCCGCCCGCCCGACTAGCATCACTACTCTGGACAGTTCTGACAAATACCTAGGTGTCTGGTTAGACTGTAAACTCTCCTTCCAGACTCACATTAAGCACCTCCCAATCCAAAATTAAATATAGAATCGGCTTCCTATTTTGCAACAGCCTCCTTAACTCATGCTGCTAAACATACCCTTGTAAAACTGACTATCCTACCAATCCTCGACTTCGGCGATGTCATTTACAAAATAGCCTCCAACACTCTACTCAGCAAACTGGATGTAGTCTATCACCATGCCATGTTTTCTCACCCATGCCCCATACACTACCCACCACTGTGACCTGTATGCTCTCGTTGGCTGGCCCTCGCTTCATATTCGTCGCCAAACCCACTGGCTCCAGGTCATCTATAAGTCTTTGCTAGGTGAAGCCTTATCTCAGCTCACTGGTCACCATAGCAACACCCACCCGTAGCACGCACTCCAGCAGGTATATTTCACTGGTCATCCCCAAAGCCAACTCTTCCTTTGGCCGCCTTTCCTTCCAGTTCTCTGCTGCCAATGACTGGAACGAATTGCAAAAATCACTGAAACTGGAGACTTATATCTCCCTCACTAACTTTAAGCATCAGCTGTCAGAGCAGATCACTGCACCTGTACACAGCCAATCTGTTATTTATTTTTGCACTACAGTATCTCTACTTGCACATCATCATCTGCACATCTATCACTCCAGTGTATAATTTCTCCACTATGGCCTATTTATTGCCTTACCTCCCTAATCCTACTACATTTTCACACACTCTATAGAGTTTTTCTGTTGTGTTATTGACTGTGTGTTTGTTTATCCCATGTGTAACTCGCATTATCTTGGCCAGGTCGCAGTTGTAAATGAGAACTTCTCAACTGGCCTACCTGGTAAAGTAAATGAACCTGTGATGCATGTAAATAAGGACAACTTCTCCCCTTGACAGTCACCCCAGCCCAGCAGAGCTGGTGGAGATGCTTTCAGAGCTGAGGAGGGTGGAGGAGAGACTTCAGCCATTCGTCCAGAGAACACACACTATCCTAGAGTCTGCTACCACCGCAGAATACGCCAACACCGTAAGCTTTTCACCGCTGCATTCCTCATAACTTAGTGCTTTGTGGTTAGGTACAATTCACACAAACGTCATGCGTGTTTGCTGTATTGCCTTGAATTGCAGTCGGACATCTTACAATACTTGTCACTTTCCCCACAAGACTACCTGAATAAAATATCAAAACACACGTTCTCAGGAAATGTCTTAAGCCCTCTTCTTGTCACACACAGGAAAGAGAGGAGGACCAGCGGATTCTCAACCTGGTGGGCGAGGCCCTCCGTCTCCTGGGCAATGCCCTGGTTGCCCTTAGTGACCTGCGCTGCAACCTGCTGAGCCCCACCCCACGCCACCTACACGTGATCCGGCCAATGTCTCACTACACCTCCCCAGTGTCCATGCCTGGAGCCGTGCACCATCACATCCCGCTACATGTTAGTCGGTGTTGTATATCCCATTGTCAAACTTGTTTTGTTGCCACCTAGCAGATACTTACACCTATTACATCATTTCTGTCTTACGTACACTACCAGTCAAACGTTTGGACACACCTACTCATTCAAGGGTTTTTCTTTATTTTTACTTTATTTTTACTATTTTCTACATTGCAGAATAATAGTGAAGACATCAAAACTATGAAATAACACATGGAATTATTTAGTAACCGAAAAAGTGTTAAACAAATCAAAAAATATTTTGTATTTGAGATTCTTCAAAGTAGCCACCCTTTGCTTTGATGACAGCTTTGCACACTTGGCATTCTGCCTTCTTAAAAGTTCATTTGTTGGGACACCTGTTAATTGAAATGCATTCCAGGTGATGACCTCATGAAACTGTCATCAAGGCAAAGGGTGGCTGTTTGAAGAATCTCAAATAAAAAAAAATTTAGATTTTTAACACTTTATTTTGGTTATTTCATGATTCCATATGTTATTTCATTTTGATGTCTTCATGATTATTCTACAATGTAGAAAATAGTCAAAAGAAAAACCCTTGAATGAGTAGGTGTTCTAAAACTTTTGACCGGTAGTGTATTTTAGTTACATTGGCTCGTGTAAACTTCATTTGATATCGTTTGCCAATGGAACACAGTATGTCAATTACATTTTGAATCTCATCTGCAGATGAACCTGGGAGCCACGGTCACGATGGCGTCCAATGGCAGACCAGCTACAGAGGAACAGGCCCAGCCCAGTCAGGCCGCCGGCCAATCGGACCAGCCAGGTCAGGGACAGACCTCCCCTTCACAGCCTCCTCCGTCCAATCAGCAGGCTGGACAGGGACAGCCCGGCCCCCGGGTCATCAGGATCAGCCACCAGACAATGCCGGTGGTCATGATGCAGATGAACACGGACGGTGTGTTGTCCCGTACCCGCCACTGATTGAATGCTTTACCACAACATGTCCATCCGTTTCTCGTCCACAAATGGCCCATTGGAAGTGAATAGCTCTACCGTTGCATTTGTTCCCTATTGCCAAATGGTATTTTCTGAGAGAAAGTTTTCCTTCTTTGACCGATAGTCAAAGTACCGTACAGGTCCCTGTACTGCTCAAATCGATAGGTCTCGTTCAATTTTGGAAGATTGTTTTTCTTTTATGTGCTTGTTAAACCAAAGTCCATTTGTTTCTACACACTGTTTACAGTTCAAACATTGTGTTTGTGTGTTTACAGACTCTGGTGTTCCTCAGGCAGCTGGACAGCCCAACGCTGCAGGAATGGGGCAGCCAGGTGAGTGTTGGTAACACTTCATGATAATGGTTTAGTACCTGTGGTTGTATCTCCGAAAAACTGGGGACTAGAGGAAAGCCCAATATACCTGAATCCAATATTCAAGGCACAAAGAAACCTTTTCTTATCCTTTCTTCCCAGGCTTCCAAATGCCTCCCGGTGTTCAGATGAACCCAGACTTCATGCAGTCCATCATGCAGCAGATTGCCCAGTACACAGAGGCTGTGGCTGCTGCCACCGGGGGCACCATCCCTGGCCAACCCCTCCAGCCTACCCCCCCAGGCTCCACCGCTACCTCTTCCACCACCACCACTGGCCCTAACACCCCCACCACCAACAACACTGGCCCTAACACCCCTGCCACCACCCCCACGGCCCCCCCCCCGCCTTCTCCTGGGGCACCCCAGGCCAGGGTGGTGTTTACTCGGCCCACCTTTGCCCCCAGGGTCCCTCCACCCGCCTTTGGCACGCGGGGGGCCACCATCAACCTTAGAGCTAGCGTGCCCCCCATGATGGGTCAGCAACCAGGACAGGTGAGCATGTTTGTGATAGGGGGTTTGGTGCAGGACTGAGGTTAATGGCTTGTAGATTTCAGTCGGAGACTTTCATGTTTTGCTAATCTTTGTGGGCATTTTCCATCGACAGTACCAATTGTCTTATGCTGTAGTGCTCTGAAAGTCTTAATGGCATAGCCACGTTTGTATTATATGCTTATAGAAACTGTTGACCTATGACCTCTCCCCCACAGCCCTTCCCTCCTGCTGCCCTCAATCAGATGATCAGTGGACTGGTGGGACAACTCCTAATGCCTGGACAGATGGGTATGCTGTCTTTAGAAATACCATATACACCCCACCTCTCTAGACTCCTTTTTTTGGGTGGGTGGTTTTGCTTAGTGAACCATCACACTAAAAGTGAATCCTCTGTTAAGTGTACTATAAGCCCATTGTAATTTCTTTCCTCTCTTCCTTTCCCCCCCAGCTGGTCAAACAGCCGCCACCTCTGCCTCTCATACCTTCTCCTCAGCTTCTCATACCTTCTCCTCATCCTCCTCCAACTCTTCTTCTTCCTCCTCTGGCCCTATCCCCACCCCTGCTCCTGCTCCTAGCACCACTGTTCCCCCAGGCCAGTCCGGAGCCATCCCCACCATGCCCCAGGGAGCTCCCCCTGACCTGGCCCAGCTCCTGGGCTCTCTCCTGGGGACAGCGGGGACAGTTCCTGGGGCCATGGGACCCTCCATCACTGTGACCATGCCTGGAGTGCCTGCCTTCGTCCAGGGAGTGTCTGACTTCATGCAGGTCAGTGTCTGGATCGGAGTTTGTTCCAAGTGTATTTTGTGGATTAGGACACATAGCCGTAGTGCCTGTTAGAACCGAATGGTTGAAACCAAGATGACATCATCCTCCAGTTAACTGACGTGTACCAAAATACCATAATGGTTTCTTAACTACATATCTTTCATATGATACATTTTATTTTCTCGCTGTCCATCATCTCACTCTTTATCTCAGGCCTCCGGACCAGTCTTCCCACCACCCCCCAACGGTGCCCAACAGCCCCTTGCCTCTGGCACCCCCACCCCTCCACCCGGGACCACCCCTAACCCTCCCACGGGGGACGGTGCCGGGGCCCAGGGAGAGGCCCTGAATCCGGAGTTGTTCACTGGGATTGTACAGGGGGTCCTGTCTACCATGATGGGCTCCCTGGGCTCTCCTCAGAGCAACACTGAGAGCATCGCCCAGTTCATCCAGAGGCTCTCCGAGACCAGCAACATCTTCACACCCGGCACAGGGGACGCCATGGGTAAGAGTTCCTGTCTTGTTTGCTAAATTTTTTCTTTCTTCCCTTTTTTTCTCGTTTCCCTCTTTCCCTTTTTCTTGTACCTTGCTCTCTCTTTCTGTCTATGAAGTGTAATCTCTTTCTCCCGTGCTCTCTCTTCCTCAATGTTTTTGTTTCATGTCCACACATTTGTCTCTATTCCCTCAGGTTTCTTTGGAGATCTACTGACCCTAGTGTGTCAGAACTTCTCCATGGTGGACCTGGTCTTGCTGCTCCACGGACAGAACCAGCCCCTGGGCCGCATCCAGACCCAGCTGTCTCAGTTCTTCACCCAGCATTACCTCAACGGGAGCGAGCCCACCGACCACAATGTCGCTGTGAGTGTGCCACCGTCTATATAACCGCCTCTATCTGGGATGTTACTGTCACCTGTCATTACTGTTATGCGTCCATTACGGTCACCTGTCATTAGTTTCACCTGTTATTAGTGTCACTGCACATGGGGCTAGATGAGCTACTTGATGAGTCTCATTCTCTCTCCCGCTTTGGGTCTTTCACTGTGATCATAGGCTGCTGCTGATGGTCTCATCAATGAACTTGAGGAGTACATTACCGAGAGCTTTGTAAGTACCGTAGTTCACTTGGGCTGCCCCTTTTATAGTCAGTGGTCTTCAAATTGCTCAATAATATCAGTCACTTTTTAAATTCTCCCTGTGGCCAGTTGGTCAGAGGTGAATCTATCCCTCATATTTCTCTCTTTGTCTTGGTCCTTCAGTCTTCAGTGGCAGTGTTGGAGGGTGTCAACGTCACTCAGACCAACCTGTCCTTCTTCAGGCGGCAGTTAACGCGTATCGCCACACACATACTCCGCTGCACAGGTAACATTGTCTTTATTGTGCCAAATTGGCGCAATTCATCAGACCTGGCCTATGAATGTCAGTGCTTTTGTCACTTATTCCTGTGTTTTCACCTCCTGCAGACAACACATTTGGGCCGCAGCTGCTGCAGATGTGCAACCAGGGGCTGTTTGAGTGTCTGGCCCTCAACCTGTACTGTCTGAGAGGAGAGCAGAGTGCCCTCACTTCTGTCATCAACCACCGCATAGTCAGTACACACACTCAATGTTCCTTATGACATGATATACAACCTACAACTCAATGTCTATTCTCCTTCCCTCCCGTTTGTCTCTGTCAGATGATTTATAATACTCTTTCTATAGATTAGAAAAAAATAGCTAAATGGATATGACCAGACTGAAATCTGGTCAGTAGGTTGTGATTGACCCCCTCTCCCGTTACAGAGGACGTTGTCGACTGACATGAACCCCAGCCTGGTGAACTGGCTGACCAGTATGATGACCATGAGGCTGCAGGTCATCCTGGAGCACATCCCCGTCACAGAGGACCAGATACTGCATTATGCCGTCCACACACAGCAGGTAATTACACACACACACCATCTCTCAAACAGGTCATAATGTTTTTTTTTTTAAGCACACCGTTAGTGTTCTAGAAGGCTCATTTACTGGACTACTATCTAACAATGCACATGGATACCATCATTTTCTAATCAAGTGTCCGTTACGATAATTGTCATAAATTCCATTACCAGATTCCACTCAAGCAATATATGTTAAATGGTTTCTTTCCAAGGGGGAGGCTTCTAATGCACAGGAGCCTCAACGTGCCCAGATCATAGAGGTGAGTGTTTCAAAATGTATTTGTAAGATTCATTTTGTTGTCCTCAATATACCTTGGTGTGTTTGTCTCTTTTAGTTCCTCACCATAACTCTCTTTTCTCTATCCCACCTTAGATGGAGGACACTCACTCCCCAGCCCCGGCCACCACAGCTGAGGAAGCCATGGCGTCGTCACAGGAGACTAGGGCAGAGCCTAGGGAAACTGGAGCCACCGGAGGGGCTGCGCCATTGGGTGGCGCCATGGCAGCAGCTGAAGCCAGCGGGAGGGAGGAGCCTGGTAGAGAGACCGAGGCCTGGGCTGCTGCCGTCCCTGCTGTAAGATCACTGTTCAGCTCTCTCCCACTACTTGTCCAATTCTTCTCTCGTCCACTTTAGTTGCTTTGCCATTCTCTCCGTTTTACATACAAGCTTCTAGTTGAATTTATACTGAATTTTTTTTGCAAACCTTTCGTTGACTTGTAGTTCGGATTCTTGGGAGAAAGAAAATGATCCAACAATGGAAGTGTAATCGCCTAATCAGAGCTTCATCCAAACCCATTCAAGTCTTAAAATCCAATGTGCAGTTATATGGTTCTCGATAGTGAGTTTAACTGTCTGTCATTCTGATCATGTCTGTCTCTGTGTGATAGGAGTGGGTACCGATCATCAGACATGACCTGATCACCCAGAGGAAGATGAAGGCCCAGCCTCCCATGTCTGACGCCTATTTACATGGGATGCCTGCCAAACGCAGGAAGGTAAATAGATTGCCTGTGCATGAAACTAACTTATGTACAAAAGACAAGCCCTGATCTCACTAGTCTTCCGTTTGTAGGAGGCATCCTGCAAGCTTTGTTGGCAGACTGATTCCTGGCTGTAGCTGTAGTTGACCCTCCATGGCTAAAACATGGGAGCCTTGCTGTATCAGGGCTAACGTAAACTCTGATCACATTGTAGTATCAGCATGCTATGTTCAACATCTGAGTGCGAGGGCTTATTCTTGTACTAAGTTGGATTGGCGTATGACCAGGGTGTGTGTTTTCAGACAGGACAGGGGGACGGCGCTCTACTCTCCCTCTCCGACGCAGTGAGCAGGGCGGCAAGGACGGCCGAAGTCAGGCCAGTCACTTCCCCAGACCACCTGCAGGAGGAGCTTGACAGCCCTGAGCTCCAAGAGGCATATGCAGAGCAGGTACAGACCTCCACTAACACTCACTAACAGAAAAACAAGCTGTTCCATCATTCCATGGCTTCTCCTAATATTACAGATGCCACACATTGACACGATTGTAAATGTTCATTAGGGAGCTGCCACTGACGGTTATATGCCGAGGTGGAAAAAGTACCCATTTTCTAGTCAAGATACCTTAATAGAAAATGACTCGAGTAAAAGTGAATGTCACCCAGTAAAATACTACTCAAGTATCAAAAGTAAATTCGGCAAACCAGATGGCACTGTTTGTTCTTCATTTGTGGATAGCCAGGGGCACTCAGACACCCAGACATAATTTACGAACAAAGCATGTGTTTAGTGAGTCCACCAGATCAGAGGCAATAGAGACGACCAGGGATGTTCTCTTGATAAGTGTGCGAATTGGACAATGTCTGTCCTGCTAAGCACTCAAAGTACATTTTCTTTAGGAATGTAGTGAAGTAAAAGTTAACTATAAATTGTAAAGCAAACTAAAGCATTTTGCACCACTGGTTGTGATTTTCAATATTGAACGATGATGCATTTAATATTGAACGACCCTTTTTGGTAATTGCCACCTTTGTCCTCTGTATCAGGTGAAGAAAGACATAAAGAAGCGAGTGCGAGAGGACCCGGACTTCAGCTCTCAGCAGTTCCCCAACACACACAGAGCTTTTTCATCAGACTCATAACCTAACCACAACTTGTTTTGCAACCTGATGAAATTTTACACATAACCAACCTGTACACATCCTCACCATCCTTTACTTTTGGATTGCTCAGTATCACAACTGAATGCAGTTAAGCCTAAATCTAATTTATTTATAAACTCCCTTCTTACATCAGCTGATATCTCAGTGTTGTACAGAAACCCAGCCTAAAACCCCAAACACCAAGAAATGCAGGTGTAGAAGCACGGTGGCTAGGAAAAACTCCCTAGAAAAAGGCTAGAACCTAGGAAAATCAGGTGCCTACCAATTTTTTTTTGTTGTTGTACCAGACACATATTTTGACTAAATTACTGACTGATTTATTTTTCCAGTGCCTATTTTTTTTGCCCCGCCCTCCTGGTGATGGAACACACCTGATTTGACAAGTTTGTCCTTATTTTATGGATGACTTACATTTGACCTTATATCTGCAATGCTGTTTTGTTTAGTGTTATCATGTTAATATTATCCTGCCTATATATCTTACCTGTTGTGTTTTTCATTAGCTTCCTTGAAAATAAAAATGGCTTATTTCAAGAGTATGCTTTCATGGGATGAAAATGTGTGCTCAATAAATAACTTGGTGTTTAATGGTGCTTATGGAAAAACAAGTACCAGCATTTCAGTTGTCTAGGGCAGTGGTCACCAACCTTTGCAATCAAAAAGCAAGTAGAGCCACCAGACTTTTATTACATTACCTTCATAAAAACAGTTCTGTAAGAATGAGGTTTGTGCAGTAGGCCTAATACATCACAGCATATTGGCTATATTTAACCTTATTTTAACTAGGAAAGTCAGTTAAAAACAATGACTGCCTAGCCCAGCCAACACTCCCCCGACAATATTGTTCTCAGACCAGATAATATTTCATGAGTTTTGAATACAAAACAGAACCAATAGATTGGTGTAGCAATTGGAAGCACAGCTCAGCATAAATTAAAATAACTTGCTTTTATATTTTACTGGGCTAATTGTAATGGTGCTTTCAAGTCGGAGGTTTAGAATTGCCAGTTTGAAATATTTGGGGGTTTCGAGTTGGATGACCGTTCTAAACGATCATTCCCCAGTCGGATCTAGTTTTCTTCCCCTGATTTCCCAATTGTCTTGGACGCACTGAAGTCGGAGATTTAAGTTGTTTTGAACATGGCATTAGTCTCAGCTGAGGGAGAGCACAGCAGCTGGTGCGCCTCACTGTCCCTGCTATCTCCTTCCTTTCCTCCGGTGACACTGACCCGAGAGGGGACACAGTCTTACACCTGATGGCGAAACGCAGTCGCACCACATCTAACTCGTGCACAAATTCGTGTTGTTCCTTTGACCGGAGAAGGTTGAATATTACAAATAGACCTGCTAATAATAAATACAGCGGGAGTGAAAGCTTGGATAAGCGCGTTTTGTTTTGCAAGTGTTGAATAGAGATTGACAGTGCTGAATCAAAAAGGTTACATTAATTCAGTCATAAAACAGCAGCTCTTTGCTGTATTCTTTGACAAGCTCTGTTGTCATGCTTTGAACGTTATGAAATCTTACGTCGGATAGTATGCGGCCGAGGTCTTGGAAGCACCGTGATGTGAGCTATCCGATTGGCCAGCACAGTTTTAGCCCCAGATCTCCCGGTCAGGTAGTTTTTTTTTTCAGACAAATTAAATGGTTCAACATTGGAACACGTTGCCTCCCGGTGCACATGGCTTCTGAATCAAGTGCGCATACCGCCAACAGCGCAACACAAACAAAGGGAACGCAAGCCTTTATCTTTGGCTTTTCTACAGAAATGTTTGAAGATCGACCGGTTGGTGACCTACTGGTCTAAGGGACTGACAACGGTCATTCGCATGGTGAAATATGTTACCACTGCCAGCTAGTGACACTATACACTAGCAACTATCACAGAACAGCTCACATTTGTTCCGCATGTGCTAAGTTGATCATACAAATATAAGAGCCCGTTTGTTTAGCTTTGCTTTAACATTGTGTTAAGATTGATTTACGTATGGTGATGCCTTCATGATCAGGTTGGGCAGTCTATAGAATGAAAGGGACTACACAGTCAGTTCCTGGTTCCTATCCTGTTTGGAAGGTAGGAATGTAGCCTAGGCGTGATTAACAGCACTAAGTTATATTTTCTTAGTAGATCATAAGACTGCATTGAAACTCACTGTGCTCTGGATCTAAAGTAGATCTCAGAGGGGTTTGGCCAAATGAGGCAAGGCAAGTTTCTATGCAAACCCCAATGTTCACTGGAGAACAGTTAAACTAGTGTAAATTGGATGAAGCATTGAAGTCACACTACCCCCTTTCCAGTGAAGAAATCACCTCAGTAAATTATTTTCTTCCTGAATCTCCTTTTGAGAATTGTATTTTTTTGGTTGTGACATTGTCAATGCGAGTGATAATAGCCTAAAGTAGAGGTTTAGAAATGGGTTGTAATATGAACCGATACGAAATCAGTTTGTGTAACGCTTGACGTGTCCAGATCTCAAATGAATAGGATGATATGGCCTAACCATTTAGAAACAAACTAAACTTTAGTAGAGTTGAATCTGAAAAAGAAGCTGAATCTGTTGGCATCTGTATGACATCTAATACACACCCCATACACGCAACAAAGACAGCACTGTGTAGGTACCCAAAGAAAGCCAGGTTTGAAACTGGGAATCCACAGACAGCTTACCAGGAAACATTACACTCTGCCTGTGCTCTGTTTGTATAAGGTGTGCACAGTAGGTTTATGACATTTGATCACTACTCCAATCAGTGACCTCAGTCAAATTTAACCTTAAAGTAACTGCTCTCAATTTCAGTGTCCATCACTCAAGATTCAAATTGATTGGAATTGTTTGTTTTCACCAACTTTGTCAAAAAACAGTCAATAGTATTAGATATATCAACGCATAGTTATTTTATCACAGCAATGGCAATATCTGAATAGGAAACAGTCGTAGATGAGTCACAGGATCTAAATACAAATGCATGACAGTGCAAAGTTGAGTTCATGAACAGGCTAGTTATAGAAATGCACCAGAGTTTGGATGAGAATCCTTCTGATTTCTGTATCTGTGTGTTAGCCACACTCCCAGGATCTGAAATTAGATGGGGGAGAAAAAATGAATGTGATTAAATGTTTTGTACACTCAGTGTAGATATCAATAGATTTGGAATTGTTGAAATCATTTCTGAAGCCAAAAAGTCTAAATCAAAAGTCTAAAATGTAGAGTGTCGATGACATAATATAAAGATGCAGACAGTAAAAGTCCCCACTACAGAGTGTTATGTTTTCAGTTCCAATTTACATAGTAAAAGGCTGTGGGATTCCTATGTTACACAGCAAGTTCTACCCATTGCCAGTGCAATGCTATGAGGCTACAGCAGGTTGCTAACCTCTGTGAAGCTGAAGAAGCATCCAATCCCACCCACAAAGCGTAAAACCTCCTCAGCATGACTTTGGATGATTGGAGCACAAGGGTCACAGGATAATGGGTTGGAGAAACAGTCCTGTAGTGTGAGGAAGCAAGTAGAGAGGAAATCATTTAAGTCATATGTCCATCACTATCTGACAAACATGTTGCTGGTTTACACTGATAACAAGCCAGAGTCTTTACCGCGTCACAGGTGCCATTATAGTTTGGATGGAAGAAGCCACAGCAGTTTAGAGTTCTCTCCACATCCTTCTGAGTGGCCTCCGACTTGTTCCAGCCCACCTCTAGGAGTTCTTTCTACAGTGGGGGAAATGGATGAAGCGGTGCAGGGAGATTTGAATTCTGTGACCAGAGCCTCATTCAGCATGTCATCAATCAGAGTGCTTCTTTGCGATCAACTGGAAATTATTCACACTTTCCATTTATGTTGTGCCTTATCCATTTGTTAAATATCTAATACAGGACACAGAAGGAAAGTATGAATGATTTCCAGTATTTATTTAAGGTGTTCTACAGATTAAGTGGTCATGAATCACATTATACACATAATATATTGTCACGTACCTGCTGCTCTTTACTGATAGCCAGACATGCGGCAGACACTGACAGCTGCACCACGAACACCAGGAACAGAATAATCATGTACTGAGGCCAATTAAGGAAGCTCACATGTGACAACCCTCTGGAAACAAACTAGGCAACGCGAGGCTGTGTATTTGATAGAGAATTGTTCATAAAAATGAGAAAATAGCAGTTATTAAGAGTAGTCAGGGTACGCATTGCAACTAAGGTCCTCTAGTATACAACAGTCCTCGGTTTCAGTAGGCGTTGTAGTTTGTATTCACTTAACCATGTAATGATAGGGGACATGAATAAAACACATTACAACCACACAAAACCAATCATATCACATGAAGGTGATGAAAAGTGAGTGGATCTAGGATCAGCTTCCCTTCCCCAATCCTAATCTTAACCATTAGTTGGGAAAAATGCAAAAAAACCATGACCCAAATTCAGTGTCTAGGGGCAACATCACCCTAGTCCTGATTGAAGGATACAAAGAACAGCAGGATCTGGTGGTGCATCAGGGCTCCACAGAGGCCCACGAAGGCCACAAATAACAGGAAGATGCCCACGCCAATGACTCCAGCCACCACCCGAATACTGGAGACCAGGCCAAACCATTTCCCCCAAGCAGCTACTCCAATCAGCAGCAAGCTCACCATCTGAAGACCAAGCACAATACAAAGTGATGACAGAAGTCCACTAGGAACAGAAAAGCACTTAAAGGACACTTCATTCTGATTTCTTTGATGTGGGCAAAGTCAACACCATCTCATATTTAGGCTACAACCTTCAGGTTGATTAAAGTCTTTAGACAGATGTTACGATGAAATAAATACATACATTTGATACATAATACAATATTTATTGAGACATTGGGAAAGTATCACATTGAGTATTTTGATTATATTACACATTAATTGCATGACGATAATTTATCACTCTATACAGATATGGTTTTTCAGTTACTGTACCACCAACATAAATTTGCACCAACATACATTTGCTCTGCCCCGAGTAACCCTGAAGTAAAATGTACTTATGGGATTACAAGTAGGCTTATGGTATCATGAGGCTTCTTAAATACCCCCAGAGGTCCTAGTACGCCTGGTTGGGAACCAATAATTTAGACTTTGCATTAACTGAGAGACATTGTGTCAACTGTTTGGAATGTAGCCTACTATCATTTTGATAGGTGTCACAACGACTTAATTTGCATGATAGCCCTTCTTGCCCTGGCTATATCATTCTTGACTAGAATCATGTTGGCTTTTGCACTTTCATTAATAGCCTATCATCGAAAAACAATTCGTACCCATATGGAAACATATTTGCGTGGTACTTACAACATAAAGTATGTTCAGAGCGCATAGGGAATTCTTCGTGCAAACAAATCCTCCGCAAACCATCTCGGACAAAGCAATTATCAGACTCAAATGTGTCTGAGTTGGAAAAGTAAGAAGTCTTATCATTGAATGAAAAACACTGACTGTGGCGTTTTTAAGGTGTGTAGGATTCAAAGGAGGGACAAGTCCAGGGAAATAGGTTTTCAATTTACGGGATTGGTCGTCTTGAAATGATGACTTCACATATGCAAATGCAGCTTTAAAAAATGTGTGATGGCTGAGCAAGTAATTACCCAAGTGTTATTTGAATCACCAGATACTGTGTATGTTTATTTATTTATCATTTACTTAACTAGGAAAATCAGTTAAGAACAAATTCTTATTTACAATGACAGTCTAACCTGGTCAACGACGCTGGGCCAATTGTGCGCTGCCCTATGGGACTCACAATCACGACCGGTTGTGATACAGCCTGGAATCGAACCAGGGTATGTAGTGACACCTCTAGCACTGAGACGCAGTGCCTTTTTGACCGCTGCGCCACTCTAGAGGTTTACTAGGACTAGGCTGCACTGTAAGACATTTCACATAAAATATTCCCTTACAAAAAAAGATTGCAATCAGAGTGCAGTAAGCTGCAAATAATATGTCCAAAAAAATTTCATTTTTTTACTACAGTAATTTTGCAGTGTAACTGCAGTTAGAGTGCAGTATAACTGCAGTACACTACAGTTATTATGTAATTACTGCTCCAAAATACCACAGTGGACTGCAGTTACTGCATTTTACTGCAGTTTCAAAACTGCAATCTTTTTGTAGGGTAAACCCTTACAAAAAAAGGGTAAACCCCTACAAAAAAGATTGCAGTTTTGAAACTGCAGTAAAAGTGCAGTAACTGCAGTCCACTGTAGTATTTTGGAGCAGTAATTACAGAATAACTGTAGTGTACTACAGTTACACTTCAAAATTACTGCAGTAAAAAAAATGCTATTTTTGATGAGGAAAAATACTTTTGAAACAATGGGAGCATATAACGACACTAATGTATCTTTAACCTCTATCCTCTAATTTGGACATAAACAACACTATTGCTTTTCAATAAAACACCTTAATATTTGTTATTCCAGTTATGAAAGTGTGCTCGTGCTTAAGAACAAATGTGATGAATTATACCCCACTAAAACATATTGAAGAACACTGACGGCTAGAGGAACAATGTATAAAATACGTACAGTCTAAACGCTTCAACATATCAAGAATGAACTTTCTAAACTTCTGTGGAACTGCTAACAAATGTTGAAAAGGGGGAGGAGAATGGGCTTTGAAAGCGGTTCGTATTATGATAAATCATTACGGTGTTGAAATTTTGTATACTGCAATAATATATATGCATATTATTTACGTTCTGTGTTAATGTCTTCAATG
Organism: Oncorhynchus nerka; assembly: GCF_034236695.1. Lineage (NCBI taxonomy): Eukaryota > Metazoa > Chordata > Actinopteri > Salmoniformes > Salmonidae > Oncorhynchus > Oncorhynchus nerka. Next base: position 22,531,845 of record NC_088398.1, on the reverse strand, counting down.
GAAGAGAAAAAGTTGAATGAATTCATATGAATTTCTATGCCCACCCTTGTACTAAACACGTGGTACAGTCTGAAACCACCAGTTTAACCCCAACAGCCAGCTAGCAAGCTTCAGAATGAAAACCAAACAACGTGATAGTTCATAATTTAGTTTCACTCATAATTATCCATATTTGTCTTATGTCATTGACTGATTTTTTTTTAACACACAATTCTAGCCAATATGTCAGCTCCGAAGAAGGGAGATCTATCTCCCACGGAGAGGGAATTATTCGTAGTTATTGCTGCAGGTAAATCCTCTTTACTTTAATGCTAATGCTAGCTAGCTAGACAGTACGCTTGCTACTGTAGTCTAGATAAGATATCTGAGATTGCTGTGCGATTTCACATTTAACTAGTGCGTTATGTAATGGGTTAAATTATGTTTCTAATGATGGTGACTATATGGCTAACTTGATAGCTCAATTCAGCAAGTTGCATTGGAAGGAAACTTGCTAACTACTGTAGCTAGCTAGCCAAGCTAGTACAGATAGTTATACAAATCTCTAATCTGCTAACGTTAGTATTGTACAGTACTACTAGACGTTATGTTAGCTAGCTAGTCAGTTCATGACATTTCTGAAACAGTTTTCTAGACAAGATAACTGTTGGTTGTTTCAAGCCTTGGTTAACTTGTGGCAGTGTTCATAACTTTCAATGCAATACAATTCCTTGAAGGTATAGCATGCTTGTACAAGTAATGATTGACCTTTGATGCTTTTTTCAGGAAATGTTCAAGAAGCCTCAAGATTATTGGGCTGCAAGGATGTCAGAGTCAACTGTTTGGATGAGGTTTGATTTTTCAACGATATTATATTGTAACATTAGTTTTTGATTGATTTATGCTCTTCATAATTTGTCTGCAAACTGGACAGTAAGGAAACCACAGACAGCATGTCTCTTTTTGTTTCATAACATTGCCTATGTCTGCTCCTCAAGAGGCAGGCAGTCCATTCCAGGCACTCCACAGTTTAGCAAAAGCTATTTTCCGCAATCTCATTGTCCTGTATTGTGCATTCTACAATGCTGTACAATGGGAAATATTTTTATGTGGATCTAATTCGGCATCATTTGTCTATAATAGGCTACTTAAATGATGCATATCTACAACATACACTACTCTGACAGTTCTGTTTCTCCTCAGAATGGGATGACACCCCTCATGCACGCTGCATACAAGGGCAAGGCGGACATGTGCAAGCTGCTACTGCAACATGGGGCAGATGTGAACTGTAATGAACACGAGCATGGATACACGGCACTGATGTTCGCCGGGCTATCAGGTAGGCATATTTTCTCACTGTTCATATTGCTGAGAAAGGATATCCCTGTGTAGATCAGGGTGCCCCATGGTGAATTCATTAATTTGACTGTGTGCGGTAACTCTTTTCTCCCCACCTTGCCATCTAGGTAAGACTGATATCACCTGGATGATGTTAGATGCAGGAGCGGAGACAGATGTGGTCAACTCCGTCGGGCGAACAGCATCTCAGATGGCTGCGTTTGTCGGTAAGTACAGTAAGGATATCACACATAACAGGAAGTGTATGTGATGTCTGTGACGCAGAATAAACTTGAATGACTCCATATTGACATTGCCACCCTTTATTCTGATTGTGTTCATTAGGGCACATTCTGTTTGGAGCCTTATGAATGCAACCTCTGTCACAGTGAGACATCAGAACTTGTTTCTCACCCAGGTGTATCTCCTCTCCCTCTCCCCAGGGCAGCACGACTGTGTGACGGTGATCAACAACTTCTTCTCGCGGGCCAAGCTGGAGTATTACACCAAACGCCAGGGGCTAGAGAAGGAGCCCAAGCTGCCCCCCAAACTGGCAGGGCCCCTCCACAAGATCATCATGAGCACCAACCTTAACCCCGTCAAGGTAAATACCACCACCGCTGTCTCTGGGCCACAATATGGAATAGTGGGTTGGAGTGAGATATTAAGTGATGCATATTTGATCAAAGCAATGTGTACACCAGACCACTCAGACCAGCAAGGACTGTTGGAGAACTGTAAAAGGCAAAATACAAAGACAGACCACCACCAATATAACCCTATCCATGCGTTATGTCACCTTTTTATAAAGCATAGCTTTTTGGCGAATAGTGGGTTATGTCCATCCATCCTACATAGGGAGCTGTTATGTCACCCTTTATAGTGTATGAGAACCCCCCCTTCTCTGTCTGCCTCTCTCAGATGGTGCTTCTGGTGAAGGAGAACCCGGTGCTGGCCGAGGTGGAGGCCCTGGAGAAGTGCCGGCGGGTGATGGAGCTGATCTGTGAGAAGTGTGTGAAGCAGCAGGACATGAATGAGGTGCTGGCAATGAAGATGCACTACATTAGCTGTGTGCTGCAGAAGTGTGCCTCCTTCCTCAAGGAGCGTGATGACAAGCTGGAAGGACTCATCAAGAGGTGGGCGAGGGGGTTGGACTGTAGGGGCTGGTTTTCCAGACATGCATAGTGTATACACATATGAACATGTAAATACATATGGGGCTGGTTACCCGGACACTATTATTACTATTTATAGATATTTTTTATTAAACTGGACTGACAGAGGATGTCAATGCAAAAAGTCGGTAAGATAAGGAAGAAATTGCTATGAAATGCATATATCTGGCTGCACTGATGATGTGTAGAAATACTCTGACACACTAAATCTGTTTTTGATTGTTATGTATACTGTATTGCAATGCATACAACCCCAGATGTCATTGCTGTCCCCATTCAGCTTGTTGAAGGGCCGGGACAGTGACGGCTTCCCGCTGTTCCAGGAGAAGTTCATCAGAGAGTGCATCCGCAAGTTCCCCCACCGTGACACCACACTGCTGCAGCAGCTGGTACGAAGTATCGCTCCCGTGGAGATCGTGAGTCAATCAGTCATCAATCAAATTGATTTATGAAGCCTCTTTTCCCATCAATATTTGTCACAAAGTGCTTTTACAGTCATGCTCTCTCTCGTGATGTCTGTCTGTGTATTTAATATAGACTCATTTTGCAACGTCAGTTTGAGTGAAGCACCACTTGTAATAGTTTCATGTTATGGGCTTAATAACCATTTCAACGTTTATACTGTTAGGCCCGGTTTCCCAGACAATGATTAAGCTTAGTCATGGACTAAAAAGTATGCTCAATGAGGAATTTCCTTTAAAATAGCTTTTTAGTTCATGACTAGGCTTAATCTTTGACCATTAGTGTAATTTTCAATTGTTTGTACTGTATATCTTGTGTATATTTACAATTTTCTCTACCATTTCCCCTTTCTGTCCTGGTCAGGGTAACGATCCTACAGCCATCTCAGTTTTGATCCAGGCTATAACAGGACAGGTGGGCTTCATGGATGCAGAGTTCTGTACCACCTGTGGGGAGAAGGGAGCAGAGAAGAGATGCTCCATCTGTAAAATGGTAGGCACAATGCGCTTTTCTACAGTAACTCATATCAATACAGTCAAATGCTATATTCATATATCCATTGTCATCATTCATAGAACTGCAATAGCAATGGTCATTCTGTCATTATGTATCCTTGCATCCGATGCATGGGCCTCTCTTCTTACCCAACACATGCAACGTTTTTGTATTCCTATAGGTGATTTACTGTGCCCCAGCCTGCCAGAAAATGCACTGGTTCACCCATAAGAAGGTCTGCAAGCAGCTTCAGGAGCAGAGAGAAAAGCACGAGGCAGAGTCAGCCAAGCTGATGGAGCGACAGAGGAAAGGTATTGGAGAAATATTCTTCAGCCGTACATTTTCATGTCACCTCTTGTTTAATTTGTATATGTCTCATTGTAATTTGAAGTGACCAAGGATAACATGAAACACCTACTGTACATTGGTTACAAAACGATAGTTGGTTTTGAATAGGATGCTTCAGCTTCAAAAGTGGTTAGTTAGGTTAAATCGTCTTTCCATTGCGCCGTGTTACAAGGCATCATGTTAACAGTGGGCCACTTATGTGTTTCTCAGAGCAGAGCCAGGCGGTAGAGTCGGCGACAGGCTCCATGCAGGACCTCTCAGTAGGACCCAATGAAGACTCTCCGTCTTCCCCGTTAAACTCTGACAACCAAGCAGACCCCCCTCCCCCCAGCCCTGTCTCCACCACTCCAGCCACAGAGAACTGAAGGAGGTCTGTAAGGGACGTCCAACACAGGTGCACAATGCCTATACACCCTGCTGTCTCCCCTACGACAGGTCTACACTGTTGTCCTAGAAGGTCTAAGGGAGGCCTGCCATGTAAGGCCCAACAGTTAACCTGGGGATGAAGTACGCAGGAGCTTCACGCAAGCTTAAGGCCTGAACCCATGGGAAAGGATCCCTTATTTATTGATGATCTGACATTGTTTTCCACCAAAGCAACGCAACACTATTGCACACGATGGAAGAAGGGTTAGGGTCACGAGTGTCTATGCTTTAAAAAAATATATATATATTATTCCATGTTTTTTTTCATCATTCATGTCCAATGTTAAATTGTACACTAATATAATTATGTCAGTTTTTTTTTCAAGAATAATGCAAAGTGCTTCAGGGAGTGTTATGTAAAGAAGTAGTCGTAGGTTTAATTGCTTTTCTGTTTGTTCATGTCCTTAATTTCCCTAGTTAATAGATAAAGGACATTGTTTCCAAACATACAGTAAATTGGCTTGAATTGGCCAAGAACAAAATCATTTTTAAGTTACTGTAACCTCCTGAAAAAGCAATTTGGCAAATCCCTCTAACAATGTGGCTTTTTTGTTGTTGAATACTGATGTTTCGAAGATGTCAAATGACTGTGATTTGCAATACAACAGAATAAACATCACTACTGTCTCTGTGCTTTTGATTATATGACAGATTACTCATTTGAGTGTCAGCCTGTTTGTATCAGTCATGCCAAACCTTGCCACTCCTTGTCATGCCAAACAATGTTTTGTATGACACCGCTTTGACATGATAGCACAAACAGATCTGGGATCAGGCTAAGACTAGACTCCACTCACATGGGAAATGTGCTTAACGTAGACCAGTGAGGATTCAGACTCCCAAAGTTCTTCCTCCAGTTCATCCTGTACTGTGTAACATTGAACTGGGGTGTCTGTTTGTTGTGTAGTGGTAATGAGAACTGATTCTATTGACTGGTATAATTCAGCTAGAGCTCCCTCTACAGGCTCATACAGCATGACACCACAGTGGTATGACCTCCAGGTGAGAATTTCAATTGTATTTCCTCACATCCTCCTCTTCTCAAAGCATATTAGAGAAGATCTGATGTTCCTCCCCTGGGATCTTCTCCAATGCATTTTGAGAAGAAGCCAAGGAGAGAGGACATGAAGAATCGGTTAAATACAATTGAGATTCACCCCTCTTGTTTCTGGTGCAGTTATCTGAACATGACAGTGAGGATGTTGGCCCCTGGCTGGTTCCATTCCCCAGCAGTGGAAATTGCCTTCCAGTCCACAGTGGAGAACTGCATGATGGATCTCTGCATGGCTCTGTGCACACTGGGATATGCTATCTCACCGAATGGGCTCCTGGGCAGAGATAAGCATCACAGAGAAGCACATATAAATAGACATTGAGAACATTCACTACTTTAGGATTCATACGTTCAATTGTAACATTGCAGAATTTGTATGAAGAGATAATCACCCATATCCCTTATTTGTGACTTACTTTAAATGTTGTATTGATCCATAGTGAACTGCAAGTTGGATGAAAATTATCAAATTGATTGCATATTTTCTCAATTTTTGAATTCAATAGATTAAAAAAGCTGGTGAATTGCAATATAGGGCAAATGCTCTTCTCCTTTGGTACAGTACAGTATTTTACCTTGAGCAAGGTGTCATCCCTCCCCATAGATGCCAGTCTCTACTGGCAGGAGTCTGCCCGGCTGCCAACTGGGGGACACAATGGTGTTCTATACTAAACGGCTGTAATGAACTGTTCCTCTCCTGCTTCACCTCTGTCAACCGGGAATCACTTTAGGTTCAACAAGCATCCCAGACTTGACACAGCAATGTATTGTAACAGTTTCACGAGTTAGTTGCCTATTTTCCCATTTTTGGAATATGATTTCAATATTTGTTGACATACCTCTTCTATCCAATAGCCTCACTGAAGGCACGCTATGGACCACATATTGACGATATCCGGTCTGTTGTGAGTAGTGATTCAGGGATAAAAGCTGCAAAAGCAATTGTCAAACAAGTTTTCATCTACAATACTGTGTCAAATCTAAAGGAGGTTGGTGGGGGTGGAGCTATTGGAGGATGAAATGGCTGGAATGGAATTAATGGAATGGTATCAAACATATGGAAACCACGTTTGAGTCCGTTCCATTTGTTCCATTCCAACCATTAAAATGAGCCTGTCTTCTTTTCCTCCACCCACCAGCCTCCACTGGTCATATCTGTTGTTCCTCACATAACCATGTCAAATGTGAGGGCCTTAGACTGTACAGTATCAGTGGAATCCCTATTCACTCACTGACAGTGTGGAGATGCTACAAGTTCCTCAACTCAGTCACGCAGTCCTCCAGCCTCTTCATCTGGTGTTTGTGCAGAAGAAGAACCCAATGAAAGGTCAGGTGTCCCAGGGCGTCTAGGAATGGAAAACATACAGTAAGGACTTGTAGCCTGGGTGCCAGCCTGTTTCTGCTCTCTTAACAGCTCCATGTGACATTGTCGTGCCAAACTTGGCTTGACAATGACAGCAATGGACTTGACAAGAGCACAAACAGATCTGGGAACAGTCTATAAACAGGACAGGCATGTGTGCACTTGAGGATGGAAAACACAGATCCACATCAAGACAAACTCACACAGAGAACATGCAATGCAATGTTATAGCATATGCTTAGGAAAATAAAGATGGCAATATTTACCTGAAATATATGTTATTTTATCATTTTGGAGGTAATTTTCTGTCATGCAACAGTTGAGGGAATGGTAGGATAGTTCGGTAATTTGAAACATTTACAGAACATTATGAATTGGAAATGGGAAAATTATATTTTTCCTTTCTTGGCTATTCTGATATGACATGCCTAGTGTTTGATTGTCACACATTCCCACATTTAATATAACTGTATGCAGTATCATTATCTGTTTGTGATGTTGGCTACAGTACCTTGTTGAGTATCTCAGCATGGAGAATATTGAAAAGTCTTGAATATTGATGAGTCCTCTATAATCAAATTATGTTCATTTGCATTCTGTGCATTTTATATAACATAATACTGGCATATACTGACATGATTGGTATTTTCCAACAAATTATAATTTACAGGTCACATCACGTCCACAGCCTTGCAATGAATAGGGCCTCATTTGAAATACTTAAGTTATAGATTCCATAGAAGTTATGAGAAGACTACTTTTTGGCAAGGTAAAGTTGACAGACATCAATGTCCCTCATGATTCCATACTTCTGGAGAGCATCATGAAGCCCCTGTAGGAATATGCAGTGAAATTCTAAATATCATTACATCTTCAAAATACTTGATCAATCTTTTAGGTAAAATAAATGAAGTATAGTAATTCAGACATGTCTATCACCTATATGAAGGACAAATCAAACCAACCACCCTACTAGATCTACCTGGAGCCAGGAAACCCCTGTTTTATATTCTTTGTCAAAACAAAGAATTCTGTTTTCTTGCCTCATCTTCAGATTGCACAGGTTTTTTTTTGGGGGGGGGGGGGGGCAGGAGGCAATAATTGATAGATTTTGGTGTAATGTGAGGCTAAATGATAACAATCATGATATTGTTTTATTTATTATTATTATTATTTTAAAGTTCATGATATGACATTATTACTCGTGCTGCAATTGTGTTCCTTCAACAATGGCAACGACTGGTCAGTAGATGGCATACTATCTCTACCTAGTGTATTGACTGCAGGGTGACAAAGGTTTCCCTGAATTGCATGCACTTATTTAATTACATTATCGTGGGCCTATTACTGAATTGTAGCCCAAGTTCACAATTCTATTCTTCACAGTAAACTGGGATGTTTCACAATTTTGACATAATACTTCATATCAATTATAATATACAATTGGGAAAATGAAATCAGTACCTTGAATCTGGTGGCTAAAGGCAAACTGGGAACAGCTCTCTCTAGCATAAGACACAAATCCACTGTCTGCATTTACACAGTGGGATTCCTTGGGGATTCATAGTGAATTCTACACACCCATGAACCTTTTCTCTTGGCTTTGTTCCCATGTTGTCCCTCTCTAGTCCCCCCCCCCCACCCCCTCATATTACCACATGAGGGTCCCTTCCTGCCAATACACACACTCCTGTCATGTTGCTTGTCGATATGTTAATAACTCACTGTGTGTGTGTGCATATTTGTGCGTGCAGGAATGTGTGTGGGATTGTGTGCCTGCCCCTTTACTTCCCACAGGATTCTGTCACCTGATCTACTCCTATATGTCACCGTCTCCATGGTCTGGACACCTACAGATGGTGCTGTCTCAGCTTTCTGCTCCTTTAGATAGGAGAAACATGACAGTGGTATATCGTATGAACTTCTGCACCATTCACCCCATCACCTAAAGGACTGTAGATGGGAAAGCCATCCATGTATTACTAGTCTCCTGGGATAAAATTGTTTGATTGTCTTTATTTTGTGGCGGAAGTGAGGTAGGTGAAATAACTTTTTAGTGAAATATGCCTTGCATTAAAGAAAGAGACAAGGTCGTTAGTTACAAAATCATCAATAGTACAAACAATATATTATGGCTTCACCTTTACATGTATCCAGGCAGATATTATATCACAAGATACAGGCATCTGCTTTGTTTTCAATGCTTTGTGGTATTCTACACAGGAGGAAGGAGGGCCCTATATTTAAGGTTCATATGATAATGACACTGAACAAAAGTGTATCAGATTTCATTCACATAAGCAACAATTAGTGTCTATGTGTGACACTTCTTTTCAAATCTGGAAGACAAGGCTGAAGTGAATGCTCCCACAGAAGTAATTATATCTCTCCTTGCCATGAGTTGCGCACACACAAAGACTCCAGTTAGTCTAGGCACTCCAATCATTAGGTATAAAAATGACAAGGGATTGAGAGGTCGAGAGGAAGAGAATGACAGAGACCGAAAGCAAATTACACAGGCCGTATCAGCTTTCATTTTTGAATTAAGAAGAATAGGTGAGATTGCATGTCAGAACATGGAAGATGATTAAATGAGGGAATATATATTTAAAAATATAAAAAACATTTAACAGAAGAAGAACACATTACTGCAGAGACCAAAAGTGGAGGGTTCTTCTATTATTTTGAATAGATTAAATGTGATGAATAGATTGCGATCAAGAAGCACAAATTACGCAATAGCACCAAATCCCATCAATTGGAGAGACAGGAACAGGATCACTCCAGATGTTTTAGACGCACTGGCTCTCTAGCGCACAGACACATGGGCGTGGTTATCCAGTTACGCCCAGCCTTCAGTCAAGAGATCCCATGATGTGCACCTGAGCGGTTGCCAAAACTAGACTCGGGCAGGCCTATATAAAACAAGCTCAGAACGTAGTATCTCTGCCGCAGACATCAGAGGCACAGAATCAATTTACCTGACACGGGATCTGCTTATTCCCTAAATCCCCAGAAGCAAATATGCACTTAAGCGCATGCAAGTCGTGCCACCTTGTATTCTTGTTTTCTATTCTTGTGAGGAGTTGCCAGGCGTTCAATAATGATGCTACGGAGATCCTATACTCGCACGTGGATACTCCTGTGCAGGATGCCCGGAGCAATGTCTCTTTAAATCGGGCAAGAAACGGCGGGAGAGGCGCGGGAAATACTGCTGGGAACGATAGAGTTGGTGAGTATTGTTCAGTATTCTTTCTCAAAACATTGAGAAATTGTGCTTTGTTTTTAACTGATTTACTTTTAAATGTTTTTATTATTTCTCAAGACAAGTGCATAGACATATTTTTTTCCAGCGCAAGCAGGTTTATAGAGGCTTCTACAATTAGGTTGTTGAGATGGTGTTCTCTAAATTATATTTGAAATTAATATACTACATTCTTAATGTAACTGCTAAAATTACATATGATCAGCTCTGGTCAGTAGCTAAGTAGTGACACTCTCCAGAGACAGTATCAGATGCCCCCACTGAGTGAGACCAGACAAAGCTTGGCACAATGATCTTCCACACACGCACACACACACACACACACACACACACACACACACACACACACACACACACACACACACACACACACACACACACACACACACACACACACACACACACACACACACACACTCCTGGCAAGTGTCCAAGCAGGGCAGCAGAGATGAGTCACCCAGGGCAGCCAGGCTAGCGCTTGGGGAGTGATCGTGTGTCAGCGCCACTGAATGGATGTGTGTTCCTATACACAGGAAGTCTGTGATTGTGGCGGTGTTTGACTTGAGCTCTCTCAGGACCCCGAGCATGAAGGAGAGAAAGGGAGCCTCTCCTCTCTTCATTCATCAAACTCTGTCATAGAGAAGGGGGCACATTGTCACAGAGGTGTATGGCAGTCTGTGAATGGGGCCCTGGCTTGGATTACAGGGAGAGTGAGGAACTGTAGCCTGGAGCAGAACAGTGCTGATAGTCCTACCAGTTGCCTGCTGATAATCCTACAAGAAAGCCATAGCTCAGAACACTAAAGCCCTTCCTCTCATGCAAGTGCAATGCACCATTTCCTCCCTACAAGCCAGTAACCAGTATAGGCTTACAGTCTGTGCCAAAAACCTCCAAATGAACCAAATAGATGGCTGTGTTTGTAAGGTTTTCTGATCGAAAACCCTTTATGTTACCTGCAGTAGGATTCAAAGTGAAACCAAATTGTTTGTGGCCACAAAAGGACATTTTTAATCTTCAAAGTGGTTTGATTCTCATCGTTTTTCTGTTTCTCTCTTTCACAGACCAGAGAAGCCAAGTTGGCTGTAGAGAGCTGAGGTCCACCAAGTACATCTCTGATGGCCAATGCACAAGCATCAACCCCATAAAGGAGCTAGTATGTGCTGGTGAGTGCCTCCCCGCTCAGATGCTTCCCAACTGGATCGGCGGCGGCTACGGCAGAAAGTTCTGGAGCCGGAGGAACAGTCAGGACTGGCGCTGCGTCAACGACAAGACGCGCACCCAACGCATCCAGCTGCAGTGCCAGGACGGCAGCACAAGAACGTACAAAATCACCGTGGTCACCTCGTGCAAGTGTAAGAGGTACTCCCGGCAACACAACGAGTCGAGCCATATGAAGTTTGAGGAGCCTGCCTTGTCTCGGCCCCAGCTTCTCCACAAACACAAAGCCAAAGCCAAAAGGAGGCTAGGGAAGATTAAGCTAAATGAGAATTGGCATGAAGCAGAGCCCTAAGGCAGGACTGCAGAATGCCTCTGTGACTGTGGTCTTGGATTATCTCTTTATTGGGACTGGCTTGTTGTGAGGAGGACCACTGAAAGTGACTTTGTAAAAGCGAATGACATTGGTTGCTTGCTACATCTGAGGGCCAATGGGCACCATTGAGTCATTAGCTAATAAAATGAAATTAACCTAAATGGGGTCATCATGACCAATAGAACTGTCTGGAACCTTAAGATAACTCTCATCATTTAAGTTCTTGTATGACAATGTAAACCTGCTCATAACTCCATTATACAAACAGTTTTACAGCCAATATAATGTAATAAAATAAGCTCTGCATGAAAATGGATTCCCAACACAAAAGCACCACAAATACACAACACAATGTAAATATGTGTACATATATAATATGATATCACATGTCCTCTGAAGTATGATAACATATGTATAAACGTTTTCGATAAGATGTATATGATGTAATATATATGTTGTATTGCTATTCATTTGCTAAACCTTTTAATATGCATCACACATATTTTGCAAAAATCTGTCATTGCTCATGCTTTCATTTTAATAAAACATGTTAACCCAAATTTCCCCTTATTGTATGTTGATTCTTAATTTACCACTTTTAAAATGGACTATTACCCACTATTATTTTTTGCATACTTTATTGATGTTCCCCCTGCAATTATTTTATGTCCTGGGGCCATTTTCAAGTTCTTGTTTCATTGATGTAAGTCCATGTCCTGTGGCAGGCTACTTACACATAGTAATTTAGTTTTAAACATATCTTGGGTGGCAGCGCATGTCGACCACCTACAAATATGTAGGCCTACCCCAAATTGTTCTATGGAACACTAGATGGCATTTCAATGTTGAAGCATGTACAGTTGAAGTCGAAGTTTACATACACCTTAGCCAAATACATTTAAACTAATTTTTTCACAATTCCTGACATTTAATCCCAGTAAAAATTCCCTGTCTTAGATAAGTTATTATCCCCACTTTATTTTAAGAATGAAATGTCAATAATAGTTGAGAGTGATTTATTTCAGCTTTTATTTCTTTCATCACATTCCCAGTGGGTCAGAAGTTTACATACACTCAATTAGTATTTTGTAGCATTGCCTTTAAATTGTTTCACTTGGGTTAAACTTTTTCGGGTAGCCTTCCACAAGCTTCCCACAATAAGTTGGGTGAATTTCGGCCCATTCCTCCTGACAGAGCTGGTGTAACTGAGTCAGGTTTGTAGGCCTCCTTGCTTGCAGACGCTTTTTCAGTTTGTCCCACAAATGTTCTATAGGATTGAGGTGAGGGCTTTGTGATGGCCATTCCAATACGCTTACTTTGTCTTGAAGCCATTTTGCCACAACTTTGGAAGTATGCTTGGGGTCATTGTCCATTTGGAAGACCCATTTGCGACCAAGCTTTAACTTCCTGACTGATGTCTTGAGATGTTGCTTCAATATATCCACATCACTTTTCTTCTTCATGGCGCCATCTATTTTGTGAAGTGCACCAGTCCCTCCTGCAGCAAAGCACCCCCACAACATGATGCTGCCACTCCCATGCTTCACAGTTGGGATGGTATTCTTCGGCTTGCAAGCCTCCCTCTTTTTCCTCCAAACATAACGATGGTCATTATGGCCAAACAGTTCTATTTTTGTTTCATCAGACCAGAGGACATTTCTCCAAAAAGTACAATCTTTGTCCCCATGTGCAGTTGCAATCCGTAGTCTAGCTTTTTTTATGGGGGTTTGGAGCAGTGGCTTCTTCCTTGCTGAGCTGCTTTTCAGGTTATGTCGATATAGGACTCGTTTTACTGTGGATATAGATACTTTTGTACCTGTTTTCTTCAGCATCTTCTCAAGGTCCTTTGCTTTGTTCTGGGATTGATTTGCACTTTTCGTACCAGAGTGCGTTCATCTCTAGGAGACAGAACGCGTCTCCTTCCTGAGCGGTAAGATGACTGCGTGGTCCCCATGATGTTTATACTTGCGTACTATTGTTTGTAGAGATGAATGTGGTACCTTCAGGCATTTGGAAATTGCTCCCAAGGATGAACCAGACTTGTGGACGTCTACAATTTTTTTCTGAGGTCTTGGCTGATTTATTTGGATTTTCCCATGATGTCAAGCAAAGAGGCACTGAGTTTGAAGGTAGGCCTTGAAATACATCCACAGGTACACCTCCAATTGATTCAAATGATGTCAAATAGCCTATCAGAATCTTCTAAATCCATGACATCATTTTCTGGAATTTTCCAAGCTGTTTAAATGCACAGTCAACTTAGTGTATGTAAACTTCTGACCCACTGGAAATGTGATACAGTGAATTATAAGTTGGAAAAATGACTTGTGTCATGCACAAAGTAGATGTCCTAACCGACTTTCCAAAACTATAGTTTGTTAACAAGAAACTGGTGGAGTAGTTGAAATCGAGTTTTAATGACTCCAACCTAAGTGTATGTAAACTTCTGACTTCAACTGTAGGTGAAGTAATCCCATATCGTATAGGCCTACACATACAATTATCATATCCCACTAGTTATACAGTTGCACCAGATCAAGCAATCTTGAATAAATGAATATGCGGCGGGTAGCCTGGGCAGTTAAGAGTGTTGGGCCAGTAACTGAAAGGTTGTTGGTTCAAAACCCTGAGCTGACTAGGTGTAAAATCTCTCAATGTGCCCTTGAGCAAGACAGTTAACCATAATTGCTCATGTAAATCGCTCTGGATAAGAGCATCTACTAAATGACTAAAATGTAAATGTATGCTCAATTGCATCAAGCAGTCAACATTTTAAAAGGCATGAAAGTCATAAATAACCACAAATACATAGTAGATATGATGATATCGAAATCTTGAGAACATCAGCAAAGACCCCACAGATAACATCAGTGACGTGTAGCTCGTATGGGGCTTCCTCGACCGCGCAAATCGAATCAATCACTTGTCTACGCGACTCCGCCCATAAAATAATGAATGGAACGGTACACGGGGATACCGGTAGGATATATTCGTGACATCAATCTTAGTCCGTTTTAACTTCAAATTAATAAATTGTCCTAAAGCATGCAAGAGGAAACGGGCGACATGGCCAGGCCTGTTGATCCAGGGCATTTCTCAACATGCGAAGCCCGGTTGGACAAGCATATTGCGGGACTTCGCAGTGTCGATTTCCCGGTAGCTGTGGTTTTTCCAGCCGGTGGCAGTGGAGAAAGAACGGCGATATTGACACCCAAACAGCTCTGCACGTTTCTCAACAGACTTCTGATAAGCTACACACTTCAAACTTTCGAGAGGTAGCACATGAAGTGTCGAATGTTTGCATGCAAATACATATATGTCCCGTTTGGAATACTGTAGTTTTATGGTCCTGCCCCTTAACCTTGTCACTGCACAAGACAGTGGCCACATGTAAACAAACAATTTCACTGGGGTGCCAACGATGTTATCGTTGAATAAATGTGAGGTTTTGTAATGTCTCAAATTATCCCATTCAAAAGATCTTTACTGAATCCATCAGGTCACACATTACAATTTTGAGTCTTTCTACAACTTCCAAAAACTTTCTACAACGTCCAAAATAGCCTACTTGTTCTTTATACTACCATGTATTTTTGTTTCAATGTGACCATTTCATTTGAATTTGGTTGAAATAATGTATGCAAATAATTTCACCCGAATGTGTTATGTATGGTAATATAACAAGTCATGACACAAGTAATGAAACAAATATACTCAACAAGAATGATATGTCCTAACCGCAGTGCGAAAGCTGTTGACTTATGACTAGACATACTGTTTCTTTGACAGAGTGCCATGGATCCAAAGCATCGTTGTGGTGGTTGCCAAGGAGAGCTTAGATTTGATGATGGACATTATCCACCGCTTCCACCACAGAAATGTCCTAGTGGTACATGGCGGATCTACTCGCCACAGATCTATATTCAATGGGGTCGGGCCCTCAGTGAGTGAGAGGGTGGTATGGCCCGCGTCAAACCAAAGGTGGTCATCATTCATGATGTAGTGCGTCCCTTTGTGGAAGAGGACTTCTTCTTGAAGATAACAATGGCTGCCAAAGAGCAAGGGGTTTGTACATATTCAAAGTCCTCTATCTCTTCCACCGCGACACAGTCAGTGGGGCACAGACGGACCGATTCATTGCTCTCAACTGTAGCCATGTGTACCTACTGTAAGCCATGACAAATGTAAACCACATTGGCTGATATTAGTGGCTAAGGAAGACACTGATATGTTTAGATGGTGATTCATATTTACATTTTATTAGCTGTGACATGATATTGTTGAAGGCTGGTCACAAAAGTGAGAAGTAAGAGCAGGAGCTCTTTGACATTGGGGCTGACTGTGTGTGTGTGTGTGTGTGACTGACTCTCAAAGCCGGCAGTCTGGTCTTCATTAACTTGCCAGTATCCCCGATCATGATTAAATGTCAGTCTCCTCTGAAGAGCATGAGATTAATTTTGATTTTAACAACATGTGTAACACACATAACACATGTTTGCTTTCATTCCATTTGCAAGTCATTTTGCCCCCATTACCTCATTGACCATACTTGTTCTTGGCACAATGGGGATTTTCATCCTCAATCACGTCATGGTCACAAGAAAATAGGATCTCAGGAATGTTGTTTAAAAAGCATTGTATGCACAAGCTGTTGTTTAGCTAGTATTTATTGTTGTTATCCAGCCATGGCTAGAACAATTGTGGTAAGCCTCAAGACACAATAGCATCGGAACCATTTGATACATTATGGATTGATGTGTGTATTTGCCATAAAGAATAAGGAAGAATGACATATTCTGTTCCGTTTATTATTTTGCAGGTTGCTGGGGTTATCCGACCTCTGGTTTCCACAGTGATTGCAACCACATTGGAGGGCTACCTGGACCATTCTCTGGAGAGAACCAAGCCAGTGAGATGCCCCAGGGATTCATCTATGATGTCATCTACTAGGCTTATCAGAGGGTAGGTACTTCTAGGCAGCTCTTGTACACAAAACATTACTTGTAGTCTACCCAAGGTCCAGTTAATAAAAACTGGTAGCCCGATTTTGGGGCTATGTAAAAAATACATAGCCCCGTGAACCCAGCCTGATCTCACGAAAACTCACATTCTGTTTCAATTAAACAGAAAGGGAATGCATCAGTCAGTCTGTTTGACCTGGCTAAAAATTACTATGTTTACCGTGCACATTTGAATTAGGGATGTGACTGATATAACAACCAACTATTGAATGATTTTCTTAAATGGAAATATGCCAACAAGGATGCACCTTGAAACAAAGTCCAAACCAAGCCTTGTACAGTAGTTAGTTTTCACGTTTAGATAATGATTTTGTGAAGTTGTCTCCAGGGGAAATAGAGAACCTTAGGTATCTGCAAAACTTTTTCCAAATCGAGCACTAGTCATGTCCTGCAGGTTTTGAATGTTCCCTCTCAATGTCAAATAATTGCTTTAAAAGGTCCCTTGAATCACATAAAATGACAGTCTGAGAGAGATTTATGCTTAAGAAATAATTAATCCCAGCAATGCGACTAGATGACAAAAGACTTTATGATTCTCATACATCACACCAAGTCTTTACAGTCGTCCATTGTTCACCAGATGTGCTCGAACCTGCAGGGTTTCAAGCTGAAGAGATTGTGGTGTGGGTGCCATCATTTTCACTATGTTCATGGTTATGTCTGGGAAAGAAATGACACATTAATATACTCTGGCACTGTGCAGCCTATCACTCCATCGAACAACAGGAAAAGACCTCTTGGCTTGGCAAAGGTAACTTAAAAATAACATTGAAGTAAAGTGGTTACTACAGGTCTAACTGTCTGTGATTTTTTTTTAATTTACATGTGAGACTATTTGAACATCCAAGAATACTTGTGAAATAATAATGGAAATAATTTCACCGTGGGGTGATATCTCACAAAACTAGAACAAAAAAACAACATGATTTTGGGGATTTTCACAGCATTTAATCATAGAAGGGTCCTTTGGAGGAATGTTTGTTGACATATATTTGACATTTTTTCAAAGTATAATTCATATGAAGCTTTACGTCTTGCTCTGTACTATGAGTAGTATTTTGATTTCAATAACAATTTTCTTACAATAATTTATGAAAATTAAAAAATATAAACATGAACGGTGTTTGGATTTGTTACTTGGAAAACCACTCTATTACATGTAATCTATTACATTCTCTTTATTTGGCTTTTTTTTTACGCCATCCATTCAGCACGAAGCTCCACTATATCCCTATCAGATGAGCGAAGGTGTAGATTTTCCTTTGCTACTTTTTGCCGTAGTTTGGTCGATTTCATTAGTCTTAAATACTTTAGGTCCTTGATGATAAGTAATCCCTTTGATTATATGCCTTTCATTTCAATGCATTATTATGTGTAGGATTTATCTGACATAGTTTGCATTTGTGCCGCGGTCAATTAATGCGCGGGTTATTTGAATCTTGCGATCGGCATTTGAAGTCGGCCTTGTTTTGATTTGATAGCCGGCATTTAATGGCTTTAATATGTAGGCTATGTATTTTTTCGTAAAGCTGACAGAATGTTTTTGGACAATATCCGTTTGATGTGTTAGATTTACCAAGACATCATTTCGTTGTGATAAAAGACACGTTTTTGAATTGCATTCATCAGATTTTGATTGTTTATATGGAAATTGTGTTAGAACATATTCAATATTTATGTTTTATCGTAATGAGTATAAATGTCTCTTTCACACGTATTTGTGGAACAATTCCATATAGGGTGAGTATTGGTTAAATGGGACACAGACAAAAGTAGGACTCTTAAGCTTTGTAATAGATATCTTTAAATATGTACAATGACATAATCAACAATCAATACCCATCAAATACCTAAGTATTTGATGATAAACAATGGGTTCAATGGGTATGACATCATCATTGTGGGTGTGGCATCCCGTGGACTAACAGAGGCATAATGGTAAGTAAAATGACAGTGTTCTGAGGTAAATCATGTTATAAAACATGAAGGAAGGATATTCACTGTCTCATTACAACATATTTTGTAATGGGATGTAATTGAGAAACAAAATTACTGTAAGTGGTTTTTGTACTACAGTACTCTCACCTTTTTAAAATATTACAATTTTGGCAGTTTCCCATTATTTTTACAACAATTATTTTACCAGGTAAGTTGACTGAGAACACATTGTCATTTACAGCATTGACCTGGGGAATAGTTACAGGGTATGAATGAGCCAATTGGAAGCCGGGGATAATTAGGTGGCCATGATGAGGTCCAGATTGGGAATTTAGCCAGAATGCCGAGGGTTAACACCCCTGCTCTTACGATGAGTGCCATGGGATCTTTAGTGACCACAGAGAGTCAGGACACCTGTTTAACGTCCCATCCAAAAGAAGGCACCCATACACAGGGCAATGTCCCCAATCACTGCCCTGGGGCAAGGGATATTTTTTTGTTGTTGACCTGTGTAAAGAGTGCCTTGTACTGGCCCTCCAACAGCGCTTCCAGCATAATCTGGTCTCCCACCCAGGGACCAACCAGGACCAACTCTGTGTATCAGAGGCAAGCCAGCAGTGGGATTCAGGGTGGTATGCTGCTGCCAATTGCCTACTGTCAAACTGGGAGACCCTGTTACTTTAAAACTGACACTCCCCTAGGTCATTTTAATGGAGAAATACCATTTTGAAATAGATGTTTCCTTAACAGATATCCATTTTCTTAATAGGATCAAATGTTCCATTTAATTTTCCTTCATTCTGCTATCGGCTAGCTTGCTAGCGAAAGCTAGCATAGCTTCATTTTACTTGGAAAGATATGACCTCACCAACATTAAAAACCCTAGCTATCTATGTACATAACCATACAAGAATAGTGCCTTCAGAAAGTGTTCACACCCCTTGACCCTTTTCAAATGTTGTTGTGTCACTGGCCAAGACAATACCTCATATTGTCAAAGTGGAATAATGTTTTTTGAATTGTTTACAAATAAATAGAAAATAAAAAGCTGAAATGTCTTTTCAATAAGTATTAAACCCCTTTGTCATGGCAAGCCTAAATAAGTTCATAAGTAAAAATGTGAATAAAACATGGACTCACTCTGTGTGCAATAATAGTGTTTAACAATGTTCTGTAAGGTCCCTCAGTCGAGCAGTGAATTTCAAACACCGATTCAACCACAAAGACCACAGAGGTTTTCCAATGCCTTGCAAAGAAGGGAACCTATTGGAAGATGGGAAATTTTGTTATAAAAAGCAGACATTGAATATCCCTCTGAGCATGGTGAAGTTATTAACTTACGCTTTGGAGGGTGTATCAATACGCCCAGACACGACACAAATACTTCCTAGCTCAAAAACTCCATTTTTAGCCCAGTTTCTGGATAGGAAGGAAACTGCTCGGGATTTCAACATCAGGCCAGTGGTGACTTTAAAACAGTTACATAGTGTAATGGTTGTGATAGGAGAAAACTGAGGATGGATCAACAACATTCTCAATCTCTTCATTCAAAGACCCAATCATGGACACTCTTACTGACAGTTGTGGCTGCTTTGCATGATGTGTTGTCTCTACCCTCTTGCCTTTGTGCTGTTGTCTGTACCCAATAATGTTTGTACCCTGTTTTGTACTGCTACCATGTTGTGCTGCTACCATGTTGTTGTCATGTGGTGTTGCTACCATGCTGTGTTGTCATGTGTTGCTGCCATGCTATGTTGTTGTCTTAGGTCTCTCTTTATGTAGTGTTGTGGTATCTTTTCTTGTTGTGATGTGTGTTTTGTCCTCTATATATATACACTGCTTAAAAAAATAAAGGGAACACTAAAATAACACATCCTAGATCTGAATGAATGAAATATTCTTATTAAATACTTTTTTCTTTACATAGTTGAATGTGCTGACAACAAAATCACACAAAAATTATCAATGGAAATCAAATTTGTCAACCCATGGAGGTCTGGATTTGGAGTCACACTCCAAATTAAAGTGGAAAACCACACTACAGGCTGATCCAACTTGATGTAATGTCCTTAAAACAAGTCAAAATGAGGCTCAGTAGTGTGTGTGGCCTCCACGTGCCTGTATGACCTCCCTACAATGCCCGGGCATGCTCCTGATGAGGTGGCGGATGGTCTCCTGAGGGATCTCCTCCCAGACCTGGACTAAAGCATCCGCCAACTCCTGGACAGTCTGTGGTGCAACGTGGCGTTGGTGGATGGAGCGAGACATGATGTCCCAGATGTGCTCAATTGGATTCAGGTCTGGGGAACGGGTGGGCCAGTCCATAGCATCAATGCCTTCCTCTTGCAGGAACTGCTGACACACTCCAGCCACATGAGGTCTAGCATTGTCTTGCATTAGGAGGAACCCAGGGCCAACCGCACCAGCATATGGTCTCACAAGGGGTCTGAGGATCTCATCTCGGTACCTAATGGCAGTCAGGCTACCTCTGGCGAGCACATGGAGGGCTGTGCGGCCCCCCAAAGAAATGCCACCCCACACCATGACTGACCCACCGCCAAACCGGTCATGCTGGAGGATGTTGCAGGCAGCAGAACGTTCTCCACGGCGTCTCCAGACTCTGTCACGTCTGTCACGTGCTCAGTGTGAACTTGCTTTCATCTGTGAAGAGCACAGGGCGCCAGTGGCGAATTTGCCAATCTTGGTGTTCTCTGGCAAATGCCAAACGTCCTGCACGGTGTTGGGCTGTTAGCACAACCCCCACCTGTGGACGTCGGGCCCTCATACCACCCTCATGGAGTCTGTTTCTGACCGTTTGAGCAGACACATGCACATTTGTGGCCTGCTGGAGGTCATTTTGCAGGGCTCTGGCAGTGCTCCTCCTGCTGCTCCTTGCACAAAGGTGGAGGTAGCGATCCTGCTGCTAGGTTGTTGCCCTCCTACGGCCTCCTCCACGTCTCCTGATGTACTGGCCTGTCTCCTGGCAGCGCCTCCATGCTCTGGACACTACACTGACAGACACAGCAAACCTTCTTGCCACAGCTCGCATTGATGTGCCATTCTGGATGAGCTGCACTACCTGAGCCACTTGTGTGGGTTGTAGACTCCGTCTCATGCTACCACTAGAGTGAAAGAACCGCCAGCATTCAAAAGTGACCAAAACATCAGCCAGGAAGCATAAGAACTGAGAAGTGGTCTGTGGTTACCACCTGCAGAACCACTCCTTTATTGGGGGTGTCTTGCTAATTACCTATAATTTCCACCTGTTGTCTATTCTATTTGCACAACAGCATGTGAAATTTATTGTCAATCAGTGTTGCTTCCTAAGTGGACAGTTTGATTTCACAGAAGTGTGATTGACATTGTGTTGTTTAAGTGTTCCCTTTATTTTTTTGAGCAGTGTATATATATATATATATTTTTTTTTTATTATTATTTTTTTTTATTTTAAAAATATTTTTTATCCCATCCCCACAGGAGGCCTTTTGCCTTTTGGTAGGTAGTCATTGTAAATAAGAATTTGTTTTTAACTGACTTTCCTAGTTAAATAAAGGTTTTTTAAAAATCATTTAAATAATAATTGTAATTACTCCACAATACTAACCTAATTGACAGAGTGAAAATGAGGAAGCCTGTACAGAATAAAACATTTTCCAAAACATGCATCCTGTTTGAAACAAGGCACTAAATTAATGCTGAAAGAAATGTGGCAAAGCAAATCACTTTTTGTCCTGTATACAAAGTGTTATGTTTGGGGAAAATCCAATACAACATATTACTGAGTACCACTTTCTATATTTCCAAGCATAGTGGTGGCTGCATCATGTTATGGGTATGCTTCTAATCTTTAAGGACTGGGGAGTTTTTCAGGTTAAAAAAGAAACGTAATTGAGCTTAGCACAGGCAAAATCCTGGAGGAAAATCTTGTTCCGTATACTTTCCACCAGACACTGGGAGATAAATTCACCTTTCAGCAGGACAGTAACCTAAAACACAAGGCCAAATCTACACTGGAGTTGCTTACCGAGAAGACAGTAAATGTTCTTGAGTGGCCCAGTTACAGTTTTGATTTAAATCTGCTTGAAAATAAATGTCAAGACTTGAAAATGGTTGTCTAGCAATGATCATCAACCAATTTGACAGAGCTTGAAGAATTTTGATAAGAATAATGGGCAAATGTTGCACAACCCATGTGTCGAAAGCTCTTTAGAGACTTAGGCAGAAAGACTCACAGCTGTAAGCTATTCCAAAGGGGATTCTAACGTGTTGACTCATGGGGTTGAGTACTTATCTAATTAAGATATATTAGTGCTTTATTTTTCATAGTATTTCGTGTAGATCATTAATTATTAATGTTCCACAAAAATACCTAGTGTTTTTAATACATTTAATTTATCACGAATATATATTATTCATGTACCCTCTCAATTATCCTTCTTTACAATAAATAATTAAGTGTCCCACTTTGCCAATCAAGGTGGCCCAATTTGCCAGTATTGGATGCGTTACTTGAAAAAGTACTATTATAGTATTACAATATTTGAACACAGTAACTTGTTATATTATTCCATTACTGATACAAGTAATACATTACTGTAATGCGGTACTTTTGTAAAGCATTACCCCCAACACTGAAAATGTTTTGATTTGCTATATTTTTTCATATATTGTTGAACATAATATACTCTGTGGGCATTTCAAAGTTCCAGAGTGGGATCTCTTCTACTGTTAAAGTTATGATCCGATTTGTAAGG
The DNA here is from genome assembly GCF_034236695.1 of Oncorhynchus nerka. Classification (NCBI taxonomy): domain Eukaryota; kingdom Metazoa; phylum Chordata; class Actinopteri; order Salmoniformes; family Salmonidae; genus Oncorhynchus; species Oncorhynchus nerka. Next base: position 22,508,693 of record NC_088398.1, on the reverse strand, counting down.
ATTACAAACAGTGATTGTGAAAATCGATTCAAAACAGTTGCCCTCTGCTGGTGATTTGCAGGATGTGCAATGATACAATTAAAATGAGGGCTGTGATTGGTTACATTGCCTACTATGACAATTTCTCTGTATAAAATTGTCCATAACATCAAAACTAGCAGAGATCCCACTTTGGAACTTTGATATGCCTGTAGAGTATACTATATTCAACAATATATTAAAACATTTGCCATATCGAAAAGGGTATGTTTTCAATATTCATGTTTCTATTTTTAAATATTCATACATTAATGTAAGAAAATCATTATTGAAATCAAAATGTTACTTATATTACAGAGCAAGTGGCAAAGCTTCATATGAAAAACATTTTTCTTTGTAGCACCTACAGATGAAACATTCTAACGTCTTAAAGGAGGCCTGGGTAAGACCATAATGTCACAAATGTTCCAACTTCAATTCATTATTTCTCAATTGTGCTTTATGATACAAATGTCAAATATGTCAATAATCCTTCCTCCAATGGACCCTTCTATGGATTAAATGTTGGGAAAATCTCCCAAATCATATTTTTTTAACCTAGATTCGTCAGGAATCACCCCTTTGACCAAAATCATAAATGTGTGGATTCTTATCTTAAAATGTAGGCTTATAACTTTTACATTGTAAGATTTTCTGTCTATCACAAATCCGTCACTGCAAAAATTCACCATATTTATATTTCAACCAGCCCAGATACTTCAGAGCTCTGCTATTTGAACCTTGGGTCGATTTAGATGATGATGCAGATACCAGTTTTTTGAAGGACGTAGGAAGCCTTGACGGAGAGCCGAAGTACGGTTCCAATTGGAGCCCCATTTGTCTGCAGTTATTTTGGTTCCTGGCACCTACGCATTTTAGATTACCAGGGAGCCCTGTTGGTTTTGGCTTTGACTCTGAAAATGAGAGCACATTCACTATGCAAGTGAAGTGGAGTGTCAAGGCCAGTCAAGTAGCATTTCACTGATAATTAAGACAAATTTGTTGTGATGTAAGTGTATTTGTGAGAACCAGAGACTGGCGCGATGGGGAGTGCCCCACCCCCTCTCCACTTGTGTCCATCGAAGTTGGGGAAGTGTAAGGTGTCTGTCAAGTTAGCACTGTAGGACATATTCTGCATGAGCCTCACATTTGTAGTTTGACATGCATTGAGCCTGGCAGAACTCTGGTCTGAAAAGACAAAGGGGAGACACGCTATCCTTGTCCCCAGTGCACGCCTTTGTACTGGGAGAGAATTCTACAGGTTCGATTACCACAGGACGCAGTCATATTTCTCCTTCAGTTCCAGGGTCCTGAGAAAAAGGCCCTCTCTTTTATAACCCTGATAAAATATTGCCCGCATATTATCTCAGGTAGCATGAGTTAGCCTTTGATTTAGCCTTTGTAGTCCACACACAGTATCTTAAAAGCCATGAGCTCATCGCTTATATCACTTTTTCAATGCAATGTGATCTACAGCGCCGGCAATCTGATTCCAATGTCTTCTCACTGCACTGGGCCAAAGTGTTATGAACTCAACTTTCCTCTGATTTGGTGTGGCAGGTAGCCTAGTGGTTAAGAGCGTTGGGCCAATAACCGAAAAGTCACTGGTTAGAATCCCCGAGCCGACTAGGTGAAAAATCTGTTTAGATGTAACTATGGTTGATGTGAGTTTGTGAGCTATCCTCTTTTGTTTGTCCCCAGAAGACTTTCTCAACTCTGTTTATGAAATAGGAACTAACTCAGTTTGTTATGCATCGTCAACAATCCCACGTCTCTTGTCCTCATAGTGCAGCGAGTCGGACTTTAAGTTTGGCACAGAGTGCCTTCCTCTGGCGCTGCAGTACTGCGGCACCAATGCCAAGCCCATCGAGGGCCCGCCAACCCTGTGGAAGGTGAGCAAGCCTGGGACACTGGAACTCAGTTTGGGACAATACCTTTAAGCCTAAATTAGGCCATTGTCATAGCTCTAGTTGTATTCTTATTACTAGTTTGTTATACAGGGACAAGTACAGATCTGAATTTATACATTGTCTATTGTATTTAATACTACTTGATATGATGACTGAAAGTAAAGTTTTTTAAATGTTTTTTTATAGCATTGAAATAAGCCAGTAATCGGGTAAGGCCTATGAATCTAAATATATTTGCACTAAAATAAACAATGCTTTTTAGAACAGGTTTAATGCTAACATGTTGTTAAACTAAGTTTATTTCTACTGTAGGTGACCTACAAAGGAGATTTGGCTGCAGCAGAGTCCATTGTCAAAGGTATATATCTGTATACATTTTTATACACAACTTTGTCATTGTGCTGTTTTGTTTGTACTTTATCATCACTTTATCATTGTACTGTTTGTAAGTGCAATATTTCCATGATCGTTGTTTATCTCGACAGTAAAACCACGTACTTTATAGACCTAATGTACGTTAGCACTATTTTCTATACCACATAAGTGACGTAAAGGCATTTTGTCCTGTGTGAGACAATGCCAGTTCAGAATGGAATAGAGTGTAGATGAGAAATAGAATAGTCTTTTATTGTTCTCCCAGGAAGATATTCTACCAAGTCTTGTTTTTAAGTTTGTCAGAAAGTAAGGGAGGGTATTTGCAGTCTGTGATGTGAATGCCATCTATACAAGTCAGGGCAGGGTAGAGCCATCATGTTCTCTGCACAGTCAGGGAAACATCCATAAAGTCATCAGTCCTACTCTTTACCTCTGTATGCACCTGGGCCGTCCAACTGGATTATGACATATTGAGCATAGTAATTATACCAAGAGAGCTTTGTGTGTGAATGAATTCATTGTTAGTGTGTGTTGGGAGCATATGCAAGAATACATCTTCATTCATGTGTGTGCGTGTGTCTTTGGCACATCACTTCCCCACGTAAATCAAGTTGAATTGCGAGTGCTGCTGATTTAAATGAATTCTCGCTATGTTTAAAGATGATTATCATTGCTTAGTAATGGAGATTTGCCGCAAAAGTGGTCAAAGTACACTTTCTTTTTCAGAGACTCTCTCCCAGTCGGCCTGTGTTGTCACAGGTGAGTCTGCACAGGCTACAGAGCTGGCCAACGCTCTGCAGAGGCGCATGAGCGCTTTGGACATGGTATGGTGATGATTACAATTACAATATTTGTGAGATTTTACATGCGATCATCACATTGATGTTTCATCCACCCCTCCGACAACACCCCTCTCCCAGACCATGTGAGCTCCGCTTGGGTGGGCCCCGGTTAGACTTGCCATCTGCTGTTAGACCTATAATGGAGCTTGTCTGAAGGCTTCCAAACCCCCCCCCCCCCCCATCCCCCCTCTGCCTCTCCACCACTCCACCTCCCCGGCATGACGGAAAGCAGATGGCAGTCATATAGTTCATGCCATGGGAATGATCTGATTAATTGAGTGTTCAGCGATGACTCTTCACTACAGCCCATCATGTTGAAGGACAACCAGTGTCCCCATACCGTCCCCGTATGACATATCTCCCGTTCATTCTCAGTCAAGGTGAAGGGGTCACAGGTTGCCATATCGTCCCCACAAATCACATTGCACTTCTCCATTCTCATGAATTATATAACAGACATCCCGGCCTCCTACCATACCGTCCCCACATCGCCGTCGAGTCTCTTCCTTCCTGCGTATATCGAAAAGTATATACATCCTCCCTCGGTAGTTGACAACAGAGGGGGGAAATGCATGGTGGATGAAGTGTGTTGGTGAACCAGGGAGAGCACAGACACACAGACAGCTCATCCTCCTGTGAAGCAGTGCCAAGCCCTTCATCAGGCAGTACGCGTCAAACAGGCAGCGGATCTAGCTGTCGTGGTGCTAGGCAGACCCCGGAGACGTATGGGATCCTAGGAACCTAAGGCTTTGGCTCTGATTGGAACCATCGTTCCTTGCACACGGGTGCCCGGTGGGGTCGTGTTGCAGTGCACGCGTCTGGGACCAGATACATCCTTCCCAGGGGTTCGAGGGAGATGAAAGGAGAGGAAACGGAGGAGTTAGCTTTGTGATCAGTGCCATTAATGAATCTAATACAGGGGATAAGGGAGGTAGAGCCTGAGCTGGAGCTTGGAGGCGAGCACACAATGTGGTGTGTGTGCAGGTGGAGGATTTGGCTGCGTGTGTGTTATTGTGGGGAGAATATGATTAGGGGATTCTCATAGCAGGATGAATATGGACGTGATCCCATAATCATAGTGGAAGATACAAAATAAACATGAAATTGTATTAATATGCAATATATTATAAACAATGTTCTTGTTAGCACTTTTATTTCTTGTTCTATACATAATGTTAGTCAAATATTATTATTATTATTTTTTATCACTTGTCCTCTATCAGACATTCCCAGACCGTTCAAACAAACAGCTTTCTTCGCCATTCATCATTTTTGATTTAATAAAGTAAACCTATTAGTGCCACATTTATTTCAGTGTCTTGAGACAAAGGAATTGGAATTTTACCACAAAAACATAATTCTGACATTACAGTAGAGCTGCCACTGAAACATCTGCATGTTTTTTTCATTTTAAATTTAGGCTCTGAGTCCATTTGTGTCGGAGCCCAATCTAATAGACATTAGTGTCATGATAGGAAGGGAGGATCTGATGAAGGGAGAACACCTCCATCCCCTCCTTATCTTTAACATTTTGAGCTTGGTATAAGATAGTATTTCATATTCACTCAAGATTAAGTGCAGTCTTGGAACACATGAATTATATCCCTCCTTTTTCAAAAATATGAACCTTGACCTACTAGATATTTAGTCATGGACACAGCCAGATAGATGAACAGCTAGGTCGGGACAAAGCTCACTGAACTACACTTTGAGCACTATATTCAAATCATGTCTATCCTTTCTCTTTGTCTGAGTTTCTCGGCATTTCGAACAAGCAACTCATAGTTTGAAAAAGTAATAGGTAACGCTTTATTTTATAGCCTGTTTTAATCTGGGACTTGGTATTTCTAAGGTCTTTACTAGGAAACAATGTTGGTAACATCTTTCTGAATTGAAACTCATAGTTTGGGGCAGTTCTCTTTTTTTCCTCTGGCAGCCTGGAACTTGATTTCTGTCTCGGTCACGAAATCTCTGGCGTGTCTTGTACTTGGTCCTTGACCTCCTGTCTCCTTGGCTCTCCCAGACAGACTTCTTGAACAAACATCCCATTCCAGAATTTCATGCCCAACTAACCTTGTTTAAATCATGTCAGAAAATATAATCTCGCAAATCTACATTTCTGACTGATGCTTTTCCCTCAGAACCCACAAGCAACTTATCTTTCTGGATCAAATAACCCTCCACATGTTTCCCGTAACCATTTCATATTTCTAATTGTCGCTGTTATTCTAAACGGTTCAAAGTCAGTGACAAACACAGAGCGTGGATGTTTGTTTCTGTGTTTATTTCCTCTTGTGTATGAAATGTTGGACAGGACCAGGGAAGAATTACTGGGAAAACAGAAGAGATGAACATGAAATGGACACACTGACTGTAGCATGTTGTACAGCTTCATTTCATTTGTATTCAAGGGCTAAATTCGTGGAAAGATACTCAGCTAAAATGTGGTTACAATTACAGTGAACAAAAATGCTTTTACTATTTTGGACTGTGCTGAATTTTGATTCGATTTACAGTGTAATGTCATTTAACTTGGCTCATCTGCAATTCTGTCCCCAGGCTTCTTTGTACGCTTTATCATTCTGCCAGCTCGGAGAGACAAAGAGAACCCAGCAGTGGTTCCTTGTCTCTTTCATTTGTTCTAATGAGCAATCCAGCCATGGAGAGAATTTAGCTTAAGATCAATGGTGTTCAACTCTAGTCCTGGAGCTACGTAATGTATGCTGGTTTTGTCCTTGCTTTCTAATCAGGGACTCATTTATTATTGGGTAACCAGGTGTGTGGACTGAGACTCTCCGGTTGAAATGAATTGATGAAGTGCCAGGGAGAAATTAATTCCTGCATGGAAAACCCTCTTGGACTGTAGTTGAGCTCCCCTGCATTCCAATATAATTTAACAGCACTAACTAACATCACAATTTGGTTTATTTCACATTTTAATAAAGTATTTCTGCAAAATGTTTCTTTGTGTCTTTCTTCGAGGAGGTGGATGTGATCTCAGACTTGATAAGGAGACGATCTCTGTCAAAAGAGTGGAACTTTATTTGAGTTTCTGTAAGTTCACACTTCAGGAGTTTAGGAAAACAGAATATAAGTAAGCCTGTTTAAACACTATGAAAATGCTTTATGTTATTGCCAAAATGTAAATTTTTTGCTGTTCAGATAGCCAACTCAACAATATTCCACTCTTTTCTGACAATTGCTTTTAATTTGTATCCATACGTGAACAGTTCTTGCTTGCCTGAAGTTGGAAAAACGCTGAGTGCGTTGGAGGAGGCAGACCGAGCACTCCTGCATCCAGTGGTCATTAGTTAGGTGAGTTGAGTTCACATGGGGATACATGTGTGAATAGAGCCTCATACTGGTGATTGGGGACACTGCCCTGTGTAGGGTGCCGTCTTTCGGGTGGGACGTTAAACAGGTGTCCTGACTCTCTGAGGTCATTAAAGATCCCATGGCACTTGTCGTAAGAGTAGGGGTGTTAACCCCGGTGTCTTGGCTAAATTCCCAATCTGGCCCTCAAACCATCACGGTCTCCTAATAATCCCCAGTTTACAATTGGTTCATTCATCCCCCTCCTCTCCCCTGTATCTATTCCCTAGGTCCTTGCTGTAAATGAGAACGTGTTCTCAGTCAACTTACCTGGTAAAATAACAGAAAAAAAATATGAATTCACAGTTGCCTTACCAACACTCTTGTTCTGGTACTGGAAATTATACTCTCTTCAGTTCTCTATGCTTGGGGTTCTTTGCCCCTTACTGTTCACTTTGCTTGTTGTGAGTTGGCCCTGTTGCTTTAAGGATGGACTGTAAGCTTGCGAAGGCCATGGAACCCTCTGATGTTTGGGTATCCCAGTAGCAATCGCACACATTCAGAACAAGGTGAGTTAGCAGTGTTAACAGAGAACATTGTGTATATGGGTGTTGTCTGTGCTTAGTGGACTTAGTGGACGTTTATCATGGCTCAATCAGGTTTCCCACACTGTGAATGAACTTGTGTTGGGTGTTTTCTGAAGCACACGTCTGGCCCGGGCAAGCTCTAGTTTCCTCAAGGTACATGTACTACATGGCCAGCCAACCTTTTTCCACTTGTAAAATGTTCACTTTGCAGTCTACCTCTGGTCCCTCCGACGAAACGATGTTGCTGTTTAGAAACCCTATACCCCCCCCCCCCCTGAGAGCACTTCACTCCTTTCACTTACCGTTTGGCTCGGTTCAGATGTCAATATCAACCACAGAGCAACATTAACTCATGACAGCTCAAGTAGAATCCCCCGCGATATAATCTAATTGGAACCCAAAATAAATATTTACGGTATGAAGGTCCTATTGGCTTTTTGTGATTTGACCTTTTCACCCCGGCAACAGCACAACTGCCAAAACAAAGTGAGGGGAAAGAGGTACAGTGGGCTTGAGGAAGTTGCATTCTGTTTTTCTCTAAGCAAGTCTTTACGTCTTCAAAACAACTCAGTTTTAATCATTGCAAATGCCATACAGGATAACTTGATTAAACCGCCTGCCTTGATTTGTGTTGTAAGGCCTTGTTAGGTCTTCAGTAAATCTCTGTGCATGCAAGTACTCATACACACACACACACACACACACACACACACACACACACAAACAGCTCCTCTCCGGTGGTGTGAATTGGCCCTGGTTCCAGGCTGCATTAAGGTGGGAGCATCGCTCTCCACCACACCAAAGTAAATGCATCTGTGTCTGAGTTTTCCCCACAGCTCTTACTGTGGACCAGATGCCCTTTTCCCAGGTAGAGAACCCTAGGACTCCCTAGATCCAGCACCTTATTAAAAATACATTTACTCCCGGCCTAAGTCGATTTCATGGCAGCTTAAGGATGTCCTACATTGAACATCAGCATCATGGGAAGGCTTAAATCCAAACAGAGTTAGCGAGGTGGGAGCTGAATTCAAAACAAGAGTTGCCTCACAGAGCGATCTCAGAATTTCCCTCTCTTAAGTGAGGACGCAAAATCAACAGTGAAGGATATCTGGGTGGCATTAGATGGCACACGTTGTTCTTTCTTGAGGACATAGTCCAGCGTTTCCCAAACTCAGTTCTCGAGAACCCAAGGGTTGCACATTTTGTTTTTTACCCTAACATTAAACAGCTGATTCAAATGATCAAAAGTGGATGATTATTTGATTATTTGAATCAGCTGTGTAGTGCTAGGGCAATAAAACAAAATGTGCACCTCTTGGGGTCCAGAGGACCGAGTCTGGGAAACCCTGGCTTAGTCTGTATTATTAAACAATGACCTAGCAATCAGAGTGGGAGATAATCGAGTTTCACAGACAGAGTGCGTGGCAATCGATTCAGTATGTGCCTGGTAATGATCCCGTCTAGACTTAAGCCAAACTGGCACCTTCTACTGCAGCAAAACAAATCAATAATACCACTTATTTGAATTAAAACAGATGTTGATAGATGACAAGTGACTTACTTTACTTATAGTCACATAATGATGTATAATAGGTTTATAACAGATTAATTAACACATTTGACATTGAGCTTACAACACAAAAATCCAGTATAAGAAGACATAATTGGAGTGAATTCACCCTGTCGAGCGTCAGTCAACAGCCCAATTAGACGTTTAGCAGCAGCAGCAGTGTAGACTCACATGCTTTCCCATCCCATGCATGACACACTAAGTGACTCATCAGTGCTGGTTTATGCTGTCTTAAGGTGGGCCCATCTATCTAAATAAACACAGTGAGGCCTTTCCACCTGAACCAGAGGGATTACTACCCCCAGAGTCCTATCCGACGTGTGTTTACCCCGAACACGACAACACACTCCTTCAACATCCCTCCACAAACGAGGACCTTTAAATAAACATGCTTGTTCAGTCGTAAGCTCGTCTTTCTTAGGAGTGTTTTGAACAATGTGCTTTAATTGATCCAATGGTTTAATCATCCTCTAAGACTCTGTAAGAGATTGTCATTATTGGCAGGAGATGCATGTCTGACTGGGTGTGGTGGGTCTTCTTTTGATAGGTGTATTTGAGCGTGTCGAAGGACGATTCGTCCGCCAGCGAGCCGATGGGAGGAGAGCCGGCGGCCATGATGGAGCCAAGCTCGGAAATATTTTAGTCTATGGTACCCAGCTTTATCACTCAAAGGTATGACCCCTTGTTTTTTTTTTTTATGTGTGTCTGGCCTTACGTTCCCCTGGATTTAGAGTCCCCCTGGAATGCACTTTTCAAAAAACCAAACAAAAGAGAACAAATGAGAACTGTGTAAGTCCTTGTTCCAGAGTCTTGTCTCCTCATGCATTTGGTCTTGAGGCTAATTGTGCTGTCTGTGTTAGATGTTGGATGTGTGTGTGTGCGTGTGTGTGTGTGCGTGTGCTTACATGTGTGGGTGGGTGTGTGGATGATTGGTGGGTGGAATATGACCTTTTAACCTTTCCACCCAGACACGGATGTTCTGTTTTGTTTTTAATAAAAGAAACATGCAGATGATAAAGATGTCCTCCAAGTGTGAAAAAGCCATGTTACACTTACACACACATTGGTTCAAGTGTTTGCCCTACCGCATACATACCTCAGCTGTGTCTCATGGGAAGGCTCTGCTCTGGATGGTGTTTGAGGTTCCCCATTTGGCCTGTCAAAAGTTCACTGCAGTTGTCAGGGTTGATGCGGTTGACGTGAAATGTGTTCCTGTCGGCATTTACATGATTATATGAATGTGAAACCCTCCTAACACTGGATTAGAGATGGCGGGATATGTGTTACTGAAGAGATTGGATTACTGCAGGCTAGTGGCTACGTTGCGCTCACCCACAACAGTAGGTCGCAACAGCTGGAAAGGATACAGAAAAGCCAGATGTTCTCACAATAGAAAAGCCCCCCCCCCCCCCCAAAAAAAACATATAATGGTTGTAATCTTGTTTGTGCAACAATTGATATACATGCCAGTGAGCTTTGTGTTTGGACAAATGACAGCTTCCATTTCTTGGCAGCAATAACACATCACAAACCAATGGCAGTACCTCACTGTTCGTTGCAGATGGAGAGAGGTCTCAACCATCTCTTTTGATTTGAGCCTTGTCAGCATCAGCTAGGAGGAAGTCAACCTGAGTAATGGAGTGAAGATGGATTTCCATTTTTTAGAGTGTCGACGACGTGCGGCCGTCGGTCTTTGACGTCAACGTGTCATCTAATTAAAACAAGGTGCTCTGTATTCTTTACGGGGAAGCGTGTGATGCACCTACTTCACATGTGAGTTTGATTGTGCTATCGGATGTTGGGTCTTTGGTCCGCAATTCCCAGCATGCCAGAGTCTTCCACTGACCTATGGAGAGTGATGCTCTTAATTAGTCATTCCTGTTCCAGTTTTATGAGAAAATGCTTATCCTTGTCAGATAGTGGAATAGCCGACTAAGACCTTGCATAAATCACTGTGATAGGTTTTCTGTTATAATGAGGATAATTCTTCCCAGATGGGCTTATTCATTCTTGTCAAAACTCCCTATTTCAGTCCTCCTGGCCTCCAGATATGTACAAATATATCTATGTTAATGGACAGCCACAACTTAAATTCATTGCATCTGTGTTATTTCATTTTCATATCACCCAAATGGCTGGACAGTATTTAATGAATTGTAATTTAATACAATATCCCAAAGGTACTTAAAAGCCTTGTTCAATCAGACATTGTAACTGGGAAACCTAACCAAGATTGCATGTAGAGTTCCTATACTGTACATGACAAGGCGCAAAGAGCAAACCTTAGGTTACCATTGTGTGAAAACAGATTGAAATGTATCGACCTATGACGGATGTTAGCCAAGCACTCACTGACACACATTGACACTGTAATTATAACAAAAATTGAAAGTCAGTGATTGTTTTTTGTGTGTTTTTCTCTCCAAACGAAATGTTAAATAGCAATATTGTTTTTGGTATGCTAGAATTTCCATGTTGTTTAGAGATGGAATTCTTTAGTTAGTCATGTAGAGGGATTCTTGTTGTTAGAACTTGATAAGGATCAGTAAACCCACTCTGGTAAATACAGTTTCAAATATCGTATTGAAAACAGTTGTTCTTATTGTTGGAGACTCGTCTGATTTCCCCTTTGACATCTGTAAGTATAGATTTTGTCATGTTTCATTACCTCGTATGCCAAGACATTTGGCCATTCTATGGGATTGCTGCAATAATTCCACTGTGGAGAACCTGGGGCGAAATCTCACCCAAGAATCTAATCGAATGTGAGGAGATTTGTTATTTTAAACCTTCACTGACTGGAATGAAACACATTATTTTACTAATGATATACAGTACCGGTCAAAAGTTATAGAACTCCTACTCATTCAAGGTTTTTCCTTTATTTTTACTATTTTCTACATTGTAGAATAATAGTGAAGACATCATAACTATGAAATAACACATATGGAATCATGTAGTAACCAAAGAAGTGTTAAACAAATCAAATTATTTTTTTTTTTTATTTTAGATTCTTCAGATAGCCACCCTTAGCTTTGCACACTCTTGGCATTCTCTCAACCAGTTTCATCTGGAATGCTTTTCCAACAGTCTTGAAGGAGTTCCCACATGGTCAGCACTTGTTGGCTGCTTTTCCTTCACTCTGCGGACCGACTCATCACAAACCATCTCAATTTGGTTGAGGTCGGGTCATCTGATGCAGCACTCCGTCACTCTCCTTCTTGGTAAAATAGCCCTTACACAGCCTGGAGGTGTGTTGGGTCATGTCCTGTTGAAAAACAAATGATAGTCCAAGATGGCGTAGCAGTAAGTCGTCCTGTCGTATCGTCTCTCTGTAAATATCGTCTCTTTTTCGTTTAGTTTTAGATATTTTTCTTCGCACATCTTTAAAAACATTTTGCTAAACCTAAGCTTCCAGATACTCTCCTGCAACCCGCCTCACCCAATGTAGCTACTTTTCCTAAAGTATTTATATTTACTTCGGAACCGGGACCCCTCAACTGAAGCTAACCACCAGCTATGCTAGCGGTCTTCGGCTAACCGGTCATCAGCTAACCTTTAGCTCGGAAAGCTCTCGCCAGTTCGAACAACGCGACGCTAACCAGAGCATAACGGACCTATTTATTTTTTATCCCCGGATTCCCACCGTACACGGAACATTTTTCAGCTGGATCTTCACAACTAGCTATCGAGCTAAACCGCAACCCTGGTCGATTACTCCTGGCTAGCGTTTCCACCCACGTAGCTTGAAGCTAACCCGGCCAGACCTCCTGTGCTCCTAGCATACTCCTGGGCTACAATACCCGGACTCACGACCGGTCTATCGATGTCACTGCATTAAGAGGAATAAACAGACTCACCCTACCGCGACGTCCTCTAAAGGCTAACTCTCTAGCCCTCGCTATCTCCTTGCTTGCTAATTCGGCATGCTAACTGCTAGCTTGTTTAACCCAGGTCCGCTAACTACTACCTTGTTTACCCCGGCCTGCTAATCTGTTAGCTTGTTAGCACAGGCCTGCTTACCGTCTGCATCGCCGCGTCCCAAACACGCAGTGGCCCATATGTACTTTCTATCTCTTCCCGATTTAAAAAAATTTGTTTATACCTTCCGGAAACCTGTGATACGGAATCGCTATTATTTTTAATTTTTAGAACACACTCAAGAATCTCCAGAAGCTAACTAGCTACAAGCTATTTAGTCATTGTTAGTTTCTTAACCTGGATAACACTCGCCAGTCCAGCCCCCCTGCCCCATCCACCGCTGCCCCTGGACTCTGATCACTTGGCTACATAGCTGATGCACGCTGGACTGTCCATTAATCACGGTACTCCATTCTGCTTGTTTGTTTTATCTGTCGGCCCCATTGCCTAGTCAATGCCATTTTACCTGCTGTTGTTATGCTAGCTGATTAGCTGTTGTCTCACCCACTGTTTTAGCTAGCTTTCCGAATTCAACACCTGTGATTACTGTATGCCTCGCTGTATGTCTCTCTCAAATGTCAATATGCCTTGTATACTGTTGCTCAGGTTAGTTATCATTGTTTTAGTTCACAATGGAGCCCCTAGTCCCACTCCTCATACCCCTGATACCTCCTTTGTCCCACCTCTCACATATGCGGTGACCTCACCCATTACAACCAGCATGTCCAGAGATAAAACTTCTCTCATCATCACCCAGTGCCTGGGCTTACCTCCGCCATACCCGCACCCCACCATACCCCTGTCTGCGCATTATGCCCTGAATATATTCTACCATGCCCAGAAACCTGCTCCTCTTATTCTCTGTCCCCAACGCTCTAGGCGACCAGTTTTGATAGCCTTTAGCCGCACCCTCATACTACTCCTTCTCTGTTCCGCGGGTGATGTGGAGGTAAACCCAGGCCCTGCATGTCCCCAGGCACCCTCATTTGTTGACTTCTGTGATCGAAAAAGCCTTGGTTTCATGCATGTCAACATCAGAAGCCTCCTCCCTAAGTTTGTTTTACTCACTGCTTTAGCACACTCTGCTAACCCTGTTGTCCTTGCCGTGTCTGAATCCTGGCTCAGGAAGGCCACCAAAAATTCAGAGATTTCCATACCCAACTATAACATCTTCCGTCCAGATAGAACTGCCAAAGGGGGAGGAGTTGCAGTCTACTGCAGAGATAGCCTGCAAAGTAATGTCATACTTTCCAGGTCCATACCCAAACAGTTCGAACAACTAATTCTGAAAATTACTCTCTCCAGAAATAAGTCTCTCACTGTTGCCGCCTGCTACCGACCCCCCTCAGCTCCCAGCTGTGCCCTGGACACCATTTGTGAACTGATTGCCCCCCATCTAGCTTCAGAGTTTGTTCTGTTAGGTGACCTAAACTGGGATATGCTTAACACCCCGGCAGTCCTACAATCTAAGCTAGATGCCCTCAATCTCACACAAATCATCAAGGAACCCACCAGGTACAACCCTAACTCTGTAAGCAAGGGCACCCTCATAGACGTCATCCTGACCAACTGGCCCTCCAAATACACCTCCGCTGTCTTCAACCAGGATCTCAGCGACCACTGCCTCATTGCCTGTATCCGCTATGGTGCCGCAGTCAAACGACCACCCCTCATCACTGTCAAACGCTCCCTAAAACACTTCTGTGAGCAGGCCTTTCTAATCGACCTGGCCCGGGTATCCTGGAAGGACATTGACCTCATCCCGTCAGTTGAGGATGCCTGGTCATTCTTTAAGAGTAACTTCCTCACCATTTTAGATAAGCATGCTCCGTTCAAAAAATGCAGAACTAAGAACAGATACAGCCCTTGGTTCACTCCAGACCGGACTGCCCTCGACCAGCACAAAAACATCCTGTGGCGGACTGCAATAGCATCGAACAGTCCCCGCGATATGCAACTGTTCAGGGAAGTCAGGAACCAATACACGCAGTCAGTCAGGAAAGCTAAGGCCAGCTTCTTCAGGCAGAAGTTTGCATCCAGTAGCTCCAACTCCAAAAAGTTCTGGGACACTGAAGTCCATGGAGAACAAGAGCACCTCCTCCCAGCTGCCCACTGCACTGAGGCTAGGGAACACAGTCACCACCGACAAATCCATGATTATCGAAAACTTCAACAAGCATTTCTCAACGGCTGGCCATGCCTTCCGCCTGGCTACTCGTACCTCGGCCAACAGCTCCGGCCCCCCCGCAGCTCCTCGCCCAAGCCTCTCCAGGTTCTCCTTTACCCAAATCCAGATAGCAGATGTTCTGAAAGAGCTGCAAAACCTGGACCCGTATAAATCAGCTGGGCTTGACAATCTGGACCCTCTATTTCTGAAACTATCCGCCGCCATTGTCGCTACCCCTATTACCAGCCTGTTCAACCTCTCTTTCATATCGTCTGAGATCCCCAAGGATTGGAAAGCTGCCGCAGTCATCCCCCTCTTCAAAGGGGGAGACACCCTGGACCCAAACTGTTACAGTCCTATATCCATTCTGCCCTGCCTATCTAAGGTCTTCGAAAGCCAGGTCAACAAACAGGTCACTGACCATCTCGAATCCCACCGTACCTTCTCCGCTGTGCAATCTGGTTTCCGAGCCGGTCACGGGTGCACCTCAGCCACACTCAAGGTACTAAACGACATCATAACCGCCATCGATAAAAGACAGTACTGTGCAGCCGTCTTCATCGACCTTGCCAAGGCTTTCGACTCTGTCAATCACCATATTCTTATCGGCAGACTCAGTAGCCTCGGTTTTTCGGATGACCACCTTGCCTGGTTCACCAATTACTTTGCAGACAAGAGTTCAGTGTGTCAAATCGGAGGGCATGCAGTCCGGTCCTCTGGCAGTCTCTATGGGGGTGCCACAGGGTTCAATTCTCGGGCCGACTCTTTTCTCTGTATATATCAATGATGTTGCTCTTGCTGCGGGCGATTCCCTGATCCACCTCTACGCAGACGACACCATTCTATATACTTTCGGCCCGTCATTGGACACTGTGCTATCTAACCTCCAAACGAGCTTCAATGCCATACAACACTCCTTCCGTGGCTTCCAACTGCTCTTAAACGCTAGTAAAACCAAATGCATGCTTTTCAACCGATCGCTGCCTGCACCCGCATGCCCGACTAGCATCACCACACTGGATGGTTCCGACCTTGAATATGTGGACACCTATAAGTACCTAGGTGTCTGGCTAGACTGCAAACTCTCCTTCCAGACCCATATCAAACGTCTCCAATCGAAAATCAAATCAAGAGTCGGCTTTCTATTCCGCAACAAAGCCTCCTTCACTCACGCTGCCAAGCTTACCCTAGTAAAACTGACTATCCTACCGATCCTCGACTTCGGCGATGTCATCTACAAAATTGCTTCCAACACTCTACTCAGCAAACTGGATGCAGTTTATCACAGTGCCATCCGTTTTGTCACTAAAGCACCTTATACTACCCACCACTGCGACTTGTATGCTCTAGTCGGCTGGCCCTCGCTACATATTCGTCGCCAGACCCACTGGCTCCAGGTCATCTACAAGGCCATGCTAGGTAAAGCTCCGCCTTATCTCAGTTCACTGGTCACGATGGCAACACCCATCCGTAGCACGCGCTCCAGCAGGTGTATCTCACTGATCATCCCTAAAGCCAACACCTCATTCGGCCGCCTTTCGTTCCAGTACTCTGCTGCCTGTGACTGGAACAAATTGCAAAAATCGCTGAAGTTGGAGACTTTTATCTCCCTCACCAACTTCAAACGTCTGCTATCTGAGCAGCTAACCGATCGCAGCAGCTGTACATAATCTATTGGTAAACAGCCCACCCATTTTCACCTACCTCATCCCCACAGTTTTTATTTATTTACTTTTCTGCTCTTTTGCACACCAATATCTCTACCTGTACATGATCATCTGATCATTTATCACTCCAGTGTTAATCTGCAA
This sequence comes from Oncorhynchus nerka, assembly GCF_034236695.1. NCBI lineage: Eukaryota > Metazoa > Chordata > Actinopteri > Salmoniformes > Salmonidae > Oncorhynchus > Oncorhynchus nerka. Next base: position 22,492,180 of record NC_088398.1, on the reverse strand, counting down.
TATTGTAATTATTCGCCTACCTCCTCATGCCTTTTGCACACATTGTATATAGACTCCCCTTTTTTTCTACTGTGTTATTGACTTGTTAATTGTTTACTCCATGTGTAACTCTGTGTTGTCTGTTCACACTGCTATGCTTTATCTTGGCCAGGTCGCAGTTGCAAATGAGAACTTGTTCTCAACTAGCCTACCTGGTTAAATAAAGGTGAAATAAAAATAAATTTAAAAAAAGCCCAAACAAGATGGGACAGCGTATCACTGCAGAATGCTGTGGTAGCCATGCTGGTGAAGTGTGCCTTGAATTCTAAATAAATCACAGACAGTATCCCCAGCAAAGCACCCCCACACCATAACACCACCTTCTCCATGCTTTACGGTGGAAAATACACGTGTGAAGATCATCCATTCACCCACATCGAACCAAAAATCTAAAATTTGGACAAATTTCCACCAGTCTAATGTCCATTGCTCGTGTTTCTTGGCCCAAGCAAGTCTCTTCTTCTTATTGGTGTCCTTTAGTAGTGGTTTCTTTGCAGCAATTCAACCACGAAGGCCTGATTCACACAGTCTGCTCTGAACAGTTGATGTTGAAATGTGTATGTTACTTAAACTCTGTGAAGCATTTATTTGGGCTGCAATTTCTGAGGTGCAGTTAACTCTAATGAACGTATTCTCTGCAGCAGAAGTAACTCTGGGTCTTCCATTCCTGTGGCGGTCCTCATGAGAGCCAGTTTCATCATAACGCTTTTGCGACTGCACTTGAAGAAACTTTCTAAGTTCTTGAAATTTTCGATATCGACTGACCTTCATTTCTTAAAGTAATGATGGACTATCGTTTCTCTTTACTTATTTGAGCTACTCTTGGTCTCAAATGCATTGGTCTCAAATGCATTATGAAGGAAAGAAATTCCACAAATTAATTTTTAAGAAGGCACACCTGTTAATTGAATTGCATTCCAGGTGACTACCTCGTGAAGCTTGTTGAGAGAACTCCAAGAGTGTGCAAAGCTGTCATCAAGGCAAATCTGGTAGTGTAGATCCCCTAATGCAGCAAGAGGACGTTGCAAGCAAAATGACCTGTTGGTGTCTGGTGATAGTGGAGTACATTTTCAGTATTGCACCATTGTATACTCGTATACTCTGCAACCTGAATGCAATGTATTATATTTATCAGGACCAGTAATGGACTGGTTTAACTGATATCTTACTGGGAGACAATGTTTTGTTGTATTAGGAGACTATGTCTTTGATATTACATGCGGGCCCCCGCAGGGATCTATTCTTGGCCCGTTGCATTTCTCCATAGTCTCCCCCCCAAACTAAATGTTCTTGTTGTTTCAGGATTATTACTGGTTGGTTGTATTCTCTGTTTTTGCTCAGTATTGACTTGGTCCTTAGAGGGGAAGAAGGAGAAATATAATGTAGTCTATGTTACGGGCTGGGTGGTATACCGTATTTTTTGGCACGGACTGGTTTGGGTTTTTACTTTACCTTCTATAACGGTATTTGAATGTTTGGTTTGTTAAATGTGATACTCTGTGTGTAACGTCCATTTGTATAGTTTACTTCAGTCATCCCACCGCTCTCACTCTTCATGCCGCTTTCCACACAGACCTAGTCCCACCCCGTCACTCAAGGAGCACATTTGTTGTTGCTTGACCACGAGACACTTTCGTTCTGTCTGCATAGTCAATGCAGCACATGCAACAATGATGTTGTTTCCACTTTGATCTTAATATAAATCCACAAGCGGTCTATAATTACAATATTAGTTTGTGTTTCTTACATCTGCCAACAGCTAGTTTGTATTTTCTTAGCAAGTTAAGCTAAATCGTGGTAGCCACTAATGCTAATCGCTAGTTAGGTGGCTAGCTAATAAAAGTACTGAGTCAGAGCAAATGTTGCTAGCTAATAAAAGTACTGAGTCAGAGCAAATGTAGCTAGCTAATACAGTCTGATACCAGTGCTGGTGGAGGCCTAATCAGCATGTTGTTTGTGCAACAGTATCTTCTAAATCAAAGAGGAATAGGCTAAGCATGAATATTCTCTGCCTCTAACCCTATTACAGGGGCTGAGTCACTGGCTTACTGGGGCTCTCTCATGCCGTCCCTGGAAGGGGTGCGTCACCTGAGTGGGTTGATTCACTGATGTGGTCATCCTGTCTGGGTTGGCGCCCCCCCTTGGGTTGTGCCATGGCGGAGATCTTTGTGGGCTATACTCAGCCTTGTCTCAGGATGGTAAGTTGGTGGTTGAAGATATCCCTCTAGTGGTGTGGGAGCTGTGCTTTGGCAAAATGGGTGGGGTTATATCCTTCCTGTTTGGCCCTGTCCGGGGGTGTCCTCGGATGGGGCCACAGTGTCCCCTGACCCCTCCTGTCTCAGCCTCCAGTATTTATGCTGCAGTAGTTTATGTGTCGGGGGGCTAGGGTCAGTTTGTTATATCTGGAGTACTTCTCCTGTCCTATTCTGTGTACTGTGTGAATCTAAGTGTGCGTTCTCTAATTCTCTCCTTCTCTCTTTCTTTCTCTCTCTCGGAGGACCTGAGCCCTAGGACCATGCCCCAGGACTACCTGACATGATGACTCCTTGCTGTCCCAAGTCCACCTGGCCGTGCTGCTGCTCCAGTTTCATCTGTTCTGACTTATTATTATTCGACCATACTGGTCATTTATGAATATTTGAACATCTTGGCCATGTTCTGTTATAATCTCCACCCGGCACAGCCAGAAGAGGACTGGCCACCCCACATAGCCTGGTTCCTCTTTAGGTTTCTTCCTAGGTTTTGGCCTTTCTAGGGAGTTTTTCCTAGCCACCGTGCTTCTACACCTGCATTGCTTGCTGTTTGGGGTTTTAGGCTGGGTTTCTGTACAGCACTTTGAGATATCAGCTGATGTACGAAGGGCTATATATATAAATTGGATTAGATTTCATTTGAATATATTGGGTACATGAATAAAGATTTAATGTAGCCAAAGATTATTGGGTCCCCTAGGAAACACTGAACATCACTTTGGTTCCTACCCTGTCACAATAACTCTTCCGTGGTATTTTCATTTGTTGTCATGTCAAACAACACTGTATTCAAAGTGCACATTATTATTTATTTTCTAACTATAGAATTAGAATAAACATTCTATTTCCATGATTCCAAAAGTTCACCCAAGTATATTGATCTAATTCGCAATTGCAACATTTGGTTAAAAATAAGGCCTAGTATTTTTGCCCATATCGTGGCAGTGTGGAAATGATCTCAAATGAGTGCAGGAAAGGCAGAAATTGATGGAAATGCAGGAAATTATTTGAGGTTGAAGTTGAATTGAACAGTATAAAACAATCAGACTGGAGAAAGACCCTTTGAAATAATGTAGAATATGTGTGTTGCCACCCTAGGATCACACACTACTCTTAAAGCAAATTTAGGACTTTTATTAATCAAAAACGTCAAATACCGTCAAAAATGTGAAAAATACCATGATATGACATTTTGGCCATATCGCCCAGGCCTAGTCTGTGCATGAGTTAATGTGACCCCAAAATGACCTGCTTAACAGCATACAGCTCTTGTTCCTCCTTAAATGTTTTCACTTGGTCACTTGGTGTTAAATGAATGGTTGTTGTCAACCACAGTAAGTAGGGATGAACTTAATGGAGATAATTGAAATGCTTCTGTTATGTATCATACGGGGGAATACAAGACACACCCTGAAGTCTGTACAGGATAATTGTGAACTGAATGTCTGCGGTTTGAGATATATTTATCTACAGTAGAATGGATTGCCACATAAGTACACTTTTGCACATATTAATAGCAACTTTCATAGTATTTTAGCTTTACAGATGAATAAATGCATGCCATTTAAAAAAATTTAAATTAAGAATTTCTTCATCCCCAACTCATTGGCTTTCAGAAAATGTATTTTTGGACCCAAAGTTGATCTACTGAAAGGAGCCATGACTGTGGTTTCATGTTATTCAAGGCAACACCCACAGCTGGAACGCAGCGTTGCAGAACCATTCCTGTTTACCTAAGGTAAAGATTTCTCCCAAGCTGAACAAATGGAGTCATGGACAATGAACTGCCGCCTTTGTGGAAAGATCTGTGATCAAAGCCCCTCCACAGACCTGTTGCGATGGTGTTATTCTACCTGACCAAAGATGCACACCTGACATGTGTGCCATGATGTGTGAACACTGAACACTCAGACCATTTAAGCCGTTGGCTGAAGTTGTCGGTGGTGAGAGTTGGGAGACGCTCTAGTGCAGTAAGCCAATCTTACGGTGTGAAAACTATGATCGTATCCCCTATCAATGGCTGCCGCGGCGATAGGAAGTGTCACCGGATCCCCCCCAGTCCAGGGTCCTGGCAACCTGTCACAGCATGAAAAGAGGGTTGTCACAGTGATATATGGGCGCTCTAATCCCTGCAGTGAGAGCCCTGATGTTTACCCTCCCCGCGTTTCCTTCTCCTCAAAGATCCCAGACCAGGAATACCTGAGAAGAGATTAGCCTCTGGAAAAGAAGAAAAAAAGAAAGAAAAACGAGAGTAAGAAAAAGGGAACGCTTTATAGTTCTATTCTCTTCCCTGTTTAGGTCCACCGTCTGCATGGCAGGCAGGCGAAACTGTACACCCTTCTCATAGTCTTACCTGGACGTGCACCCTCGCCGAGGTCACAGGGGATCATGGGAGAGCAGGGACGACCACCGCCACTGTGGTCTCGGGCACGCTCCCAATCCCTCTCAACCACAGCTCAGCAGTTTTCCTGGGCTAAGATGTCACGTGTATTTGTGTTAACTAAGATGGGTATAGACCTTGAGTAGCGCACCCTTCAAGAGTACTTCCATATGGGGTGGCAGGTAGCCGATCTGATAAGGTGAAAAATCTGTCAATCTGCCCTTGAGCAAGGCACTTAATTGCTTCATACCCAAATTGCTCCAGGGTCGCCGTGAATAATGGCTGAACCCTGGCCGTGACCCCACTCTATGAAGGTGTCTCAGGAGGAGTTGGGATATGCAAAAAAACACATTTCCATTTCAAACCTCACACTGGTACAGGTTACCTACTTGTACATGCAGTGAAACAGGACAAATGTAAGCACTATTTTACCTTTGTTAGAAAAGGACTGGCACGGTGAGAATACAAGGAATGATGTAAACTGGAATTAAAACAGTAATTCAAATACATGTGAATAGTTCGCTCTGTTGATTTGAAATCTGTCATGTACCAGGGTTTGGAAAAAGTGTACTGTATAATTTGAGGCACTGCATAGGAAAAGTGCACGGCTGAACGAACCATAGATAAAGTGAATCAAGTGCTTGCAAAAACTCAACCCCAATGTGAAAGCTGTTTTGCGTCACTCCAATAACATATCCGACAGCGCTGACAGATTTGGCCAGTCTTCTGTAGATCTTCTAATGGTTAGCATCAGATTTATGTTCCAATATGCAGCCATTCATTCGCACAGTATTTTCCCCTGTCATAAGCCTAATTAGTTCTCTTTGTTTTCTCATAATGATGCCTGTTACTGTTATGGTGGAGCCCTGTGGAAACCGAGATAAGAAACACCCTAGATGAGTCTCAAATAGCACCCTTTCCACTATATAGTGCACTACTTTTGAACCAGGGCCCATAGGGCCTTGGGAAGATGTGGACCCAGGCGACTTGCAGGATATCAAGCTTGATCTTTTGTGCCCAGAGTGCACCAGATGTGTGTCGGTATGTGTGAAACTCAACCGCAGGAGTTTGGCTGCGGAGGACTTAGACATACCAAAAGCACTGTTTACTCAGCTTTGATTTGGTCGATTAAAAAGACCAGCAATGGGTTCTCTCACTCTGTGATAAGACTTGACTTAGACTCTACATGTCCCAATCGGGGAAACGGCATTCCAACTACGGGAACTATTACGAACAAAAGGATATTTTCTTATAGTGGATTAATACATTCCAGGTCTCTCTTAATTAGTTTGTAAACATATACTCAGGCAAAGAACTCCAAAGTGTATTCATATGTGAATTTATTTTATCACTTTGTGTACTGTGACCACCCACAGTATTGACCACCCACAGTATTGACCACCCACAGTATACACCACCCACAGTATTGACCACCCACATTATTTGCGGGTAGAGTTAACACGTCTTTATTTTTATTTCACCTTTATTTAACCAGGTAGGCCAGTTGAGAACAAGTTCTCATTTACAACTACGACCTGGCCAAGATAAAGCAAAGTGGTGCAACAAAAACAACAACACCGAGTTACACACAAACGTACAGTCAATAACATCATAGACAAATCTGTATACAGTGTATGCAAATAAAGTAAGGAGTTAAGGCAATAAATAGGCCAATAGCGGCGAAGTAATTACAATTTAGCAAGTTACACTTGAGTGATATATGTGCAGATGATGATGTGCCAGTAGAAATACTGGTGTGCAAAAGAGCAGAAAAACAAATTTGGGGATGAGTTAGGTAGTTGGTTGGATGGATGGGCTATTTACAGATGGGCTGTGTGTAACGGCTGTCGTGGAAAGAAGATGATGACCAAAGCGCAGCAGGGTATGTGCTCATGATGATATTTATTTAAACAAAATAACAAAGAGAAAGAAACGAAACCGAAACAGTTCTGTAAGGTGCAAAAAACACTAGACAGAAAATAAACACCCACGAAACACAAGTGGGAAAAGGCTACTACCTAAGTATGATTCTCAATCAGAGACAACTAACAACACCTGCCTCTGATTGAGAACCAAACCAGGCCAAATGCAAAAACACAACATAGAAAACGGAACATAGACAACCCACCCAACTCACGCCCTGACCATACTAAAACAAAGACATAACAAAGGAACTAAGGTCAGAACGTGACACTGTACAGCTCCAGCGATCGGTAAGCTGCTCTTGACAGCTGACGCTTAAAGTTAGTGAGAGAGATATAAGTCTCCAACTTTAGTGATTTTTGCAATTTGTTCCAGTCATTGGCAGCAGAGAACTGGAAGGAACGGTGGCCAAAGGAGGTGTTGGCTTTGGGGATGACCAGTGAGCTGAGATAAGGCGGTGCTATACCTAGCAAAGACTTATAGATGACCTGGAGCCAGTGGGTTTGGCGACGAGTATGTAGCAAGGACCAGCCAACGAGAGCATACAGGTCGCAGTGGTGGGTAGTATATGGGGCTTTGGTGACAAAACGGATGGCACTGTGATAGACTGCATCCAATTTGCTGAGTAGAGTGTGGGAGGCTAATTTGTAAATGACATCGCAGAAATCAAGGATCGGTAGGATGGTCCGTTTTACGGGGCTAAATTTGGCAGCATGAGTGAATGAGGCTTTGTTGCGAAATAGGAAGCCGATTCTAGATTTAACTTTGGATTGGAGATGCTTAACTTCTTGCGTCGAGCCATCCCGGATCCAGGATCGTGACTACAGCCTCAAGCTATTACCATAACGCAACGTTAACTATTCATGAAAATCGCAAATGAAATTAAATCAATATGCTAGCTCTCAAGCTTATCCTTTTGTTAACCTCTTAAGTCGACCCTTTACTTTTTTGAACATTCTGTTAAAAATCGCGCAACATTTCAGCGCCCTGCTACTCATGCCAGGAATATAGTATATGCATTTGCTTAGTCTGTGTGGATAGAAAACACTCAGACGTTTATAAAACTGGTTAAATCACTGCTGTGGCTTTACCAGAACGGCATTTACATCGAAAAGCACAGGAAAAACTGATCACTGAAAATGGGAAAATATATCCATGCGCTACTTGAACCCATTGATAAAGGTGAACCACAATTAATTGACTGAGGTTTTTTTCGTTTATCACACAGTCTACATATAACGATATCTAGGCTTTATATGGACCGATTTAATCGAAATAAAGACCCAAATAGTGTTTATGGGACATCTAGGAGTGCCAACAAAGAAGATGGTGAAAGGTAATGAATGTTTTCTATTTTATTGTGCGGTTTGTGTAACGCCGAAATGCTAATTATTTTGTTTACGTCCCCTGTGGGTCTTTTTGGGTGTTACATGCTATCAGATAATAGCTTCTCATGCGTTCGCCGAAAAGCATTTTAAAAATCTGACTTGTTGCCTGGATTCACAACGAGTGTAGCTTTAATTCGATACCCTGCATGTGTATTTTAATGAACTTTTGAGTTTTAACTAATACTATTAGCATTTAGCGTAGCGCATTTGCATTTCCAGAGCTCTAGTTGGGACGCAAGCGTCCCGAGTAGAAGCAACAGGTTAACAACACTGTCATCTCAGATTTTCAAAATATGCTTCTCAACCATAGCAAAACAAGCATTTGTGTAACAGTATTGATAGCTAGCGTAGCATTTAGCGTTAGCATTCAGCAGGCAACATTTTCACAAAAACCAGAAAAGCATTCAAATAAAATCATTTACCTTTGAAGAACTTCAGATGTTTTCAATGAGGAGACTCTCAGTTAGATAGCAAATGTTCAGTTTTTCCTGAAAGATTATTTGTTTAGGACAAATCGCTCCGTTTTCTGCGTCACGTTTAGCTACGAAAAAAACCTGTATCCAGGATTGTGTAAATCTATCCGCAAGCTCATTAGCATAACGCAACGTTAACTATTCATGAAAATCGCAAATGAAATGAAATAAATCTATTTGCTCTCAAGCTTAGCCTTTTGTTAACAACACTGTCATCTCAGATTTTCAAAAATATGCTTCTCAACCATAGCAAAACAAGCATTTGTGTAACAGTATTGATAGCCTAGCATAGAATTATGCCTGACATTCAGCATGCAACATTTTCACAAAAACCAGAAAAGCATTCAAATAAAATAATTTACCTTTGAAGAACTTCAGATTTTTTCAATGAGGAGACTCTCAGTTAGATAGCAAATGTTCAGTTTTTACAAAAAGATTATTTGTGTTGACAAATCGCTCCGTTTTCTTCATCACGTTTGGGTAAGAAAAAAAACGAAAATTAAGTCATTAAAACGCTAACTTTTTTCCAAATTAACTCCATAATATCGACAGAAACATGACAAACCGATGTTTAGAATCAATCCTCAAGGTGTTTTTCACATATCTATCGACGATAAATCCTTCGTGGCAGTTGACTTTCTCTTCTGAAGAAATGGAACGCGCATGGACCTAGAGATTACGCAATAATTTTGACACAGGACACCGGGCGGACACCTGGTAAATGTAGTCTCTTTATGGTCAATCTTCCAATGATATGCCTACAAATATGTCACAATGCTGCAGATACCTTGGAGAAACGACACAAAGGGCAGGCTCATTCCTGGCGCATTCACAGCCATATAAGGAGACATTGGAACACAGCGCCTTCAGAATCTGGGGCATTTCCTGTATGAAACTTCATCTTGGTTTCGCCTGTAGCATTAGTTCTGGGGCACTCACAGATAATATCTTTGCAGTTTTGGAAACGTCAGAGTTTTTTCTTTCCAACGCTGTCAATTACATGCATAGTCGAGCATCTTTTCGTGACAAAATATCTTGTTTAAAACGGGAACGTTTTTTATCCAAAACTTAAAAAAGAGTGCCCCCTATCTCGAAGAAGTTAATGTGAGTCTGGAATTAGAGTTTACAGTCTAGTCAGACACCTAGGTACTATAGTTTATAAGAGACATGGCACTGGAAGGATTACGCTTTTGCTTTACAGGCTCTTTTTAAGGCTACTTTGAGTAGTGTTAACCCTTCAGATGTGTGCCTGTGTCTACATTGGGGGGAAAGGCCTCACTGTGATATGGTATTGTGTGTTTTGAGATGTGGAAAATCCTCACAGTAAACCTTGAGTGTGATTACAATGTTAGAACATCATTACCTACAGATATCTTTGAAGGTGATGATAATAGAATCTAATTCCATATGTTTAGATTTGATTTAGATCAGTAATGCGTCTGTCTCAAACACCTATTGGTATTTTTAGTGTTTTTGATATCAATTGCACGGCCCATTGCTTGCCCACTCAGTCTCACGCTCATCGTCTGGTAGGCCGCACGGCCTGCATATCCCCTTGTTGTTTAGTCTGTGAGATGCGGTTGTTTTGACAGAAGTGTAGAAACACATTGTTGCACCGGTGTTTGTATGCCTGGCTTATGGGAGATATGTCTGCGATTACATTCTACCTCCGTGTTTGGAGTGGAAGTGAGGACACTAAGCCGTGACCAGGATGTACTGTGTTTAAGTCCATGTCTGGGTGTGTCATGTCTGGGTGTGTCAGTGAGCAAAATACCAGTACTTGTCTTTGACCTGAGATGTCCTACGATACAGACCGTGTCATGTTTATCTGCAATGTGGGGACTTTCTACTATGATGAGGTGTGTGAGTGAGTGGAGTTTGGTATGTCCCAGTGCGTACATCCTCCCCATGTCTTCATGCCTCTATGACTAAAGAGTCAATGTCCTGGTTACTGTTAGACGTATGTCTGCCGGTGGGCCAAATTCAAGTCATCACTCACTAGAGCTTGTTGAAATAACACAGCATTCATTCTGAAAAGACCCTATGGAAACACAAACTTCCTTTATTTTCTTTGCTTGAAATGCTCTGTGTCCCATTTTGACTGGGTTTGTTGTTTGATTAGTCAAAGGGAAGTCTATACATGCTGTAGTTGTCAGGATATTTTGGAAACTCACTTTGAAAGGGGTTTCTCACTGTACTGTGAGCGGTTTGTGCAACAACAATTGTCGTGTCAATGGGGTCTAAGAAGCAGCTATGTATCAATACAAGTGCGGTTTTCCTTGGCTGGAAAGTCTGAGGAGACTCACAAAAGTTCCACACAAATGGAGGAGGATACACATCGGCACACTTAAGCATGCTCATGCAATACGTGTCATTTTCAAATGAAGTGCGGCAGAATGGGAAGGACAAGGTCATCCCAAATACAGACATTCGGGCAAATTCAGCGCCTCGCCCTAAAATCATTGACCAGCGACCTGTCACATTATCTCACTTCCAGACCCTTTGGCCCGAATCACTAATCTCAAGGGTCCTCCTAACTTAGCATGGCCCAAGCAGTAGCCTTGTAGGCCGTACTTTGGATGAAGTTACCCCAAATGTTGGGTGTTACGTTTGGGCTCATATCAAGTCTCTGAACCGGACATTAACCAGACCTGCTATCCCCCTCTGTGTGTTTAGCCCCTAGCGACCGCCTCCCCCTAGAATGAGAGTGGAGGGGGCCGTAGGTCCTCAATACCCACAAAAGTACATGCTGGCAGAAGGCTGAAACACAATTCTTTTAAACCAGTGGGACTCCCCTCATAGGTCATTTGGGGAGAGCTTCTTATACTGCTTTTTCTTATTTCAGCTTACTATTTTAGACGATAATAAACAAGTCTCTAATTTTCGGCGTTTTTTTTTTTTAGCAAGGAGGGAGCCGCTCATGGAAGAGTTTGAAACTGCCCACAGAAACTGATACTGCCCTCGTGGCTAACGGTACAAGTATAGGAAAACAATTACAGTACGTCCAAAACATTTGTCGTACGGTATGTCTCAATAGGCCGCTTGGCCGACTTCTCCGCTGGGTAGTGTGATTCTAACAGGTCTTTGCAGTGCACTTGGCCCGGCGCTACTGAAAGCTTTTCCATGAGCTGTTTTTACTGAGGACTCCAGCTCCACTGGCAATCCATGAAGGGAACAGAAGTGGGAGCCCTCGGTAGCTAGTCCTCAGGGCTTGAGATCTCAAAATGACAGAGGCGTGCAAATTGTCACTGTTAAAACTCCTAATTGCTAAAAAAAAGCCAAAGCTTCAAAGAGCCCCTTCATGTGTGGCGGTGGACTGCTATACACAGCTCTGCTTCCATGATGGAAAGGTTGATCCCATCTGTGGCATTTTAAAAGTAAAGTTAACTAGTACTCAAAGGATTGCTTATTGTGTGGTCTGCTGATGTTTTCTCCTCTTTGAAAGACATATAGTTTTACTCCTGTCAAAATCCTCCTCTTAAACAGTATGCAAAAATAGACTCCGTAATGATTTGGAGTTCCATTCTGGAAACGTGTGGTTTCAGTTTGGAATAACAAGGCTAGTGTGTGCGTGCGAGAGAGCATTTGTGTTTATCCCATATGTCACTAACTTTTGATACCTATTCTAAGTTAATTTGTCGATGCACTTTGAAGTGAACACGTCTACGTAGGAAGGGCATGTATTAGGTGCTAAAATAGGAGATGTGGATGACTGATTTAGAGGAGTAACTTTTATATGCGTATAACTGTGTGTTCTGCTCTTGGATTTACATATGGCATATGCTGTATGACTTGTGACACTTTTCCCATTAATATGTGCAAGTGATGGACTTTTGTCTGGGAGATTTTCTAGATGAAAGGCCATGATTAAATTATCAAATGGAATGATAAATGGAAAGTGAGGTTACCCCATGTCTAATATTGGTGAAATATATTCCATTATCAAAGTGTTCTGTGGTTTTAGTCTAGTGCTGCATTTGTCAAGCTCATTTGGGTTCATTTCATATTTCCTAGTTAATATGAAATGTCCCAATAATGGACATACCCTTGTTGTGAAAGCACCAGGTCTCAGATACATGTGTAGGGACATTTTTCATTGTATCCCACAACACAGGTGGGCACTATACCTAGTGTGTATACGTATTTATTGGCACACATATTTAGAGCAGGCATTTGACAAGCATTGATTACAATGCAATCATTACATTTATGCCGTTTCAGCCAATCAGCATTCAGAATCCAAACTACCTGTTTTATAATACTTTTACTCCAAGTCAGGTGTTTTTCTATTCCACATGTCTCAGCTCTCCTCTATGCCTCAGAGATACTGTAGGCCTCTTTGTGTGTGGTGTTGCACCACAACCAACTGTTTTCCCCATCCATATTAAACCTCTGGAAGAAATGGTGAGACTGAGAGCCAATGGAAAACCACCTCGGCCCTAGAGGACATGTTATTGGGTCTGACTAGACTACATGCTGCTAGGGACATGGAGAAATGAAAATCCCCCCTCGTTTCAGATTCCCTCTCTCACAGCAAGTGAATCAAATCACATGTTATTCGTCACATGCTTCGTAAACAACAGGTGTCGACTAACAGTGAAATGCTTACTTACAGGCCCTTCGGAATAGAAATAGTGACACGAGGAATAAATACACAGTGAATAGCAATTACGAGTAAAAATAACATGGCTATATACAGGGAGTGGAAAATAACATGGCTATATACAGGGACTACCTGTTGAGTGTGCGTGTGTGACTTGAGTGAATGTGTTCGTAACAATGGGCCAGATAGGGCCTCATTAGGGAGAGGGGTTTATGCATCCTGGAGCGCCAGCAGTGGAAAGAAGAGAAGAAGGGAGCACAGAACAGACAGAGACTCTGCCAATGACAGAAAAGTTTAGTGGGTGAGCTAGGGTCAGGAGAGGTATCCGCCATGTCTGTCAAGCTCATCCAGAGTAATTTGAGTGAGCTGCGGTTCCTTGAGTGAACTGACATTATTTATGCCTCGGTTTCCTCTTTCTGTCATCGGATAGGCCTACATTTCAATTTGCGACCATTTATACAGTGCATTCAGAAAGTATTCAGACCCCTTCACTTTTTCCACATGTTACGTTACAGCCTTATTCTAAAATCGCTGCACAGCTATTTTCAGGATTTTAGATCGGGTTCAAGTCCGGGCTCTTGCTCTGCCACTCAAGGACATTCAGAGACTTGTCCCGAAGCCACTCCTGCGTTGTCTTGGCTGTGTGTTTAGGGTTGTTGTGCTGTTGGAAGGTGAACCTTCGCCCCGTTCTGAGGTCCTGAGCCCTCTGGAGCAGGTTTTCATCAAGGATCTCTCTGTACTTTGCTCCATTCATCTTTCACTCGGGCTAGTCTAGTCTCCCAGTCACTGTTGCTGAAAAACATCCCCACAGCATGATGCTTCCCCCACCATGCTTCACCGTAGGAATGGTGCCAGGTTTCCTCCAGACGTGACGCTTGGCCTTCAGGCCAATCTTGTTTCTCATGGTCTTAGAGTCCTTTAGGTGCAAACTCCAAGCGGGCTGTCGTGCCTTTTACTGAGGAGTGGCTTTCGTCTAGCCATTCTAACATAAAGGCCTGATTGGCGGAGTGCTGCAGAGATGGTTCTCCTCCTGGAAGGTTTTCCCATCTCCACAGAGGAACTCTGGAACTCCGAGTGACCATCGGGCCAGGTTGACCATCGGGTTTCTGGTCACCTCCCTGACCAGGTCCTTGTCCCCCGATTGCTCAAGTTGGCAACAGCCAGCGACAGTTGTGTCCACTCAAAGCTGCAGTGACTTCAAAGGGACTCAATTCTTGCTCATGTACCCAAGAGCGACTAGTTGATTTAATAATGCGTTGTTATGAAGTATGATTCATATTTTAAAGGCATGTATTTTCCAAGTGGAAATAATTCCACGCAAAGGCTTAGACGGGGCTTAAAACGTTGATCCTCCTTGGTGATCTCCAGTCGCTTTCTCTCGATTCCTCTCTTTTGTTATTCCTTTCTTTTTTATTTTCCAGCAGTTAGGCTTGTCATGCTGCGCTCATAACCAAACAGACCTCGTTAAGGGGAGTGATCATTAGCTTGGTGGTTAGAAGGGCTGAGATTGTAGCTGTCTCAAATGAGCCCACGACACGGCCCTATACTCTTAAAGCTTTCCCAGACTTTCTCTTTGACAATGCACTTGGGTGGTAAATAATGGACTAATGAACATGTTCATCACATTTATCATCCTCATAGTTCACTAAATGCCTCAAACACATGGAACATTCTGGAATCGATTCCGTGTGATGAACTGATTGCCATGGCCTTTGTCAATAGGTTATTTTTCTGAATTAGATTGAAGGCAGTTTACGGTGCAAATAATGGGGAAGAGTTGCAATCAGATTTCCTGGAATGCTTTGGTTTCTCGCAAAGCTTTGCCTCCCAGCCTCTGACAAACCAACGTGTATTTCTGTAATGGAGGAATATCCAGTCAACGTTAGGGTAAAAGAGTGCGTTTGCTGCCATATTCTGTTGACTGTTCACAGATGTATTGGCCCCCATCCTCATTGCCCAACCTGGTCTCAGAGCATTTCATATTATTCTGTATGTAATTCTGAGACACTCCATTTAGTTTGCTATGTTATGTTTCGTATGGTATGTATTAATTGGTAGATGTCCATCATCCATTTCGTATGATATGTTATGAATTACAATTCCTATTATATATTACGAATTTTTCTAAATGTACAATAGGGGTGGCAGGATAGCCTAGTGGTTAGAGCGTTGGACTAGTAACCCGAAAGGTTGCAAGTTCATATCCCCGAGCTGACAAGGTACAAATCTGTCGTTCTGCCCCTGAACAGGCAGTTAACCCACTGTTCCTAGGCCGTCATTGAAAATAAGAATTTGTTCTTAACTGACTTGCCTAGTTAAATAAAGGTAAAATAAAAAATTGGTTACGAATTTGCAAAACGTATGATATGTTACGAATTCTAACTAGGTGGCTACTGTAGCTAGCTGGCTAACTTTGGATAGATAGGCTAGGGGTTAGAGTTGGGTTGAGGTTAGGGGAAGGGTTAAAAGGGTTAAGGTTAGGGAAAGAATTAGCTAAAATGGTTAGGGAAAGGGTTAGCTAAAATGGTTAGGGGAAGGGTTAGCTAACATGCTTATTGGTTGCTAGGCATTCGTGTTGTATCTCCCCATCCTCCCTGCTTTTGCCTTAAGTAACCATCTGTCTTATGTAACCTTACCAAACGTAACATATCTTCCGAATTTGAGTCCCACGGAATTACGTTTACTATGTCACATCTAGTCTATGATACCAGGCTGCATTGCCAAGTACTAGTAATTAAAGGGGTACTTCAGGATTTGGGCAATGAAGCCCTTTATCTACTTCCCCAGAGTCAGATCAACTCATGGATACCATTTTTATGTCTGCATAAATTTTGATGGAAGTTGCCAACTAGCGTTAGCGCAATGACTGGTCGTCTATGGTAACTGCTAGCATGCTAGTAGATACCATAGACCTCCAGTCATTGCGCTAACGCTAGTTAGAATTGGCGCGCGAAATTGCCTCCAACTTCCTTCATACTGGAAGCAGAGACATAAAAATGGTGTCCATGAGTTCAAGTGAGTTCAAGTAGATAACGTGCTTAATTGCCAAAATCCCGAAGTATCCCTTTAAGTAAAAGAACAATGACGTTGGTACATCTTAAAGAAAAACAGGAGAGACCATTTTTTCTGATTTCTTAAAACCAGGGCCAAATGTAAATAGAAAAACATAATAGGCAAACACAGGAAAAGCTGAAATGAAATACTCCTGGAGCCTGCTCAAACCTACCATATTTTGACTCCATTATGACTTTGTGCTGCTTTAATCAATAGATTATTGCTGATCCGTCTAGCAGCAGTTGTAGCCTCGGATCCCCTCTTGGTGTGGAAAATGCTTGTCATCTGACTCCCCAACACTGGTTCTGATTAGGGAGTTACTCCAGGAGCTCTGGATCCCAGTGCTCAGTCACATTAACCACGGTCAGGCCTGATTCCACGCTCACTGCTCTGAACGCTCTCACACCTTAGGTCTGGTCACTGATAACGTTTCATCTGAATAATACCCAGGAGGGGCTGAATTAGAAATGTTTTTATTATAATTTTACACAATGAAATCAAGCAGGAAACCAATTACACGTCATTCCACTGGGAGATGAGTGCAGACACTAACTCCTTGTGACTCTGAGGCTGTCCTTATATGGACACCGTAGCAATAGAATAAGCACTGTAGGTTCACGAACAAGTAGTCACTCTAACAATCATTCAAAAAAATTCAAACATGTGGAGAACGTAAGCATTTAATGAAATCTCATTTCATCACAGTTTCCAATGCTTTGTGACTAGGCTGATATTCAAACCCATGAGGTCCAATGTGAAATTGACCAGGCCGAGTATAGAGTAGAGTACATGTCGAGAGATCCCCCCTCAGATCTCAGATCAGTGGTGGAACAGGACGGCAGCGCCATAGTTTTCTAAACACTGCTGTGTCTGAAAGACAGAAACCAGCCCTGTCCCAATGCTGAGGCCTCATCAAGCAAGTACTACCCCAAACCGGGAGTCACTCACTGATGTCAGGAATGGAGAAGGGAGTGAAAGACGATTACAAAAGGCATTCGCAGCCTGGAAAAAACACACAAGGCTCAGAGGAATCACGAAAGCAAACGACCACAACAGTAGAGTCTGCCTTTAAAAGCAGTGGGACCCTAGCCTGTTAGATCAGAGACACACACACACATTCCGTCTGTAGTTGAACGTGTGGTTTGCTGTAGATCTGTCCAATATCATGCACTGTAAACTGTAAAGAATGCCCTCACTCGGGCTTACGAGTGCAACGGGACCTGTGATTCAGAAACGCACATTTGAAAAAAATCATATAGAGGTTTAATTTCGAAGTTCTCCCATTTCAAATTGCTTCCGTCTGTTGATTGAACTCGCTATCGAATCACATGTGGGCAACGATCATTTCCCCACCCACCCTGCAAATGGTAATTCTTAACTAAATTCGATTTAGGAGAATTCAGATGTTTGTTTGGCTGATTTTCTGGACATGCACTAGGCATTACAACACCGGAGAACGTGAGAAGGGCTGCTTTTCCAGGGAGGAATCCTCCTAAGACACAATGGACTCGACATGGGAGGTTCTGTGTAAGACACGGTATCTGTCAATCACAAGGCTTCTGGTGTGATCCCAGCAGGTTGTGTGTGTCTGAACACCGATGGGTATACTTGGTGGATTGTACTGTTTTTGTCTGTTCTGAAGGAGCTCAAAGAGCTGTGTATTGTATTTGAACAGTCAAACGTGTGTGAAGGAGATCCTCCCCACTGTGATTGGTTTGATAGATCAGGATATGCAGCAGCACAGTATGTCTGTCTGTGGATCAGATTATGCAGACGATCCAAACATCATCTCTCAGTGTGTCTGTATGCACTAAGGATGCTAACAGTGTCTCTCTGTATGTATGTGCATGCTGCAGGAAGCTACACTTTGGGGCGGCCAGTGGAGAGGGTGACCCAGATATCATGTGCTCTGATCCGGGACAGAAGCCCCGCCCTTACTGCTCCAGGCGTGAGCCAACCTGGAAGAGCAGACCACTTCGTCCAGCCTCGCCTTGGACCACCCTTATCACTACTACCCACCTACGGCTTTGCCACAAGGTGTGTGTTTGAGAAACACTTTGAGCCTTCAAACTCTGTGTATGACATGAACTGCACGAGAAAAAGGAACCGTGTGATAGGGAAGAGTTTAACATGAGACAGGGGTGTATATGGAGACAGCTTGCTTTGCAAGTGTGTGAGACTGTCTATAGTCCTATGGTCTGAGACTTCAAACAGTACTGCGTTTCATTCACATGGAGAAATACTACAGTTTACTATAGTATACTACAGTATTTACTAAATAATTCTGTAGTAAACTGCAGTATAATATACTACACACTGTAGTATCCCTCGATCATGTGATGTACTTACTATAGAATGCTGTAGAATATTATAGTAAATACTACAGTAATGTCCGCAAAAACACTATACTTTTTTAACTAGACTAAATACTACAGCATTACCCTCCGTCATATCTCAATTTCTGCCACCCATCAATGTGTTCCCCACAAGTTATAGACAGAGCAGAAGCTCTGAACTATCCGTTCAGACCCCAGTCCTACCTACCTACAGGTTATAGACAGAGCAGAAGCTCTGAACTATCCGTTCAGACCCCGGTCCTACCTACCTACAGGTTATAGACAGAGCAGAAGCTCTGAACTATCCATTCAGACCCCAGTCCTACCTACCTAGAGGTTATAGACAGAGCAGAAGCTCTGAACTATCCGTTCAGACCCCAGTCCTACCTACCTAGAGGTTATAGAAAAGAGCAGAAGCTCTGAACTATCTGTTCAGACCCCAGTCCTACCTACCTAGAGGTTATAGACAGAGCAGAAGCTCTGAACTATCCATTCAGACCCCAGTCCTACCTACCTAGAGGTTATAGACAGAGCAGAAGCTCTGAACTATCCGTTCAGACCCCAGTCCTACCTACCTAGAGGTTATAGAAAAGAGCAGAAGCTCTGAACTATCTGTTCAGACCCCGGTCCTACCTACCTACAGGTTATAGACAGAGCAGAAGCTCTGAACTATCCGTTCAGACCCCAGTCCTACCTACCTACAGGTTATAGACAGAACAGAAGCTCTGAACTATCCGTTCAGACCCCAGTCCTACCTACCTACAGGTTATAGACAGAGCAGAAGCTCTGAACTATCCATTCAGACCCCAGTCCTACCTACCTACAGGTTATAGACATAGCAGAAGCTCTGAACTATCCGTTCAGACCCCGGTCCTACCTACCTACAGGTTATAGAAAAGAGCAGAAGCTCTGAACTATCCGTTCAGACCCCAGTCCGACCTACCTACAGGTTATAGACAGAGCAGAAGCTCTGAACTATCCATTCAGACCCCAGTCCTACCTACCTACAGGTTATAGACAGAGCAGAAGCTCTGAACTATCCGTTCAGACCCCAGTCCTACCTACCTACAGGTTATAGACAGAGCAGAAGCTCTGAACTATCTGTTCAGACCCCGGTCCTACCTACCTACAGGTTATAGACAGAACAGAAGCTCTGAACTATCCATTCAGACCCCAGTCCTACCTACAGGTTATAGACAGAACAGAAGCTCTGAACTATCCATTCAGACCCCAGTCCTACCTACCTACAGGTTATAGACAGAACAGAAGCTCTGAACTATCCGTTCAGACCCCGGTCCTACCTACCTACAGGTTATAGACAGAGCAGAAGCTCTGAACTATCCATTCAGACCCCAGTCCTACCTACCTACAGGTTATAGACAGAGCAGAAGCTCTGAACTATCCGTTCAGACCCCAGTCCTACCTACCTACAGGTTATAGACAGAGCAGAAGCTCTGAACTATCCGTTCAGACCCCAGTCCTACCTACCTACAGGTTATAGACAGAACAGAAGCTCTGAACTATCCATTCAGACCCCAGTCCTACCTACCTACAGGTTATAGACAGAGCAGAAGCTCTGAACTATCCGTTCAGACCCCAGTCCTAACTACCTACAGGTTATAGACAGAGCAGAAGCTCTGAACTATCCGTTCAGACCCCGGTCCTACCTACCTACAGGTTATAGACAGAGCAGAAGCTCTGAACTATCCATTCAGACCCCAGTCCTACCTACCTACAGGTTATAGACAGAGCTACCTAACTATCTTCAGACCCCAGTCCTACCTACCTACAGGTTATAGACAGAGCAGAAGCTCTTCAACTATCCTACAGGTTCAGACCCCAGTCCTACCTACCTACAGGTTATAGACAGAGCAGAAGCTCTGAACTATCCGTTCAGACCCTCTGAGTCCTACCTACCTACAGGTTATAGACAGAGCAGAAGCTCTGAACTATCCATTCAGACCCCAGTCCTACCTCAGACCCCAGTCCTACCTACCTACAGGTTATAGACAGAGCAGAAGCTCTGAACTATCCAGTTCAGACCCCAGTCCTACCTACCTACAGGTTATAGACAGAGCAGAAGCTCTGAACTATCCATTCAGACCCCAGTCCTACCTACCTACAGGTTATAGACAGAGCAGAAGCTCTGAACTATCCGTTCAGACCCTACAGGTTATAGACCAGAAGTCCCATAGACCTCCTACCCTAGGTTATAGGTTATAGACAGAGCAGAAGCTCTGAACTATCCGTTCAGACCCCAGTCCTACCTACCTACAGGTTATAGACAGAAGCAGAGACCCCAGTCTCTACCTACAGGTTATAGACAGAGCAGAAGCTATCCGTTCAGACCCCAGTCCTACCTACCTACAGGTTATAGACAGAACAGAAGCTCTGAACTATCCGTTCAGACCCCTCTGAACTCCTACCTACCTACAGGTTATAGACAGAACAGAAGCTCTGAACTATCCGTTCAGACCCCAGTCCTACCTACCTACAGGTTATAGACAGAGCAGAAGCTCTGAACTATCCGTTCAGACCCCAGTCCTACCTACCTAGAGGTTATAGACAGAACAGAAGCTCTGAACTATCCGTTCAGACCCCAGTCCTACCTACCTACAGGTTATAGACAGAGCAGAAGCTCTGAACTATCCGTTCAGACCCCAGTCCTACCTACCTAGAGGTTATAGACAGAACAGAAGCTCTGAACTATCCTTTCAGACCCCAGTCCTACCTACCTACAGGTTATAGACAGAACAGAAGCTCTGAACTATCCTTTCAGACCCCAGTCCTACCTACCTACAGGTTATAGACAGAACAGAAGCTCTGAACTATCCGTTCAGACCCCAGTCCTACCTACCTAGAGGTTATAGACAGAGCAGTTTCCTGAAAGAGAAAGCCTCCACTTCTATGTCAAAGATAATAAAGCAAAAACACCATAGTAAATACTACAGTAATGTCCGCAACAACACTACAGTAAATACTACAGTATACTACAGTTTGCAATAACACAACAGTAAATACTATTGTAAAACGCTACATTAATTACTATAGTATATACTACAGTTTTCTATTACTACAGTATTTATACTATAGTTAACTGTAAATACTACAGATTACAACGGTATACTACAGTACACACTACAGTAAAGTCTGCAAAAACACTACACTTAATAGTATATATACCCTAGTATACTATAGTTTTTTTATGTGGAATGGTCTCTAGATCACTGGATAAAGGTGCTGCTGAATGGAGGAGAGGAGTTGACATTACTGTATACGTGTGATTTTGTACTGCCATGTTTGAGTGGAGGTATAACATGACTGGCACATTGAAATGTTATTCAAATATTGCTTTCAATAAAATGACTTTTCTTTTCGTTTTAGCCATCACATAAATTGCCTTTGTTTTGATTATGCTATGACCGCAACATTGTGGGGTTTGCAGACCACCTCGGACATCTCCCGTTGGTTTCAGTACTGTATTGACCATTTTGTAGAGAATGTTCCTATGGCATTACAATGACACAATCCCGATGGGTGCCTATTCCATTCAAACAGATACAGTAGCACAGACCTTACATCAGTGTTCCTGGTAAATAATACAGATCGTGAAAGGGACAAGTGTAATTGCTTTGTCTGAGACCCCACACATCAGTTGAGCCCATAATGAAGCAGCTTAGTCCTATTGAAGCTCCAGCTTCTTCACAGTAACTGTGAAGCTGCATGGACTAATCATACACAGTGAGAGGGACCCCAAGGCAATAGTCTATCATCCTACTGTAAGTCTTTAAGTGAGGCATAGTACAAAGGTATACAGAGCCCAGGTTAGTAGTGTAACTTTGTTTCCCCCTACTCTCAGTCAGCCATCGCTCACACCTGTGTGTGTGTGTGTGTGTGTGTGTGTGTGTGTGTGTGTGTGTGTGTGTGTGTGTGTGTGTGTGTGTGTGTGTGTGTGTGTGTGTGTGTGTGTGTGTGTGTGTGTGTGTGTGTGTGAACGAACGAGTAGGCTACACATTGGCTACAGTATGTGTGTGTGCTTGTGAGAATGTGTGTTGTAAGTGTGCTTGTGATAACATGTGTGTTTGTGAAAGAGAGAGAATCCCAGAGAGAGAACAAGGATTCCCTCAGGTTAATGTTTTTCTCACAGGAGTGGAAGAAAGTCTCAACATCAAAGGGCTTTTCACTCTTGATCCCGGCACATTCCACAGCAACCGTACCGAGGTGGAGAGCGATTGGTTTTGTTGTTGCTTTGTATATGCCATTTACACTTCCAGGGCGGATCCGATTTCCAACATTTTACATCCTCCAAAATGTAGTGGAATACCGACTGTTGATGGAAGCTGCCTCAGGGAGAGTCAGGATCACGCCACTCTGCATGCTTCTAGACATGAGAGGGAATGTCTTGTTAAAAAAATATGTATTTACCTTGTTTCAGAGGGAAGGTTTTATCATAATAATGATGACTCGTCTTTGTGTTCAAACATTTTCTATATGTGATTTGCTTGTCTTTCAGTTCATTAGTTGATTGTCTGCGGACTAGACACTAATCCGAAAAATTGGTGTACTCAGATTTACATTATCGTTCATCTCTGACAATATAGGGACACCTGGTGGATGATCATGGTACAGCATGAGCTCTTTAGAGTTGTAGTTTGTTCATTCTCCACAAGGGACTCTCATTGAGCTCACTTCCATGGTGGTATTTGCTGTAGCACAGCGCTTCCCAACCCTCGTCCTAGAATACCCCCAACAGAACACATTTTCATTGTAGCCCATGACAAATGCACCTCACTCAACTCATTGAGGCTTGATGATTAGTTGACAAGTTGAATCAGGTGTGCTTGTCCAGGGTTACAATAAAAATGTGTTCTGTTCTCATCGTGCTCTAGTGACTCCTTGTGGCGGGCTGGATGGCTGCAGGCTGACCTCTGTCGTCAGTTAAACGTTGTTTCCTCCGACACATTGGTGCAGCTGGGTTCCGGGCAGGTGTTAAGAAGCACGTCTTGGTGGGTCATGTTTCGGAGGATGCATGACTACATATTCGCCTCTTCTGAGCCTGTAGGTGAGTTGCAGCGATAAGACAAGCTCGTAATCACAAAATTGGGGAGAAAAAAGGGGGTTAAAAATATGTACTGTTGGGGGTACTGGAGGACCAGGGTTGGAAAACACTGCTGTAGCACACCGTGATCTGAAGAGTCACGATACATTTAGCGTAAAACAGTTGTACAGGCAATACACATATTTTTCTTTTGTAAAAGAGGTGTGATCACTGATCTTTATCTCTTTGTTAACAAAATATATTAAGTCTATCAAAAGTGTGCAAGTTTGAACATGTGTTATTTGGAAATTTCTGATCTAGACACCTTGGCTTACCCTCTCCCTCCTTTAGCCTCATGGTTCCAGTCTCAGGGTTGGGGAGTAACGGATTAGGCCTAATGAAATCCATAGGCCTAATGGACTCATGTTCAAACTTGCACACTTTTGATAGACTTAAAGGGGCAATCTGTAGTTTCTACATCTATTTTTGGACTTATACATTATATATACATTACCAGTCAAAAGTTTGGACACACCGTACTAAGTTTGGACACACCCACCTTTTTGCCTTGATGACAGCTTTGCACACTTTTGGCAAAGCATGCCGTTCTATGAGCGCAGCATTTATATTTCAACTCAACTCAATGAGCCAAATCAGTCCTCCGTGACAACAAAATCATAAACAACAGAGTAGGGCTGGCTAATAAGTCCTTCGTTTTGGGGTCATGCTCAAACAATTTGGCTAATCTATACTTCCATATTTCCAAGTCCTATTCTTGAAGATCAAGGGGTATAACATTTATTGCATTGACTGGAATTCTGATAGACTTTGGTTTTTAATGTAAAGATATCATTTAATGGAGTAGAAAGCGATGGGTTAGAAGAAGCCTACATAACCAATCCATAAAGTAAAATGTAGCATCCATATATGGCCAGCTATGTCAACTTTAACATTGATTTATCCTGCAATAGATGTTGTTCAATTGGGAACATACATGTTTGTCTTCTTCTAATGTCTCTTAAGGGGAAGTAATCTAAAAGTAACGGAATGTAATCAGATTACGTTACTGAGTTTGGGTAATCCAAAAGTAATGTTACTGATTGCAATTTTGGACTTGTAATTTGTAACGGATTACATTTAGAAAGTAACCTACGCAACCCTGCTCATGGTCTACCAGAGTGCGTCTGACTGAAATCACTTGTCATAGACATTTGTTATGTCTGAGCAGAGTTTCTCTCTAGCCAGATATGGAGACCATGGCCACCACATCGCAGAGCTAGGCCAATTTTTCACCTTTATTCACTGTTCTACAGAGCTGAATAGGAGAACTAACACAGTTCCAACTAAATGGGGGTCTGTAGATCTGCCAGGCCCAGACAGCCAGTCATCATCACCCTCACCAGACAGGTTTGATTATGGCCTTGGCGCTTCCCTGGAGGCCCTGAGGGGTGTGCTCGCGCGCGCGTGTGTGTGTGTGCGCTTGCGTGTGAGAAAGAGTGTGTGTGAGTGTTAAGAGTTTCCTCTAAACTAGGATCACTACTTGGATCACATAGTTTAGGAACTCTGGGCCAAAGGGTCCCTTAGAACACAAAGCAGCAGAGAATACACCCACAGACCACAAGCAAACCGTTTTTCCTGGATACTGAAAAACAAATATATCAATGGGAATAAGAGCAGTCAAAGCGTAGAGGATACCGTATACAGACGGGATGCACAGGTCAGGGTGTGTAGGAGATGTGGTGCCAAGTACAGCAGTGTTATTTACAGTCAGGAGGGGAGGTATTTAGTGAGCTGAACCCAGGTCAGTTCTTTTGAGTGCCTCTTATGATGTCATTCCAAATCTAGATCGTCACTAAAGCTATTATGAGAGGTACAAAGCATAGCTACGGGAAGTAGGGGTGCTGAGGGTGCTGAAAAATCTGAATTAATAAAATATACTAGTTCTGTATTAGCGAACCAATATAACCATCAAGATACACCACAAATTCAGCAGGGTCAGCAGTTTTGCATGCATCAATACTGCCTTCTAGTGGAGTGAAGTGTGTGAATTATAATCGAGGAGATTGAGGTAGTTCTTTCGATTGGTTATAATTACAGCATTCACCAGCCCTTAGGCCAACCAATGCATAACAGTATCTGTCATCCTTCAGTACCAGTGCATGGTAGGGTCGGTTTATACACACAAGGACCACAGTTATGGGATCAACTATATTGGTGTATAAAAGACTGACATGGAGGGTTACGTTTCCCAGCATACAACACATACATCAAAATCAACCAGATAAAGGAGATGATGATTGAAGTGAGATGAACTGAGTACTGAGGATGTAAATGGTTAACACAAACAGCAGACAGAGTAACACAGTTTACAGTGGGTAAAACACTCCAGTTTTGTCTTATGCTCATTTGCAACTAGAGAGAATATTTTGAGCGTAGATGTAAGACGAGATACAGAGAATTGCGACGTGTGTGAGGGAAGGAGACGCTCACACACACTACATCTGGAATGTAGACATTCACACCCGATTGACCATTACCTTTCACTCATACAGCCATGTGTTTTATAGCTACACACACATCCGGTGTGCTCACCATGCTTTCAGCCCTCTACAAATATTGCACTTAAGCCACTCTTCCTCCAACACCTCCTCAAAACGTTCCTTTCCACTTCTCACTTCTCCAAATTCTGTGGGATTGCTTGCTCTCTAAATAAATGTTGAATAATATTTTTCTTCCGTGATTTTTCTGTCCCTTTCAAAGCATTGTCCTTTCCTTCCTTCCCTCACTCACTCCCTCCTTCCCTCACTCACTCCCCCCTTCCCTCACTCCCTCCATCCCTCACGCTCTCCCTTAAGTCCTATATGGCCTCTGCTTTTCACCACATAAATTCATTCCACATTCTCTCTTGCAGAGCTGTCACTGGTCCACACATGCCGTGAGCTTTATAGATGAGAATCAGCAGGGTATCAGCTCTCTGATGGGCTCCTATGAAACTGGAGGAAACAGAGACTCAGGCAGACAGTGTTGAAGTTCTGTCTGACATCAGCCCCAGTTCTGGCCTGTCCCATTCCCCACTGTGCTCAACACACATGGCCTTGGGTAGGTCCAGGAGTTTTACCTGACCACATGACATGACCAGGAAAGATTCTGGTGGAATGGAATGGTATCAACCACATGGAAACCATTTGTTTGGTGTATTTGATACCATTACACCTACTCCGCTCAGCCGTTACCACGAGCACATCCTCCCCAATTAAGGTGCCACCAACCTCCTGTGCCCTGCCTGCATGTCCCATCTCCCACTGTGTTCAATTCACATGTCCATGTGTGTAAAGCCAGGTGTGAGCTGACAAGGAAAGTTTCGGGACCCCAGTTACAGCCTAAACCAGTGTTTCCCAGACTTCTCCTTGAGTACCCCGTGGCAGTTTCACTTATTTGATTTATTCCAGTAATAACACACCTGATTTAAATAGTAAGCCCATCATTAGCTGAAGTAGGTGTGCTATTGCTGAATTACGTCAAACATGTGGAACTAGCTTGGGGTACTCGAGGAGAGGTTTGGGAAACAAACCTGACCCAAACACATCCAAAAGACTCCATCAGCAGAAACGATGTCCAAATCCAGCCGACATAGCAGCCCTTTGCCGAGATCCCAGGGTGGGCTTGGTTAAGTAGGACAAAGTGGTCTAAATTGGGCTATTTGATTATCCGCCACTACGATTACCTCCGCAGGCCGGCCCAATCGCTCATCATGGCTGATTATTTGTATTTGGAAGGGTAGAAGTGCTCTGTCGTAGGTGGAGAGTGTGAGTCGTGTGTGGAGGGGGATGTGGTGATGAACTTTACAAATGGGGATGTCCCTCTTATGTAAACTAAACAGCTGAGAAACCAAACAGAGGGTAGAGGTCTAGGAGTTAGACTGGGATTAGGATGGAGCTCTACAGTTATTCCACTCTAGTGCGCTGTGTGTCATGGTCTCCAGACTAAACCACTCAGTTACAAATGGTCTTGCAGTAACTGCTATTCATACATATGGGGTAGTAGGAGGGTCTAATTGGACTGAATGTCTGGTAAAGTACATCACTTTGAAACGATTACATTTTTTACTGAATCCCATTTTGATGTGCGGTGTGATCTGTGCAATGATGTGAGTGTGTGTGGGTGTGGGGGGAGACAGAAAGAGAGAGCAGGGACAGAGAGAGAAAGAGAGAGCTGTTAGTTGGAAGCAGCTGTGGACCTGGCACTGGTTTTACCTGTGAGCTTTCTTTCACGGCAGGAACTCCATCGCTCTGACGGCCATGTTGCAATTCTGAATGCAATACAGAGGATGGAATATCAACATATTTCAAGGTATTTTCCCTCCTCCGCCGGAGGAAGCAGTCATATTTGTTTCTTTCCTCCTCAACTCCTTGGATGCCTCTCAATCGAGGACACCTTCAGTGAGTGTCGAGTTGACACACACACCTACGCAAACTCCCAGTCACACTTTTAATTCCCATTTGTACAGAACTGAAAACACTAGAGCAGAACATGCCTCAGGGCCTGAGCATATTCCAATTGTAGTGTTGTGAAAGATTGCAACCATTCCCCAGATGAAACCCTCAAGCCTAAAGCTACGTACTTTGTTATCATAGCATAGCATCATGATTTGAATTGTTTTGGGACGAAATGACTAGTAACACACAGCTTCAGCCATCCACCCAGCCACCACGCTGTGCAGCGGAACGTCTTCGAAGAGCTCCTCTCTCAGTAGTCTACATGGAAAACACTCTCCCTTTGGCAGCTTCCAGCGTCTCCCCGAAATGATTTACGACTCCGAATCAGTCGTACTGTTCACTTCCCCTGAGGGGAGTCTCCAGACGTCGCTCTGACTTTCCTTCTGCTGTCACGTCCCATTTAGATAGACAGCTCTGGGGTGGATGTGTCTCACTGCGTGAATGTTTTGTATCATTTAAACCCACAAGAGTTACCAATGAATCAACTTCAAGCAGTTGAAGATCCATTGATATGTATTATCTTTTCTATCTAGCTTTTGGATATAATGTATTTGAGCAATTTCGAGATATATATTAGAGCCATGACTTCTCAGGTTTGTTCTAGGAGTTTGGCCCCTGCTATATGCAATGTATCATTCCATAATGACTCCATGTTGTTTTTCTTGCTGGGTAGACAACTTCAGATAATTCCAAAACTTGCGCAAGACGAGAGTTCCAGCGGCTGTACTTCAGAGACTTCAGTACGCATCCGGACCGACTGCCTCTTTTCTCCTCTTTCCCTTATTCCTTACGAATGAAGTCTGGGCCTCTGAGTAGCAGCGCCATGCCCGAGTGAAATTTATTGATCTGCAACAGTCCCTGCGCATCTAATTGGCTGTTTTGGAGTTAACCCGGGTAGTGATGGTTCTCTCAGCTGCGGCCCAAATGTCTTCCCGGCCACAGCCTGTGGTGCTTTTGGTCTGGGTGTGCACTTTTCATAGAACCCGGCCGTAAATCTCAATTGCTCTCGCACTTTTAACATCTCCATTACCCTGGCTGTTTTGTCAGCACACCATTGGGTGTAACAGAATCCTGTCTAACCGACATTTAAGTCATTTCCTACCCTTAAGACCAGATATTACGGTGCGGCGGCCAGCGAAGGTAATGTAGCGGGTTGGCAGATTGGAGGATGGAGCCCAGGCAGCAGAATGGCAAAATGGGGACCCGGTTATAATCTAATTAAAGAGAGAGAGAGGGAAAGAGGCCCCAGAGGCACACAGGGCTGGCCAGCGCCAGGAGTGTTCCCCCAAACTGCACCGCAAAATACAATGTGGTAATGTCTCGAGGCCTAATTCTTCCGGAGGAGAGAAAAAAGGACCCTTTCCGGCTGCAGACGCTGACGGCCACATCCCACGCTCTGACATCAGAGAGGGAGAGAGACAGAGCGAGAGAGAGAGAGAGAGAGAGACAGAGCGAGAGAGAGAGAGAGGGAAAGAGAGAGAGAGAAGGAAGAGAGAGAGAGACAGAGCGAGAGACAGAGAGGGAAAGAGAGAGAGAGACAGAGTGAGAGAGAGAGAGAGAGAGAGAGAGAGAGAGAGAGAGAGAGAGAGAGAGAGAGAGAGACAGAGCGAGAGAGAGAGGGAAAGAGAGAGAGAGAAGGAAGAGAGAGAGAGACAGAGCGAGAGAGACAGAGAGGGAAAGAGAGAGAGAGACAGAGTGAGAGAGAGAAGGAGGGAAAGAGAGAGAGAGAGAGAGAGAAGGAAGAGAAACAGAGGGAGAGTCAAATAGGGAGAGAGAAAAAGTACAGAAATAGAGGGAGAGGGACCAGAGATGATTTATGCCCTGCTGTGCAGACACCAAAATAAATCTGGGGACATACACAGACAGGCTGGCCATAAAGAACAGGATCATTTCAGACGTTTTCATTTTTTAAACCCCAAATGAGCTAACTTCTCCTCCGTCGACGTCAAAGCTAAGGGTTTTGTTTTATGTCACTAGAGACATTATATGATATTGTTTCCATTCTGGGGGTGGGGGACTTACTCTATAGTTGGATGATATATGGGGCTCCTTACTCTCCTGGAGCTCATCTGGGGAGCTCCACAGTTAATTATGAGGTCTGCCGTCGTGAGAACTTTGTTAACAGTGTGTGGGCAGGCTTGTTAAAAATCCTACTAATTTGAGGGGTAGAAGTTATCGCATCACGCCTCTCTTTGCCATCAGATTACATTAGCCCGCGGGTTATATGTCAGTCGCCACACACACACGCACATACACACACACACACACGCACACACACACACACGCACGCACGCACGCACGCACACACACACACACACACACACACACACACATTTGCACGTACACACACATGTGTCTACACATGCACGTGTGCAGACATGCTAAGACTCACACACATTTGCATGCAGGTCTGCATACACACACATGGACTTCCAGGTGGCAAAGGGCTATGATACACTTCACTCATTCAGTTCACGCCGAGATCAATTTCACTGTGGCGATTCCACTTGCATGTGTTTGGTGTGCACCTTTTAGAAGGGAGAGGGATCAGTTTCAGTCACTGCTAGAAACGCCAGCTTCCTCCCCTCTCCTTTAAATGAACCTGATGTTGACTGTTAAAAGGACCGTGAACTGTGACCTTTGATAGCTGCAGCGAACACGTGTGCAGACGAGGAACCACTTTACATGGGCACAAAGGACTGGGGTCAATTCCATTTCATGAATTGTGTTTTCTATGTGTATATTGAATTTCAATTCAAGAGGTGAATTGGCTGAATTAGAAATGGAATTGACCCCAACCCTGCATAAATAAGCATAAATGTTCATTGAAAATGAGTCATATTTGTGAAGTAAAGTATCAACACAGCCTTTCAGTACACACAGAGGGTGGCCTATGAGACTCCCTCTCCAGTTGACCCAAACCTTGCCCCCTCCTCACCTTTCCTACATTTCTGATTAATTTCCCCTCATGTGATTAAAGCCACCAGATGCTCTGGCAAAACTTGTAAATGGCCAAACCCATAAACTCACAGCTCTATTTCTCCAACAGCTCTTTCTTGTGGAGAGCGCCAAGAGTGTCAGCCGGCATGTCCCTTCAGCACGGGATGCCACAAGTACGAATTTTGAACAAAGTGTTTACAGTAGAATGCTACACTGATGTGATCTAGATGTACTTCCTGTTTACTCTACCAGCGCTGCTGGAGCATTTGTTAGTCAGAATTCTGATCATATTGATTATCACATGCCACCTCAAAATGGAGCCCACATGTAAACCGCTGGAGCAGTGTGTGTGTGTGTGTGTGTGTGTGTGTGTGTGTGTGTGTGTGTGTGTGTGTGTGTGTGTGTGTGTGTACCAGCCTCTGTGTGAAAACCAAGGTTTGTTTGTGTTCAAGACTGTGTGTTTGCATGTTACGAGTCTGTGTGTGTATTCCAGCCTGTGTGCGTACTGTGTTTGCCTTCTGTGTGTTCTGACTCCAACCCTCTTGTGTAGTGCAATTAGCACGTAGTAATCAGCTCTATCAAATGGCAATCTGGTTTAAGGTAAACAGATGGGGTTGTATGATACAGTCGATTAAGAAAGAAAATGGTGCTTGTTGCAGTGTTTGATCAGCAGGCCCTCAAGCAGAACAGTTATTTACACGACTTACCACAACTATGGCAGTGTCGCTCAGTGTTAGGCATTTTAATACCAGGAGGCAATCTTTTAATAGGGTTTATTTATCGAGGAGAAAGGGAAATGACGTGTTGATTGCTGAACAACAAGACTGGCGTGCGTGAAGATGAGTGATATGTGAGAATGTTCCTGTAAATGCTTGGTGTTCTTTCATCTTGAATTGAGAGATGTGTGTTACCTCAATAACTACACTGGGGGACATTGTACATGTGGGAAAAGTAGTTCCATGTCTGTCAAACGTGTTTAGAGGATGTCAAAGCTCATGCTTTGTAAAATGCCATAAATATACAATGTATACGTTGTATAAATACATATATTCAAATTATGCTGAAGTTGAAGTTAAAGCAGTTACTAGTGACGTTGAGACATTATGTATAAAAGCCTTATAGGCCTAAAGGAGCTAACAAGTGTAGGGGGACAGATATAAACATTACAACCCACAGTCCGTCTTCATACTTGCCAACAGTGATGACTGAATTAGGGGGATTTTTTCCCACTTGATCTGGGACTTCTCTGGCAATGCATGGTGCTTTGGTGCGTCAGTGCGGGTCATTCAATATCAACAACTATAATTAGTAAACATAAACAGCTGGGGGAAGACACTGAGGAAGCACTGAATCAAAACTAGTCGAAGGATAGGAGTTTATTTCTTCAAAGAGGTGTGAGGAATTTGTTAAGACAATGTGTGATTCAGGAACAGTCAGCGACAGGGCCGGCTCTAGGCATTAAGCAACATATGCGATCGCTTAGGGACCCCGGCCACTAGAGGGCCCTTGACTGTTGACAGTTAGAATTGTAGAACACACAAGGTGCAAGTTCGAAATTTGGTTGTGCTTCAGCAGTTTTTCTCCTATTTTTTCAGTCATTAGTCTCAGCGGGGACATCAATAACCGGATGGGGAAATGGAAGAGAGAGCTTGAGTGAGAGTGACTAACAAAATCAATCAATTTATTTTACGCCTGCTACGTCAGGTTAGTCTGTCACTTACAGTCACTCAATTAGCCATGTCAGCTAACAATTTTTAGAATGGTAAGTTAGTCTAGCCAGTTAGTCTAGCATGCAGGG
Organism: Oncorhynchus nerka; assembly: GCF_034236695.1. Taxonomy (NCBI): domain Eukaryota; kingdom Metazoa; phylum Chordata; class Actinopteri; order Salmoniformes; family Salmonidae; genus Oncorhynchus; species Oncorhynchus nerka. The sequence continues at coordinate 22,459,460 of NC_088398.1, read as the reverse complement.
CACGTTTCCAGGGGCACTGACCTCCAGGGGGCCCCACTCTCACTCAGATATCATTAACATGACATACATAAGTCATGGCAAAATGTGTAGAACTGCAGAAAACTTGCTTTAAAATTGCAAAAATGTCTCACTGCCTCCCTGGCAAAATGAGTAGAATTACATGAAATTTGTCAAAACATTATATTATCATTTCTATCCGCACCATGGCAAAATGTGTAGAATTGCATTAAATGTACTTTAAAACGAAAAGTTATCTTGCCGCGTACATAGATAATCACTTAGGGCCTCTAAAAGGCTAGAGCCAACCCTGGTCACATTTATGAACTAAATGTTTTTTATTCATTGCTTACAGTATGAATGATTGATTTACCATTGTTTTCTAATAGCCCCATACAAACAATTAATGGAGAACTAATGTGGGTATTAATTCATAGGTAAACAAACTACGTAGGCTACAATGTTTTTACATTTTGCAGAGGAGAAACACACTTTTGAAAGAATAGTCTCAAATACAATACTGTCCCATCCCACGCTTCTTCCTGAGTGAAGTTGTTCTGTCCTCTCTCCCAGATTGACAACATCCCTATTGTTTCCTATTGGATGACTAATAGCTGCAGCTTTCACGCTACAGGGAGTTTTCAATTCCTTCTTGAGTCTGTCCAACTCCCCCACTCATTTTCTTTAAATCGGCACACCCTATCTTTCTGTTCCAGCTTCTTACTTCCTGCACTCTCCATCTCTCTTTACTTATACTTTTGTTTTCTCTCTCTCTCTCCTTTCTCAGTGTCAATTTTCCATCACAGACTTGCTGTGACATTGGTTCCTTCGCAGGTCTCCCTCAGTGCTTCTGTTTGTGCAGATGGATTATGTGTCACAGGAAGTCCCTCCCCCTCCTTCTTCTCTGTCTTATAATCAAGCCCCAGGGAGGTCTGGAACTCCCTGGAACTGATGCTGTTCTCCTTCCCGTACAAACCTCCTCCTCCCCTTCACTCTTCAGTCCCAACGAGCTATAGCCCGATTCAACCCCCAACCTCCCTCACAGCTCCTGCACACTGCACTGTCACCTGACGACTACAAACAAAAGACAGGATATAGGTCCATGTCTTACTGTACATTTCTCTTCAACAGATGTCATGGGGATGCATTTGATTTTTACATGGTGAATGACATGCCCATGTATTCAATCCCATGTATTTCATGTTCAACTAATACATAAAGAGTAAAACATGTTTGATTTCCAGGGTTAATTAAGCTACTGTATGACCTAAAGGATTCGGATAGACGCAGGACAAGAATGTGTTTTCTCAAACACCAAATCACAAAACAATAAAACATCAGAGTCTTTTACAATCTGAGACTGTGCTGGACGATTTTCAAACAAGCCTCCATAACATCACCTATATGCTCTTTATTAAGCCAGTAGTTCTCAAGCCGCAGCTCGGGGACCCCCTGGCGTATCACAATTCTGTCGCAGCTCTGAACTAGCTCACTTGAATCCCCTATTCAAGGGATTCATGTTTGTTGACAAGTTGAGTCAGGTGTGTTAGCTCCAGAATAGATTAAATACATGGAACGACTGGGGGTCCCCGAGGAGAGGTTTGAGTACCACTGCTCTAAGGCCTCACTATCAGCGTTGGTGTCTGAAATGAAATCGCCCCTCTTACAGTATGTCTCAATATCCTCCTATTGTCCTAGACGGCTGGTCATGCGTCATCTCCACACCGCGCGGACTCAGTAAACGGGTGAAGCCAGCTACTAGATACTCCTGATTGGGAAGACATGGGATTGTTCTGGAGGAAAGAAGGGAAATGCTTGGGAACTCCACTTCCCAGCTTGAGAGGAGACGGAGAGGATAATGGCTCCCCGGGGACCAGCCAATGACCTCACTGAGTGCAAAATATGCGAAGGTCACAGAGTTCCTATTGGGCCGCTGCTAAATCTGACTGACACCGGGCAGCAATAACCCTTGACTTCAGATCTGCTCTGCACACACTAATAATAGATGAATAAATGTCAAGAAAATATGTCTGAACTTTAAAAAATAAATAACTTGGCAACATGGTCTCATCAGATTATGTGAGAATATGGATATTTAACCATTGAAATGATAAGAGCGTCTGCTAAATGACTTAAATGTAAATGTAATGTAAATGTCACTTTCAGCTTCATGAGTGACATACTACAGTATGTCAACATTCTTAAATAATTCTAACGACAATCTGTAGTTGTAGCCATTCTTTTCAAATGTTTTGGAGTCATCAATCTAATGATTGCTGGTAAGGGATGGGTAAAAAAAACTTTGATACGTTCCCATCTGGTACGTTGTACAGTATATGATAATTACCATAAATAAAACTATAATGATGATTGTGATTACCATCTCTGATTGCTATTAGTATCGTGTTCCCCTTAATATGCTTGTGTAATGTAAGTGAGATCAGCATAACCCCATCGGCACCAGAGGTCAAGTATGCGTTAGCATTACTCATAGCTATAGGTCAGTTGGGATCACTTGAAGCATGACTGTAGCTATTCCCCCCTACCCCCTCCCCAACACTTACCAGTAGAGGTCAGCGTTCACATAGCATAGCATAGCATACCTCCCCACCATGAGAGAGTTGAGAGTCCCAGGCCATGGTATTGTTTAAACCACATGGAAACACCTTCACCGATCACTAACAATTCAATGGATTTTGATAGTTGCATTGGACCTGCCACTGACAGTGTGGTATGGTATGGCAACGCCCTGAGAGCAGATCAATGGTGGAGACTGGAGAGCTAGAATAATGTGCTAGGTGGAGCTAATGAGGTTCGACAAACACTTTGACATGTTGAGTGTTAGTCAGAGCTTTGAGTCCGTGACTAGCGGGAGAATCTAGCGCTCTGGGAATATGCCAGAGACCCCCAGGAACCTAAAGAGAGAAGGAAGCCGTTAAATCACAAAACGTTGACCTCACTCTTCTGAATTATTTGTTTTGTTGGAACAGCATGTTGTACTGGACGATCAGAGGGATGCTGAAGTAATGGAAGTGGCCCAATGCTGTTTCCAAGCTGCTGGAGTGAATGAGATTTGTGGGGGTCAGTAACAAATTGTGAGAAAAGCCAAGGGTGAGGCAATCGCAAAAACACTAAGGACTAATAGCACTGAAGGCATCATTCACAGATTGGATTCTGGACCAACTCAATGCCTTCTGGCACCCATTCACATCTGAAGTATGACGCCTTCCAGGGCTCAATAAGTGTGGGGGGCAACATGGTGGAGGGCATTTACAAATGTAGCTAGGAGGAAAGTGGCTTTGCGTTGTAGTAATGCATATGGAACCCGCCAATCTGGGACTTTGGGTGTTGGTGTTTCTTTTTAATTTTTTTTTTCATTTCACCTTTATTTAACCAGGTAGGCCAGTTGAGAACAAGTTATCATTTACAACTGCAACCTGGCCAAGATAAAGCAAAGCAGTTCGACACATACAACAACACAGATTTATACATGCAATAAACAAACATACAGTCAATAATACAGTACAAAAAGTATATTTCTCAGTGTGTGCAAATGAGGTAGGATACTAGGTTGTACTAGGTCCAGATCTAAATGGAGTTTTAGTGGGTGACCCTGAGCTGTTTGAGGTGTGGTCTCCCTGGTGCTAGGCTCTGCTCAGTACCACACGAGTCTGCAGCCGTGCAGCCAGCCAGGCTCTGTCGCCCTGCTCTGAGAACCTAGCAGGACCATCACGCTATCCACAGCTCCAAGCACCACCATAGATGGTGATGTCACCCCTGCTGTCTATAATTGTTCAATCGATAGACAATGGCCACCTCACTATTACCACCTTCATTTCTCTGTAGTACAGGGATATAGACATGAATCAGAATCTGTTAGCTGTATTTTGATTTCCATGCATTTTAGATGTTAATTATAGCTTCTGAAAAACTATATGAATTCAACTAAAACCAGAATCTCTAGCAGACAGAGAGGTAAGCTACAATGAATTTGTATAAAAACAAAAAAACATTGGAAGATTTCTTGGATTTATTAAGCGATCATTATCTTGGTGGCAGGTTTAAAAATCATAGTCATCATAGTTATCATAGTCATCATAGTTATCATAGTTATCATAGTTATCATAGTTATCATAGTCATCATAGTTATCATAGTCATCATAGTTATCATAGTTATCATGGTCATCATAGTTATCATAGTCATCATAGTTATCATAGTTATCATGGTCATCATAGTTATCATAGTCATCATAGTTATCGTAGTCATCCTAGTTATCATAGTCATCATAGTTATCATAGTCATCATAGTTATCATAGTCATCATAGTCATCACAGCTATCATAGTCATCATAGTTATCATAATCATCATAGTCATCATAGTTATCATAGTCATCATGGTTATCATAGTCATCATAGTTATCATAGTCATCATAGTTATCATAGTCATCATAGTCATCCTAGTTATCATAGTCATCATAGTTATCATAGACATCCTAGTTATCAAAGTCATCATAGTTATCATAGTCATCATAGTTATCATAGTCATCATAGTCATCACAGCTATCATAGTCATCATAGTTATCATAATCATCATAGTCATCATAGACATCCTAGTTATCAGTCATCATAGTTATCATAGTCATCATAGTCATCCTAGTTATCAAAGTCATCATAGTTATCATAGTCATCATAGTTATCATAGTCATCCTAGTTATCATAATCATCATAGTTATCATAGTTATCCTAGTTAACAAAGTTATCAAAGTCATCATAGTTATCATAGTCATCATAGTCATCACAGCTATCATAGTCATCATAGTTATCATAATCATCATAGTTATCATAGTTATCCTAGTTAACAAAGTTATCATAGTCATCATAGTCATCATAGTCATCATAGTCATCATAGTTATCATAGTCATCATAGTTATCATAGTCATCATAGTTATCATAGTCATAATCGTCAACATAGTCATCATTCAGTTTCTAACAGGATACATGTCTATTGAATTCCTAACAAGATATGAGATCAAATGTATTTACACAATGCAATCAAAAGTAATAAAACAAAGCTATGTTACATTTCATTACATTTTATCCAGAGCGACCTTCATTCAGTATATTTGGCAGTTCATATTTACAGCATGATAGATATTACCTTAACTATGCAAGGTCATTCAGTAATAAACATTAGCTTTATTGTACAGTACTTACTCAAAAGAGAAAATATACAGCATATTCAAGTGCAACCAACATCCCACAAAATTCAACAAGACCATTGCAATCCTACTCAACATATCAGTGTACACTGAGTGTACAAAACATTAGGAACACTTGCTCTTTCCATGACATATCAGGTGAATCCAGGTGATAGCTAGGATTCCTTATTGACATCACTTGTTAAATCCAATTCAATCAGTGTGGATGAAAGGGAGGAAACAGGTTAAAGAAGTATTTTCAAGCCTCGAGACAACTGAGACATGGATTGTGTATGTGTGTGTGTCATTCAGAGTGTGAATGAGCAAGACAAAAGATTTAAGTGCCTTTGAACGGGGTATGGTAATCGGTGGCAGGCGTACCTGAGTGTGTCAAGAACTGCAACACTGCTGAGTTTTTAACGCTCAACAGTTTCCCATATTTGTCAAGAATGGTCCACCACCCAAAGGACATCCAGACAACTTTACACAACTGTGGGAAGCATTGGAGTCAACATGGGCCAGAATCCCTATGGAACGCTTTCAACACCTTGTAGAGTCCAAGTCCCAATGAATTGAGGCTGTTCTGAGGGCAAAAGGAAAGTGTTCCTAATGTTTTTTACACTCAGTGTGTGCTGAAAACCAACAGCAGCGTCAAAATACTGCATAAATAAGTTCATAAATAAGATAATAATGTAAAAGAAAAGTCTAACTCTATATTTACAAGGCATAGATGACAAGATAGGTTTTGGATAAGTACTTGGTTTGAATGAACTGATACCTCTTTTTATTTGAAAGATATCCACAAAATGCTGAGTGTAAAGAGACAACAGTTAGTGCCTAACAGCACCATATATCAAGTACATCGTTTTCACGTCCGCAGGTATTTTCCTGACAACGGTCATAAATCTAAAGCTGAAATTCAAAGTAAAATAAGCAGTGATTTACATTTCCCTGCCACAGTCACCGGGATTGTCCCCACACAATCATTTCAACAGGACAAGCTTTTAAATGCCAAACTTGATTTTGAGGAATAATATAGGATTTTTTTTTTACGGTCAAGAAAGGAATGCATTTCCTTTGTATTTTAAATGATCTTGTCTTTGGGTTTTAGAAAAATTCTATATATAAAGCATATGTATGGTGTAGCTAAATTATGTTCAAGTAAATATTTTACTACCAGTTGTTTTGTGAAGTAAGATATGAAAAAGCTTGGTGTTTAAACACTACAGTAGAGACCATGTGAAAAACAAGATTTAGATAAGAATTATATGAAGTTGGATTCAATTCATTTTACACACTAAATATTGTATTTTATTGCTGTCGAATAATTTATTAAATTAAGTAATTAACAAACTCATTAATATTCAATTCGCCTATGGACATGAAAGAAACATAATTACATCCATCTAATAATTATGGTTGTGTATAAATTGCAGTCCCTCCTAATCAGTTCTTAAATATGGATGATGTGACAAATCAGGTTTGAAAAATCACAATAAGTGTTTTCTCATTAAAACGTATCCAACTTGCCACGAATGAGAAAACAACTGTCAATATACGCCCTTTATATTTCTCGCCCGATATTTATATTCATGTATTCATTTGACATGTGTTGGATTACTGCTTGTTGTAATTTTAACAAACATACAAGTGTGAGCCTGCTCGTGCTTAATGCTTCATATTCCAAGGTTTAAACCAGATTACATATGTGTATATTTATGCATCCTGATTGAAAGTTTTTATTCTGTATTATCAAAAACTCGATATCTTTCAGAAAAACTCTTTCTGACTAAAGCACTACATTAAAACTCAGCTAAGTAAGAGGCAGGTGATCAAGTGAAAAGAAAGAGCTCATGGTGATAGCCGGGCCTCCGTTACACATTCGATTTTTTCATCTAATGTTAAGAACATTAAGAACAAACGCATAATTATTCTTCATTCAAATACATTTAACTTGAAATATTCAGTTAGTATGGTCAGTTATACCCAAACACTAAATTGCCACATCAATTTGTATGCAAGACAAAACAGACACCAAAAAAACTACAAAAGGATTTGACAAAAGCTTTTTTTTTGTACACTTCTAGACTTTGGAAACCCATCAGATCTACAGTCAGACCAAGGTCTTCATTTAATTTTTCTGTCCGTTAATCCCTAACGGGGGAAATTTGATTGCACCAGCCAATACATACAACACCAAAAACTACATAATAAATACACACAGACTGAAAGCACTATACTATAATTTCATTGTGTTTTTTTGTTGTTGTTACACATCATCCTCTGTCTATAACCACATTGTTCGGACGTATTGGGCCTCTCTGACTGACAGGGACAGGTTGGATGAGTAGCAGCAGGTCTCTATCTAATGTCTACAGCGCTGTGCCATCCTGGCCTTGCTCTATCTGCCCTGTCACGGCTAAAGCCTCATTAAACACGCTCCAAATTGGTGCCATTTTCCCAGCTTAATCTGTAACATCACTGACCCAGAGCTCCTAGTCACAGCAGAAAATCTGTGGATTACCCATCACCCCACCACCATCCCCACCTGTGGGGGGTTTTGACTCATATCACGGCGGCTTGAGCAACACACCACACGAGGGGCAACAAGAGTAGAATTCACTGAGACACTCTCGCCACAGGGTACTAATGCTGTGAACAGAATGTCCAGAGAGTGAAACCATGTGTATTAACACCCGAAGAAGAGCTGAATAAACATCTAGCTTTCATACACTGCTATTAGCCTTCATTTGAAAGATGAACAGTAGAAGGTTCAAGCTCACCTAAGGAGTTTGTGGACACGGTGCTGCTCCCTTCGAAAGGCACGGTAGGAATGGGGAGAGCGATAGCGCCCAAGTTACAGCCTGCCCCCTCTCTATCTGCTAAAGTCATTTTCTCTCAAAGTGTAATTAATTTCCTTGCTCAGGCAGGCCTGCATACATGTGGCACAGCCGGCTGCAGTAGCGTAGTCTCTGAAGCTCTGGTGTGTGTAGTACTGACCATGATACCTAAGCAATAAGCATTAGCCGTACATCAGGTGAACACATGCCGCTATTGGAATATCTTGATTGATTGAAAAAGGTTGGATTGTTTTATTTTGCTAATTTAATAGTCTAATGCCATTTGGTCTGTTAATTTGTCATTTGTAAATTCTTGAGCCACTTATAATTTCTGATTCTTGCGGTGAGATTTGAATTTATTGATCTAATTTGGAATATAACGGTATAATGTTTTGTGTGTAGGCAAATCATTATTTGTAAAAAAAAAAATTGCACACAAAATTTCAAAAGTTGTACAGCAATTTGTTGACATTATCAAAATTAGACTTAAATCTGATTGTAGGCTTATTTGTGTTTTATCACCCCTTCCTGCTGCTAAATTTAAATAATAAATGATTGGATTCAGCTTTCATCCTATGCAATTTAATCTGTTAGATATATGTTAGATACAACAAACTATTATAGAGCTAAAAAAAAGTTTTGTATATATCTGATTATGACAAAATTAATACCTTTAATACTTATGTCTCAATGAAATAGGACATAAGATAAGAGAAATACCTTCTCCTCTAGGTATTTTCATGCTTTATAAACTCCTACTGGTCATATTATACTCTATAGTATATAGTAGGATCATCATCGCCTCTGTAAAGATAATATAGGATCTTTATATTTAGCTATTATTTAAAAGCTAATGTTTATATATATATACATACAGTACCAGTCAAAAGTTTGGACACACCTACTCATTCAAGGGTTTTTCTTTATTTAATGACTATTTTCAACATTGTAGAGCAATAGTGAAGACATCAAAACTAGGAAATAACACATAACACCAAAAAGTGTTAAACAAATCAAAATATATTTTATATTTGAGATTCTTCCAAGTAGTCACCCTTTGCCTTGATGACAGCTTTGCATTCTCTCAACCAGCTTCATGAGATAGTTACCTGGAATAGTTTTCCAACAGTCTTGAAAGAGTTCGCACATATGCTGAGCACTTGTTGGCTGCTTTTACTCTGCGGTCCAACTCATCCCAAACCATCTCAATTGGGTTGAGATCAGGTGATTGTGGAGGCCAGGTCATCTGATGCAGCACTCCATCACTATCCTTCTTGGTCAAATAGCTCATACACAGCATGGAGGTGTGTTTTGGGTCATTGTCCTGTTGAAAAACAAATGAGACTCCCACTAAGTGCAAACCAGATGGGATAGCGTATTGCTGCAGAATGCTGTGGTAGCCATGCTGGTTAAGTGTGCCTTGAATTCTAAATAAATCACTGACAGTGTCACCAGAAAAGCACCCCCACACCTCCTCCTTGCTTCACAGTGCGAAACACACATGCGGAGATCATCCGTTCAACTACTCATCAGACCAAAGGACAGATTTCCACCGGTCTAATGTCCATTGCTCGTGTTTCTTCACCCAAGCAAGTCTCTTCTTATTATTGGTGTCCTTTAGTAGTGGTTTCTTTGGAGCAATTAGACCATGAAGGCCTGAATCACGCAGTCTCCTCTGAACAGTTCATGTTGAGATGTGTCTGTTACTTGAACTCTGTGAAGCATTTATTTGGACTGCAATTTCTGAGGCTGGTAACTCTAATGAACTTATCCTTTGCCTCAGAGGTAACTCTGGGTCTTCCTTTCCTGTGGCAGTCCTCATGAGAGCCAGTTTCATCATAGCCCTTGATGGTTTTTGAGACTGCACTTGAAAAAACTTTCAAAGTTCCTGAAATGTTCTAGATTGACTGACCTTCATGTCTTAAAGTAATGATGGACTGTCGTTTCTCTTTGCTTATTTGAGCTGTTCTTTTACCAAATAGGGCTATATTCTGTATACCACCCCTACCTTGTCACAACACAACTGCTCAAAAATGTACTTTCTACAAGGCAAACCTGTTAATTGAAATGCATTCCAGGTGACTTCCTCATGAAGCTGGTTGAGAAAATGCCAAGAGTGTGCAAAGCTGTCATCAAGGCAAAGGTTGGCTACCTTGAAGAACCTCAAATATAACGTATATTTTGATTTGTTTAGCAGTTTTTTGCTAACAACTTGATTCTATGTATTATTTCATAGTTTTTTTTCTCAAATCTGAAATATATTTTGATTTTTTTAACAGTTTTTTGGTTAATACTTGATTCCATGTATTATTTCATAGCTTTTTTTCTCAAATATAAAATATATTTTGATTTTTTAAACACTTTTTTGGTAACTACATGATTCCATATGTGTTATTTCATAGTTTTGATGTCTTCACTATTATTCTACAATGAAGAAAAGAGTAAAAATAAAGAAAAACCCTTGGATGAGTAGGTGTGTCCAAACTTTTGACCGGTACTGTATATATATATATATTTATATATTATGTGGTAAAACGTTTTTTGGTGTATACCAACTACGCATACAGAGGTATACTAGTATGAGATGGCTTTGCAAAGGAAACAAAGCAACACGTGCTTTAACATAACTAACCTCACAACGATATCAACAAAGGTAAGACAATACATATCGAGCTATCCCTGGACACCCACCCCCTATCTCATGTCTGTTTACATTTCTAGATCCCATCTCTTATGGTGAGTATGAAATGGTACAACCCTATCACATAACACCATCATCATCTTAAACATTATGGATTATTTTTCTAAGAAGAAAAGGGGCCACCAGGAGACAGACAGCGAAAGTCTAAAAAATAAATGGCCTTCTTTCCTGAGACACCAGCCATTTTAATAGAGCTGATTTATTGTGCCGTGCTTTTTGGAGGGCGATCATATGCATGTGGTCAGTAGTACGCAGTCTGTGACCCAGCCTCCCTCTCACATTACAGCCTATTTATAACGTTCCCTCTGCCGGCTCCCCTCTTACTGCAGTTCTTTGGAACCACCTTCCCCTCCACTCCACAGGTCTCCAGTCTCCTCTCTCTCCTGTCATCTGAGAATCTCTCCGGCAGCTTATCTAGGGTTCACTGTTTATCCTGCGCAGCCTGGCAACTGTCCGCATGCCCAGGATTATTACTGGAGCCCCCCTTTCAACACACACACGGACATACACACAACTTTTTTATCGAACTCTTATCAAGGAGACAAACTTGGGGTGAGCTAAGGAAAGAGCACAATTTGTGGATTTTTGATATTCTGTGTTTTGTTTGACCCTTTTTTAAAATATATATATATATATTTTAACTTAGTTAGCTTACTTTTTTGTTACCTTTCATTTTTTGTCCCCCTCCTTATCTTTCTGGAGGGCTGTGTGTTTGCATGCGATGGATCACACACTCTTTGGCTGCCTCCGCAGCCCCCATGCCACTGTGCAGGCCCTGCACCCTGCCTTCACCCAGTCTCCGCTGACTCTCCACGGACGCACGGACCACGTCTCCTACCCTGACCTGGCCTCTTCCACCGCCACCTCCTCTCCTTCGGCCTGCATCATCTCCGGCTATCCCGGTGACGAGGGCCTGTTCGGCGGGCATCACCACCATCACCGTGGGCATCACCCGGCACAGCAACAGCAGCATCACCCGCCTCAGCACCAGGCTGGCTGGCACATTCCACAGATGCCCTCTCCTGGCAATGCGAGCTCCCGCCACAACCTCTGCCACCCCCACCCCCACTCTCACTCGGCCCAGGACAGTGCCCTCGCACCCCCAGACCTAGGCACCCCTGGCAGGAACAGTCTCTGCGCCAGCACCCCCAACCTGGGCAGCAGCACCCCCACGGGGGCCAATTGTGTGCCTGCAGACTTTGGAAGACAGACACTGTCACCTGCTGAGGCAGAGAAGAGAAATGGCAAGAGGAAGAGTGACAGCTCAGGTAAGACCAGAGGAAAGATCAACTTTTGGGTCGACTTTTATTTTTATTTGTCTTTTTTCTTCCTTATTTTGTGAGCCGCATGTAAAAATGGGTTGAGTATAATGTTGCACAACTTAAATGGGAAACTAAAGCTACATATCTTTATCTCATTCATAAGTTGTCATACATTTGAAATACTAAACATGATATAATACACTTGCAGAGCATTTATTCAAGATGGGTATAACTTAGCTGTACCTTAATGGTGTGGTTTCAAGAACGCCATAATCACTCAGACTTCTAAGGCTTTCCGTGGAGATGGATTGAGGGACGTTTATGTTTCACTGACAGAAAATGTGGTATTATATTGTCTGAAGAGAGGTTTGTAGATGTTGGCTGACATGAACAGGGGCAATTACAGTATGTTGACTAAAGGGGAGAGCAAAGGCCAGACGATAACTCTGTGTTGGGCATTAGACTTCTGGCATGTTTTGGGCTAAATCCCATCGGTTTCATTTCGACACATTTTTAAGGGGCAGAAAATGAGGCTCACTGTAAAATATTAATGTCATGGATTGTAAAAGACTACACCAGTGCTTCGAATGACAATAAACACCCGAGAAGATTTAGGCTTTTCTTACTGTGGAGTGCGCTTAGTTCCAGGATTATTGTTGATGCAGTCATTTTTATAAATTGCACTGACTAAAAGAGACTGGGAAGTTGAATCAATAAATATATTCAATTGAACAATTTGAGTTACAGTGGTATTATGTATACCATTTGATATACAGTTTAATAGATTTGTTGCAATGTTAATAGTCTTTAAATTTAAAAAATGTATTTAAAAAAATATAACTTTCAAACGTCCAGAAAAACATACTCTCTATTTCCTACCAGTTTGTTCAATGGTCCTAAAAAATTTATGAACTATACAACCAACCGTACACATTTTTACTGCTAATGTTTTCGTACTTCGCTACTAAACATTTAAAATGAAGATCACTTTGTCAGTCACTATTGAGCAGTTATTAAAATATACAACGTTAAAATAAGCTTTTCCAGCATTACAACAACACGTGAAATGATGGTCTAATTGCATTGATAAGGTTTGGAATAATGAGTTACTTACCTCAAGTAGATACTGTACAGGCGTGACTTTCATAATCATTGAGATTTTCTACGTTTGTGAAAAGGACCGTGGACTTTATACACAGCAAGTGTAGAAATATCGACAAAACATAAACAATACACATATGGTAATTTATTACATTAAGTTAACTGGAACATACATTTCTACATTATTACATAGCCTACGTAGCAGTGTCTTTATAACTCTGAATATACCAATATCTCTTTAATATATCAACTTTTTACTATTCAACCTTTCTAATCGATATTAGGCACTTTGTAAGTGTTAAAGTGTTTTTTTTAAAGGGAAGATTTTGTTGTCAACGTATTAGTAGGGACGGATCGGTTTCCCATGGAAACTGTGTCTGCCGTTATACCGGGTCACTGGAATGTCATCCTGCAGCACTGGGCCTGGACGGACCTCTGTCTGTTTCAACACCCTCAGTGTGGGTCACCTGGCTGTGGTTCTGTACACACCACTTGAATACATGATTGATATTTCCCTATGTGGTCAGTGCCCTGTTTCGCTTGACTCACACAGGATACTGTTGGCCACTGGACAGCATAGAGACAGACGGCATATAAAATAGGTTTCTTTATAATTTTTCAGAGGCTTATAACAATCCTATTTTTTAAAAAAGTAGTTACCAAAATAAGGACTCATGGTATTTGGATGTAGAGGAATATCAAAAAGATGCATAGAAATGATTAACACAGCTGAATATGCAAATCGTTGTACAAGTAGCAGCACCACGACAGAAAGTTACTAAACTAAGAGAGCGCAACTTCGAAGGCAGTCACTACTATTTATAATACTGCTCTTGTTTTGACCATACTAACCTCTCATATATTCACACATTTAGAACTCCATCCTCTATTTCCTGTTCTCCTTGGTCAAATCATTTGGAAACTAACACTTGGCCCCCAAGCTCCATTTCAATTCCCTAGTTCCAATGGTTATTGCAGCCTCATTACGTGGGCCTTACATTCTCTTCACGCTAACACCAATCATGCTGATTATTGAGCGTAGTTAGCTTATCCAATCAGCTGTCCAAATAGCACCGTGTTGCCAATTCGATGAGATAGCCCTGATTGGGTTTCACCATCTGGATTGAAACCTGAGTAAAATCAGCCTGTGAAACTTTACATTAGATACGAAAACAATAATAAAACACTTGAAACCAGATTTCCATGCAAAACATTCTCCTGGTCAAGAAATACAAATCATTTAAGTGTGATTTTTTCCCTAAAGGTGGACTGCAGGGTATACACTGTCACGTGATGAGTGGTCCGGCTGGTATTTGGGTGTCTGGTTTCTGTGAAACCTGCTAATTTTAAGGGTCCCACCTGGAGGGAATATGGCCGTGCCGTTTGGTGTAACCTGGGCTGGCCCCTTGGGGTATACTTGAGCTCTGAGGGAGCTAGGGGTTAACCTGGCAGATTTGAAAGTTTGGGAACACTTTAGCCCGCAGGTATAGTGCTTTATACATTATGTTATGCACATCGACATAATGTCTTACAATAAGGCTTATAATGTTCCATATCACTATGACTCAACATTTTTACTGACTAAAAAAATGGCTGTTTTTTTTGTTGTCATGATCATTATATAATTATACGACATTGGTACAGGGTCATCATACATGCTCATGTCAAGTCTCCTACTGTGTATTATAGGTGAATTATAATGCAGTATACATGTAGGCTTTAAGTAAAGTGTAACCAAAACATATTTGGAAAGTGCTAATAGATTTTAAACATGAAGTAATAGTAATTGCTTGAATCCTGTTTTCTTCTTGTGGAGTGTATTTTTGAGTGCTGCTGTAGCAAGTGATGCTCAGGGACTAACTCGGGCATGGCTTTGCCATTTTCGTTATTGACGCTGAGGTTATTTTTGGTAGATCTAGAATTACAATATTCTATGTCACAGTGAAATTGTGTTTTCCCTAGATAAGAATCCTCAACAAAATCTACAAAATGATTGGCCAATGAACTGAAAATGTCACACCGAAAGGAGTGAAAAGTATAACCATTTCACTTTGAAGTCTCTCTGTCAGAAACGTCGGCATGGGCACCAACATTATTTTTGAAAGGGTTCCCTGATCTGGCTTCAGACCATTTGGGAGCCCTAAAACTACCCAGTGTCTGGGCTCTGTATTTTCCTCCCATTATTCCCTTTTGTGTGGAGAGATGAAAGTTCCAGCAAGGACCTAATTGCTGTGGTGTAGTGGCTGTGTCGTAAAACCTTGGGACTCTTTTTAAATCGGCTTTGCGCTGGTCTCCAGCAGCTGGCCATGTTATTCTTTATTCTTACACAATGGCTGTGTTTACCAGAGAGTAAATACATCTAAGAGGTATGTTTGAATGAGGCCTGCTCTCTGGCACACCGACAGTTGGTCAACCCTGGTGAAATTACAGCCATGTTGAGACATTTTCAATTCACCATACAATGATGCACAGAATTTCAGCTACTTTACCACACTGTAAGGAAAGTCTTATACTTTATGTTGGAATAACTAGATTATATATTTGCAGTGTATTCCTGTCATGGATGCCAGTTGCGCACTATGACATATCACCACGTGCTTGGAATTTTTTCCTTTTTCCCACAATATCAATGATGAATGGCTTTTTGCAAACAAAAGTTGCATAATTTTCCATTCTTCTATATTTTCTATGACACGAAAAGAAGAGTAAGAAGAGTAAGAGAAAGAAAGCTTTTTCCTGTGAGAAAATATTTTGAAAGAGACACTCTTTCAGTAAGAACTTCTCTGAGTGTCTCCAGTGACGTGGCGAAATGGGGTGCCTGGTCTGGTCCGGGCCTGTAAACTCCCAGCCTATTTACAGTTTGGATTTGGGACCGCCTGTTGGGATTAACGCAACTGCAGAACAGAACCGCAGATGAATTAGCATGCAATCGCTGTTGCCTTGAAGTGCAATGTGCAACTGAAGCATATCCAAAAGGCCTAACCACAAAGTCTGGTCACAATAGGAAAGTTTGGGAACCAAATTAACAAAACATTTTCCTTCTGAGAAACAGTGAAAAATAAAAATTGAACAATATCTTCTCCTGAGGTTGAAACAAAATGGCAATGACAAGTAGATTATTAATCCACATTGGTTGTACAAATAAATCCTTTAAGTCTCAATAAAACAATTTCCTCCCATCACTCCAATTAATCAACATGTGGTAGACTTGCATATCTTTGCAAAAAAGGGACCTGCATTGCTTCATGTTCATCTGGGGAATCGTAACAGTTTGTCCTTATGTGTATGAGATCATAATCATAGGTCAAAACCAGACTGACATACGTTCGTGCTACTCTCCCTGTAGTCCATCTCATAGTCTAGCCATTCTCAGTAAGTTAAAAAGTTTGACAACATTGTTCAAAATTAAACAACACCAAATCTAAATGAGAGATTGGAAAAATATGCTTATAAAATTGAGGTAAATAAACTGAGGAAATATAGTTTCACAAATCCTGCAGAGCTGTTTCGTTCCATATTAAAACTACAAGGGTAGCAGCCGATTCCATTAACAGTAAGACAAATGAACTCCCACATTGTAAAGAGTAGGAGCCAGCCCACTGTGTGTGTGAGAGCACAGCTGCCAGAAACAGGCACATGTGTAGACGCTTCTGGGTCCTCCCAGCCACTTACAGTGTGCATAAACAATGCCTCAACGATAAGAGGTGATTGGCAGCTCCCATTGTTTCCCATACCTGACTCCTTCCCTCCTCTGCCTGTATTTGTGTCTCTGGCTCACACCTGCCATATAGTACTCTTTTTATCATTATTTTCTTTGAGTATAAATCTCCCTGACTGGAAAGAAAAAATGAGTGCTGTGTTTGATTTCAGAGTCCCAAGACGGGAATTACAAGTCAGATGTGAGCAGCAAACCCAGGAAGGAGCGGACGGCGTTCACCAAAGAGCAAATCCGTGAGCTGGAGGCCGAGTTCGCCCATCACAACTATCTGACGAGACTGAGGCGCTACGAGATAGCAGTCAACCTCGATCTCACAGAGAGACAAGTATGTAATGTCACCACTCTAACCTCATTCTCCCACTTATCCTTTTGGGTTCAAACATATTGACCCCATAACGCATTAATGCCGTGTGGTGGGAAAAGTCTGCCTCAGTCAGACCATACAGAGGTTTTCGGAGATACAATGTTTTCCTAACTTTAGAACTTCTGGTTTGCGTGCTGTTGTGCTCCAGCTGTGACTGTGAAGAGGGACTATCATATTCCAGATATTTGGGTCTATTCTTTCAGTCAGCCTACAGTCAAGTAATGGAGACAGGCACAAAAGCAGGAGGTGCTGTCTAGCAAGTCACTTCCTGTTTCCCCCAGCTAGGACAAATTAGTCTCCGAGCGCAGGCAGAAGGGCCGCTGTAAACACAGTCTCGTGAAATAAATAATGGAAGACAAATTGCGGGGAAGGAAACATGGTACAGTGTTCCGTAACACCTATTTGGGGTGTCAGAGAGAAGCGATATGTCACATGTGGCATACATCTGGCTGTAGGTAGTTTGTTATATACAGTAGGGATTAAATGGATAGAACAGACTGATTCCTGACAGTATATGTTTCTTACGTAACATCGGAGGCTCAAAACCTTCAACCTTAAGTTTTCGATTTTCGACAAAGTGCTTCAATGTAACACTTCTAAAAGTCATTTCAAATGCCCAAATATACAAATAAACTAAGATAAAAAAAATATTATGCCTACTATCTAAACATTAATGTAACATTAAATAATGGCCACACGTTACATTACATCACCCGTACCACAGTGAATACCATTGGGTTATTCCATGAAGTATTTATGTAATTACCCCATAACAGCCTAGTAATTATGTACAGTTTTGGAGCACTTATATTGCACTTAGAACATCCAATATTTTTCTTATGTCAATTTCAAATTCATAACGAACTCTTAGAGAACATGAACCGACCTGCTATACCAGAGAGTCAACATGACCCCTAAAGCATAACATGACTCGGACAGGCCTGTGTCTTACCTTCAGTAACATGGAAACTCATATCTTGTAACAAAACAAAACCACCCATACAAACCAGTCATAACAATAACATTATAAGTAATTGAGTCATTAGCCCACTGATGATAGCATTAGGTGAAATGACATGGACTGTACAGTACTGTACAGCCTTGCCTTACTGTACTATCAATAACAGGAGTGAAAAGTGCAAGCTTGCAGATGTATTTTAAGGATGATCCACTTACAGTAATGACAGTAGGAAATCTGGGTGGCCGGGGTTGGAACTCTACCCGTCAACCTGATAGGGATTTTATAACTATGAAACTCAATTTTGGTCGATGAATTAAAAATACCTTGATAGGTGATATATCACAAACATGTACAGTACCAGTCAAAAGTTTGGAAACACCTACTCATTCAAGGGTTTTTCTTTATGTTTACTATTTTCTACATTGTAAAATAATAGTGAAAATATCAAAACTATGAAATAACACATGTGCAATCATGTAGTAACCAAAAAAGTGTGAAACAAATCTAAACATATTTTAGATTTTAGATTCGTCAAAGTAGCCACCCTTTGCCTTGATGACAGCTTTGCACACTCTTGGCATTCTCTCAACCAGCTTCACCTGGAATTATTTTCAAACAGTCTTGAAGGAGTTCCCACATATGCTGAGCAATTTGTTGGCTAATTTTCCTTCACTCTGCAGTCCATCTCATCAGTATTATTCTACAAATTTGAAAATAGTAAAAATAAAGAAAAACCCTTGAATGAGTAGGTGTGTCCAAACTTTTGATATACTTGATTTGATATAATATACTGGTACTGTATATTAGGTAACATAGCAACAAAATACCAACAAAATGCATGCATCCCCATTGAGCTATAGGCTGTATTCAGGTGGCAAAGGCTTTGAAGGCGTGCTTGTGCAGGTGTGCCACAGCTCACACGTGCCCTTCTGACGTGCAATCATATGGGCCGAAAAAATATCCATCACCACCACTGATGTAATCGTCAGCATGGCATGTATCGCTGAAGGTTTAAGACAAACATTGTGTGTAAAATCAAGTGACTTCCTGCCCATGTGACCCAGCTAGGCCCCACAGCATGACACCCCTCAAAATAAACCATCCGAACTAGAGATTATGATTTTTCAACGCTGATACCGATACCGATTATTGGAGGACCAAAAAAGCCGATACCGATTAATCGGCCGATTTAAAAAAAAAGTTATTTATTTGTAATAATGACAATTACAATACTGAATGAACACTTATTTTAACTTAATATAATACATCAATAGAATCAATTTAGCCTCAAGTAAATAATGAAACATTCAATTTGGTTTAAATAATGCAAAAACAAAGTGTTGGAGAAGAAAGTAAAAGTGCAATATGTGCTATGTAAGAAAGCTAACATATGAAAGCTGGTGGTTCCTTTTAACATGAGTCTTCAATAATCCCAGGTAAGAAGTTTTAGGTTGTAGTTATTATAGGAATTATAGGACTATTTCCCTCTATACCATTTGTATTTCATATACCCTTGTCTATTGGATGTTCTTATAGGTACTTTAGTATTGCCAGTGTAACAGTATAGCTTCCGTCCCTCTCCTCGCTCCTCCCTGGGCTCGAACCAGCAACACAACGACAACAGCCACCATCAAAGCAGCGTTACCCATGCAGAGCAAGGGGAACAACTACTAGAAGGCTCAGAGCGAGTGATGTTTGAAATGCTATTAGCGCGCGCTAACTAGCTAGCCATTTCACTTCGGTTACACCAGCCTCATCTCGGGAGTTGATAGGCTTGAAGTCATAAACAGCGCAATGCTTGATGCACAACAAAGAGCTGCTGGCAAAACGCCCGAAAGTGCTGTTTGAATTAATGTTTACGTGCCTGCTTCTGGCTACCACCTCTCAGTCAGATACTTAGATACTTGTATGCTTGTATGCTCAGTCAGATTATATGCAACGCAGGACACGCTACATAATATCTAGTAATATCATCAACCATATGTAGTTAACTAGTGATTATGATTGAATGTTTTTCATAAGATAAGTTTAATGCTAGCTAGCAACTTACCTTGGCTTACTGCATTCGCGTAACAGGCAGTCTCCTTGTGGAGTGCAACGAGAGAGAGCCAGGTTGTTTTTGCGTTGGACTAGTTATCTGTACGGTTGCAAGATTGGATCCCCCGAGCTGACAAGGTGAAAATCTGTGGTTCTGCCCCTGAACGACGCAGTTAACCCACCGTTCCTAGGCCGTCATTGAAAACAAGAATGTGTTCTTAACTGACTTGCCTAGTTAAATAAAGGTATAAAATAAAAATATATATATAAAAAAAAAAAATCGGCAAATCGGCGCCCAAAAATACAGATTTCCGATTGTTATGAAATCTTGAAATTGGCCGATTAATCGGTCAACATCTAATCCAAACGCAAGGAGAGAAAGAGAGACTCATCCAGAACCCAGTCAGTGTTGACTTTCACGTCTACTCGGACCCGATCCTCTACGTAAACCCTTTTAAGCAACAGCCTAATCATCATTTTGGGAGACGTAAATACTGGAGGCGTTGTCGAGTCAGGGAAAAGAGGAAGCTGCGTCTTGATGCCAAGGAATGTGACAATACATCAGCACATAATCCCTGCTGGAGTATAGAAATAGCTGCCAAACCTTTACAGCAGCGCCTGTATCAAGTGTCAGGCTTACCATTTGATCAATATCCAGGTCTTTTAATAGTCTTTTAATAGGACTCTACTCAGTATTCGTAACAGTCTCCAGCTATTCAAAATGTACCCCCCCACTCCCACCCCACCGCCATTTTGCTGTTCTTTTTAGAATAACTCAGCTTGTCTTTTGTGTTTGTTCCACAGGTAAAGGTGTGGTTCCAGAACAGGAGGATGAAGTGGAAACGAGTAAAAGGAGGTCAACAGGGGGCTGTAGCGAGGGAAAAGGAACTGGTGAACGTGAAAAAGGGGACATTGCTGCCGTCCGAATTCTCCAGCATAGCGGCTCTTCATCACTCCACAGACTCCCTGGCCAATGAGGACAGTCACGAAAGCGACCAGAGTTCTGAGCATGCTCACTTATGATGCACAGCAGCAGGCCACTCCTACGCGAAGTGGGTTCAGCCTCACATCTCAGGAACGTCCTTAAAAGGACATGTTATCTGGTCGTCATTAGCAAAGTTTAACGATGCTAAATAAATGTGTACAAATGTACAAAGAAATGACGTGTGTTACTTGATCTAAGAAGATACATGTTAGGACGTTGGTTAAACTAAACTAAGATCACCAATACGTTTCAAGAACAGCGAACCCAACGCAGGAATATGAGATATTGCAAAAGGTCAATGCACATTCAGCATACGTTACGAACGTGCCTGCACTCAACACTGCTCTTGGAAGCAGAACATATTCTTTGAATATTAGGACAGATTCAGAATTGGCCGAATTGTTATGAACATTCCATGTTGTGTGTCTTACATTGAAAAGGGGGCAAGTTCATGCTTTTGATTTGCACTGTTGAACACTTGCCTCAATTGGTTTCTACTGTTTGTCATAAAAATTGCGATGTAATCAAATTATTATCAAGTGTGCAGGAGAATCAAATTTGCTCAGCTAATATACAGTATACTCTGAACTTAATTATCTGTCATTTTCTTACCTTCGCTCTAGCAATCATTTCTAATACACACATACTCACACAGTAATAAACATTTCTGATGTTTCTTAGTGATCATTTTCTTCTGCCTGACTGGTATTTGTAAACAAAACTGACCGAATATTGCACGAACAGAGGTTCTACTGAAATGCTTCTCAGATTGAATTCACGTTGGGTTGAATAACTTTATGATGCCTCCCATCCACAGGAATCCAGGGTAATGTAGGACTATGCTGTGAACTGAGATGACATGAATTAAACATTAGCCAACGTGTAGAGAGCTGTTGATGGGGTGCATGCCTAATTCACCTTTTCCTCAAGGCAGAGTCGGGACTTAGGACGTTTGCCAAAGCCCCACAGGAGAACCTGCGAAAGGATCATATTCTATTACAAAATCACAGAATAATTTCAAGACTTGATCTCCTTTTCAGCACAATGTGACTGTGCATTCTAATTTGGAGCTAGAACAATATTTAGGAGACTGTGAACTTTTTAGTGCAAGATAGCAATAAAGTGCAGTTTTACCAAAAGCTAACTGTGTGGTAAACATGATGAAACAGTGTGAATAAATTATAATCATACTGTACTTATTAAAGGCACAGTGCAGTCAAAATTCTGTTTTACTTTGTTTTGTATCATATTGTACAACAGCTGATGAAACTAACACTGTAAAAGTGTGAAGAAATTTGATCAGTGTTATTTCCTGATAGTAGCTGGTTGAAAATACAATCTACACAGACTTTCTAATCAGCAGGTTTACATGGGCAGGATTTTAGGTTTGCCTGGTGACATCACCAGGCAGTACGTTGGTTAATAGAACAATAGCAAAGAGCATCCCAAACCTTTCCCAGCTATTTTTCAGTTTTCCCCTCCACACTCAGACCAGACAGTTCTCGGACAGACCAGACCACTCCCAGACAGTTCTAGCAAAATACAACTTTTTTTAAACTAAAAAGCTACTTTAATTGTTACCCAGAAATGATTTGATATTTTGATTAAAAAAACGGCTGCATTGGACGTTTAAATTAAATGCGCAATCACCCATGCAATAATTTTTTTCCAATTAGGATTTCTAAAACTGATAACTGCTCCCAGTTGGTACACCAAATGTCACCCATCTCTCCATTATCTTCTTTATGCGCAGTTCATTATTTAATGCTCTCTGCCTTCTTTTCATGTCAGGTGTCCTTTTCGAAAATGCCTCTCCTCTCCATCAAGAAAAATGTTTACATATTTTAACATAAATTAATAGGCTAATTACATTTCATGTGAACTAATAGGGCTTCTCTATTAGATACCTAACAATTATCCATGACCTGCAAATCAATGGAACGTAAGAGACACAGACAGAATGGTCTGTCAATGTCATAGCTGGTTCGTTCATAATATACATGAAAGACCACCAGACTTATTTGTTGTTATCTTTTCATTTATGGAATTGATACGATGGTAAGATGTAATGGCAGCTGAAGGCATTGTCAGTCCTGAGACAAAACAACCAACCCCGTACCTGACCTATGATCCACTTACTGTATCCCGCCTCTGGAGAGTGAAATAAAACGACACAGTTATCTCGCAGTTCAAATTACTTTTGATGACTGTGCGAGTATCACCCGGTAGTTAAAATTCTCCAGAGGATCGGTTTAGCATCACCTTGGGTAGGGGGATTGACGGATAGAAGGTGCATACAATGGCGCAATTCATGGATGTCGTCTCATTGACCAAGGGAATTCGGTCCATGTTTTACATTGTCACACCGAACGAATCATCATTTGAAAATGTGGAGGATGTCCCGCCATATGTTCAACAGGTGAGTGAGTGAGTTGAAAACGCTGGAGCGCTTTGATGTGTTTTATGTTTTGTTTTTTTGATAATCGATATTGTGCCGCTCATGCTAGGAGTGACACACTTGACATGTCTAAACATTGCGAAATAAAGTCTGCACACTTAGTTTGAATGATATCATATATGCTACGGTATATTCATACATCTTCACAGAGATAGTCACAAACAACTCACAAACCCTGTAGGAACTGTCAGGGAAGTGGTGCTATAGGGTGACAAAGTCGCTACACTGGTTTCTGCTGTAGCCTAGTTGAGCCTGTAATCTCTTCATTTCACAGAGCTATTGCATAACATTGTACAAACGATACAAACACTTTCGAAGTTTATTTGCTGTTATTGTTTATGTCATATATGGACTTGAGTTTTGGCTGTATGGTTCATATTTTCACATGATATGATAGTAGTACATTTATTTTCAAATTCTCTAACAAATCCTTAGTTTTAGACAAACAATATGTATTTGCTCATGAGTGTGAGGAGGTGTGCCCTTTTCAGTCCAACGGGGGAATGTCTGTTAAATATTGTTGAATTTTAGGACCACTTTTGACTCAAGAGCACCCAGTGCAAAATAACAGAACACACCAATACTTTTTAATGGGACATCTGGATGATAAAGGTTTAACGAAATCCTAAAATCAGCACGGTTGTTATTTGGGGGATAAAAGCTCACATTTTAACAGGCTTCTATAAAGCCATATGAATAGAGAGAAAAAACAATTACCCAAACAGCAGGACTCCTCAGTGTCTTAATCCTGCTCCAAACAAACTGTAATGAAACAACCTAATTTACTACAGTATTGTTACAGAGTTTAATGTGATGTTTGCATGGGTGTGTCGCTCTTGTTTCGGTGCTGGTTGTTGTTTGTGAGGTAGTCATCACTCTGTGCACTAGTCTGTGTTTTGGTTGACTGTATGTACAGGTGTAGGAACTTAATTTGATCACCATGTTGCAGAAGAACGTTCATGCAATGCAGGATATGTAAAACTGGCAGTGTATATGAGACTTAAAAAGGCTTCTGAAGTTTGTAAATTTCCACTTTGAAATTTCATTCTTGATTTTCCCTTACGAAAAATGTATCAAACCCTACAAAAATGGGCATGAATTATAATCCACATTCCCTGTTTCTGCAGGATTATTTTCCCGCTGTAGCAAACTAGCTCACCTGTAACCGTCTTGCTTCCATCCCGTTCCTTGTCCCAATCTGGGCTCAAACTCAGGACCCTCTGATCACATTGACAAATGTCACCCACAAAGCATCATTACTTGTCCCTCTACAAAAGCCGCTGGTCTGTTGAACCCCAGTATAGCGTGATTATCATCATAGCATAAATAAAAACACTGCATCAACATTGCTTGTCCGATTGAATTCCTGCCATAGTTGAATTGGTTATGCAACAAGATACACTCTACCTGTTACTTTAGGACAAAGTGGACATACTCTCATAAGAGAGTGTACAGGGTTTGTGTCTTCCCCCTCACAAACTCGTGGCTAACTTCACTCATCTACAACCGGACAAAAATGGCCCCATTTGGGATAATACCAACATCTGTTTCACAAATGTCATTTGCCTTGCAAGATCGAAGACCAAAAACAGAGATTTATATACAACTCCCTTGACAATTTTCACGAGCCCAAAAGTATGTTACAGCCTTCATAGGACTTGTTTTCATTTGTCCTGTTGTTTGGAGGAAAATGCCACACAGAGTAAACACAGTGATTGTGAAGGTCAAACACACACGTGAAGAAGGATTTTTTTTAAGTCCAAAACAACCCATTCCCTCGGCATCCGTTTTTTCACATGGCATGAGAACCTGAATTCCTTCCCAACTAAAGTGGAAAGCTGTCAAGAACACAGCCCTGACGAGGTAAAACAATACTGTAGACATGAGAAAAAGAGGGCGCGTTCAAGCCAGAATCCAAAATGATAATCTCTCTCTCAGTCAGTGGGTTTGGAGAGAGAGTGCTTGCGCTCTGAGCCCATTTGTTAGATCTAGTCCGTCAGTCCTCTGCCAGATGTTGGAGTGTAGCGTGTGATCGTCGGTCCCTCGTGGTCCTCCAGCTCGCCCCAACACACACACACACACACACACACACACACACACACACACACACACACACGCATCCTATTCCACCTCCAGGTCTACACCTCGCGATCCACATTCCACACACACTCCCTGGGTGCAGTCATGTGACCAGATGAAGGTTTAAGTGACCAGGTCAGGTCAATCACAGGAGTGACATGGTCAGTACCTCTCATTTTGTTCTTACATACTCCACGCCTACGTAATACCTAATGCAGCAGATACTGTATGTAGCATACTTATATAATGGAATAGAATAGAATAAAGTTATTCAAAAAGGGCCCTAATCGGAGGACAAAATATTAACTTGTGTTTATACAGCTTTTTTTGTTGTTCGTTTTCTGTTTTGTTACATGAACATACTATATACATATTAAAGACATGGTCCACTTGTTTACGTGACTTATTATATATGGATGGATAATATTCAGACACATCAGGTATACATGTTTTCAGTCTGAACTGTCATGTGGTGTAACGGGACCTATTGAAATGGAAGGTTCCTCCCAAATATTATTTGTATGGGTTGTTCGAGTGTTTTCTTCTCCACTGGAAGCTGAAATAAATCCTCAGAGAGAGATGATATGTGACTACCCCTGTGTAGCTTCACCATAGAGCCATCAGGGAAACATCATGCATCATAAGACACGAAAGCCCTTTTTTACCACATGTCCTCTTGTTCATTTTCCAAGTCAAACATGTGAGGTTACTGTAAGCGTTCAAGGAAACACAAGACATAAAAGAGGTGCAGTTTTCATTGTGCTTTGGACTGTTGATTTCGTATTTGTTCTCCTTTGCTTGTGACTACAGGCCACCCCGTTCTTTATGGGCTTGATGGTTGTCGAGCTGGTGGTGAGCCTGCTGAAGGATGGAACCCCATTGGCCTGCGTTAGTGATGTCGTCACCTCAGTGTCAGCTGGTATCATTTCCAGAATGCCCACGTGAGTAAACTCTATACTTTCTGTTATGTTTCGAGAATTCCTATAGGGAAGCTTAAGCCTTGTGCTTAACTAAAAATAAGGATCAATGGAGACTCTCCATAGAAGTAGCTTTTTAGTCCAGGATTTGGCTTAATTTGTGTCCAGGAAACTGGCTCATTGAGTTATATAGACAAGTAATAACAGCAGTGCATCTCTTATGATAATGTATGGCTGTATATGTACCATTCTTTTTTGTATACTGTAAGATCCTCTAACTTTGCACCTGAAATGTATTGTGGAGAATCTGTGTGCCAATCTAAACACATTTGTCCTTTTTTCCCCCAGGCTATTTGCAAGAGGTTTTGAAATAACGACTTACATCTACGTGTGGGACAACTTGCGTCTCCTGGAGCTACCCTGGGACTCTGCCTGGGCATGGTGGCTGGCTTTCCTACTGGTGGACTTCAGCTACTACTGGGTCCATCGCTTTGCTCACGGTATGGCCATCAGTCTGGGTTAGCTCCTGACCTGGGCCAAATCCATACAGTATGTCAAATACTTGAGGTGCACTTGATTTAGCTTGCCAGGTACAATGGAACCAATGAGACGCAAGGGTCGACACTTTACTCGAAGAGGGTTATACGTAAGACATTCACCACAGTCATAACAGTCCTAGATTTGTTATGACTGGTTTCATAAAGGTGTTATGAATGCCTTATGTACACCCCCTTCAATTACAGTGTTACCGAAACAAGCTGGTCAAGCTAAATGAAACACACATATTTATTGGGAAGTAGTTGTACTTGTATTTTTGGGTAAATATTGTATGGTATGCAAGGTTTGATCAAATATTAAATCTCGTCTCATAATGAAATAGCAAATAGTCTTGCATGTATTTCAATTCTACATGTCCATGAGGATTGAATTATTCGTAACAAAATGTTTTGTCTTTACTGATTTCTCTATCGAAGCAGCGTGATTCTATAATGCGCACATCTTTTTTTATTTTTGAGAGGAAGCAATTATTTGTGAGTTACGTCCAGATGTTTTTGAACTGACCAGATGTGAGAGGCTGTGATCTCTTGAGACATGGTGTCTTACCTGGCACTTCATAGGGAGAAAGCTGTAAGTAGTGCTGGCTCAATAGCAACACGGTTCTGGAGCTGCACCAAAGAAGCCCTCTAATTCTTCTCCCCATGTAGGGCTGTCTGTAACATCCTGTGATCTCATTCCTTATCACTTAAACTGCAGTTTGTACTGGACAATGATAATCTTAGCACCCAGAACAAAATCTCACATGTCCCACTGGACACAGATGTCAAATCAACGTCTATTCCACAATGGTTTAATGTCATTTCAGTGAAATGACATGGAAACAACGTTGATTCAACCAGTGTTGAATGACAATGCAGTAATACAAATGTTTTTCTCAACTTGCTTGGCAGCAGCAACATTGTGTTTGTGTGCTAAATTGTAGCTCTATTTATGTCAGAGGCACATCAAAGCATGCTCCAGATATTTCTCTATTTCAAATATGTCTGGCTTAAAGTCCAGATTGTCCCTGTGTTGACATTTGAGTCATGGGTAAATATAAACTGTGTTTTTGAAGGTGGGTAAGACACCTACCAACTGTATTGTATGATAGAAAATGACCCCTGCCAGTGCCAACCTGCCTGATTGAGTGGTCTGCCTGTCTATAAAACATCCCACGGAGGTTTATTATCCTCAATGGAAGGTCGTTAACCTTAGCTAAGCAGGTTTTTATTGTGGCATATGAAGGTAGATGACACTCTTCTCAGGCTAAGTGGATTGTAGCGATAGGTTACATAAATATCAGCCGCAATTCTGCCTATTTTAGCTTATTTGTATAGTCACCATGGCGATTGATCTCAATAGCATTTCACTAGTCCTGAATTAGAATTTGTACAGTATATTGTAATGAAGTGCTTGTGTATGTCATTCTCTCATTCTCTCCATTGTTTAAAACAATTATTCATACAATATTATATAGCTCTGGTTTATGTGGTCAGATTTTATTTTTGAAGTGTGGTATGATATTTATGTCTCAAAACTTTCCACTTACTTTCATTTCCTCCACTCCAGCTTTGACTTGCTTGTATGGAACTTAGTGGGGTCACAGCTCATTCTCTGGTGCCTGGCACTGCACTCAGTCAGGATAGAAGGACAGGACCTTTTCCCCTTCGCTACCAGAGGGAGCTACCTCTCTCACCGCAGGACAGGCCAGACCCAGTCTTCATTCACTCTTCATTCTGGCCCGGTGAGGTCATCTTGGTTAACCAGTTGTTGACCACCTGGCCTACTCCAGGGTAGAGTTTGACCAATGCAAAGTTCTCATTTCCGTATTGGTTGTTGTCTGTGTAAGTGAATGTCTACAGTATATAAGGCAGTAGACATGTATCTGTGTTTAGTTGTAATAGTCACTAAGAGACACGGATACTTTAGCTCTTGTAATTCCACAAGTATGAAAGCTAACAATGTGTATCTACATTTAATTTCACGACTTTCCTCTATTTTACAATGTTCTGGTATGACACATCAAACAGTTTAAATCGTAAATGTCTGCATCAATTGAGCACGTGAAAATCTATCTGCAATTCTATTCTGTCAAAACATATGACCTATAAATCTCAATCCTGTGTTAAAAGTGAAATTACAATAGAAAGCTGTGAAGAGGGCAGAGTGAAATCCTCCATTGGGAAATGTGAATCCTAATTAGTAGAACTGTAAAATACCAATGTGGATTTGAACAGTTTTATGGCCATTTCATAGTTTCCCCTCATGTCACTTGAAAGGACAGTCTCATTATAATTGAATGGAAAGAGCTATGAAAGTAAAAAGCCGGCCACTCTTCCGTCTTTATTGAGAAGACATTACTTGCCCTTGCTCTGGGCAGCCAGTTAGCTCTTGGGGATAGGGACCAGATAACAAAATGGCCATAGTCTCCAGGCATTTAAGGTTAGAGGCCCTCTTAAAACTGTCTGTAGGCATTCTTTATGACAGAGCTAATACAGAGTAAAGTGAATGGCAAAATAAAGCACAATTAACATGTAATATAGTTTATTCAATCCCCTAGTCAAATCTTGGTTAAGGTTCAATGAGAGGCACTGTCACAGGGGAGCTACCAGTTGGGGTGTCGCGAAAACAGTAGGTTTTTAGCTGCTAAAACGCATACAGTAGTTTTTGCCGGCATGAGCAGAGAGCAAGCCACTTTCTCAAGTGTTCTCGGTCATTGAATAATCCACAAATATAACCTTAGAACCATTCATAGTACTCCCAGTCCCAGTCTCACCACTATTTCCTCACTGTGCTCTGCCTTTCTGTTAGGTAGTTCTGCATTTCTTACCCGGTGTCATTTTCCAGTCACCACCTCTGTTTTCTCAGTAAGTCTATCGTGGCATGTATCTCTGCCAGTAGTCCTGCCAGTGCAATCTGTTATTACTCTAACTTTGTTCTAACAGCAAGGCCTCTCTCCTCATCAGCAGACTGGCAGACCATTGAAAATATATTATTTAAGGATGCTTGCATCCTTTGTATGCTGACTCACTTCTAGAAATATCTTCTAAGGGAAGCTGCATAGGGAAGCATGTACTGTACCGTGTTTTGTTTTTCATTTCACCTCTCCCAACGTGATGACATTTGCTTATTATTGATTGTCTTTCACAGTCTTCTTTCCACCCGAGAAATGATACAGTCCAGAGGCAGTTATGTTCCGAAGGCAATATGCTTTTTGGTGGTACAGAGTTGAAACAGGAAGTTTTTTTTGGAGGACCTGACTTGTTGACAGTCCTGTTGATTCTGTTTATTCTCCTCTAACCTACAGATATAGGATCTTAATTTGATCACTCTTTTGTTACTGACAATTTTCAGAGATTTGTGTGATTTACATAAATTCACTGGAAACCCACACTAACACATGGTTATTTTAACAGTATTGCACTTTTCATGTAGCCTAATTTTGGCCAACTAATAGCCTAACCACCCATCAAGCAACATTATGGACTAAACATTCAAATCCTGTTGCTGTGGGATTATAGGGGAAATTAAAATCCTACATCTGTATAAATCACACTAATAGCTAGTATCATCCCAGAACACATCTGTATCCAGCCAGCTTTCCTAAACCACAGATCAGAACCACAGGTCTCCCTCACATTGGTTCTACGTGAGATCATGGATATAGAGGAGTTTCACCACACCAGCTTTCCTCTGTGTACATCACCAGCTCATTCATATCAAAATATGTCCCCATCGGAAGATCTGTTTGCTCTGTTCTCATGCATTAGTAGCTACAGTAGTATTAACACATACTCATGTTACTGTATAGGGACACTTGGTACAGTACTCCAAGTATGCTGTAAAAAATAAATAATTGGACTCAAAAGCAGTTTAATTCCTATTTACCTGTCACATTAGTCGCCATTATATGGGGGTAATATTACTGTAAATATAAAAAATCTTCCTCCACATCAGTTCTTTCTCATCAAAAAAAAGCAACGACTCATAGTCTACACTGTACTGATGACATCCTTCACCTGAGATAATGTTTTCCAGTGTGTTGCACCTGGGTGCCTGCGTTTCACTCTCTATAGCATCCTGTGGTGTGTGTGTGTGTGTGTGTGCGTGCGTGTGTGTGCGAGTGTGTGTCTGGCCGGGCCGTCCTCTCTCTACAGTACCATAGCCTAGCCCTACGGACAGCAGCAGTTGTCAAGACAAACAGATCTGGTCGTCGCTGCGCTGTACCGGGGCTGGGGTTGCTGGGGCTGCTGGGGTTGCTGGGGCTGGGGTTGCTGGGGCTGGGGCCTCCCTGAGGAGGCTCTGCTGATCTGAATGTTATTGTTTTAAAATGAGCTCCTTTTGGCCGTGCGGAGGGGCGGGGGTTAACCTCCTGGTGGCCAGGGCTTCATAACTATTCTCTGTGACTGGAAGTTCCTGGCCCGGCACAGGTTGAAGGGTTGGAGCGCGTACAAAAGAACCAAACCCGGTCGGTCAGGATGTGGGCCGTGCTACAAGAGACCCGGGCTGCTAGCACCTCTGGGACCCAGGGATAATATCAACAATTGCTAGCAGGCCACGAAGCTCAGCTCAGCTCAGCTCAGCTCACTGTCTGAGAGTGCGTGTGTGTGGGGGGGGATTTGTCTGTACAGTATGTGTGCTTAGAGGGGCTAGACTGGGCTAAGTAAGGAAATTCAGTCTTCCTGATGAGCTAAGTGACTGAGCTGAGCTAAGCGCTCTGTGGCCCAGGAGTCTACTGCCCTCATGTTTGGTCATTTGCGACTGTCCTCTGTCACTTTTGTTTTTGTAGGACAGACTAGTTTCCCTAATGATGTTGGCAGGAAAGGTGAATCATGGTTTAGTGGGATACCTATCAAAACAGAGCTTGGACACGTTGGTGATCAGGTGTAAATAATGTACTGTATGTATACAATAAACATTTTCATTAATATGTCGTTTCTTTAGCAAGATTAGTTTGGATTTAGATTAATAGACTTATGTTGCAGTGGCACTAAGACATGAATTACAGGTTATGAATTGTATGTGCTTGACATAGAGTCACTCACAAGTCACTGTTGATTGGGAGAAACTTAAGTAAGAATTCCTCAGAATATAGAATTCTCTTTAAGTGGGCCTGACTTTGTGTGTGTGTCCGCGTGCGTGCTTGCGTGTGCGTGAGACTGGGGATTGAGGACAGCATGAAGTATTGCAGTGACAGGGGGGAGCCAGTCGGCTGTCCCAGGGTAGGGGTTATTGTGTTATAGTTGGCACTTCATGTAAGGACCTCCAATCCAAACACTGAAGGCCCTTTACATGCCATTACGAACATGATTGACAGGGCACCCAACCACTCGACGGACTGCCGATCAAAGACAAAACATTATGCCAAGGTCTGGTCACGGAGGGTGGCAATTCAAGCAGTCGATTATTATTGCTTTAAAATAATCTGTGTTCTATTGATAGGCTATAACAGATGTCCCACTATAGCTGTAGGTGACCTTATTATCTTGCTGTAGGTTGATAAACTAAAGGGGGAAAAAAGAAAAAATATATGTTTTATTGTCACCTTCTGGATAGGTGCAGTGAAATGTGTTGTTTTACAGGGTCAGCCATAGTAGTACAGCACCCCTGGAGAAAATCAGAGTTCAGTGCCTTGCTCAAGGGCACATCGACAGATTTTTCCCCTTGTCGGCTCAGTTATTCGAACCAGCGACCTTTCGTTTACTGGTCCAGTGCTATTATTAATACATTACTTAGTAATCACCTGTTGTTGCATCTTTCTGGAATTACACAATGTTTAAATGGGACCTTGGATTGCAGTACTCTGTGTTTATGACATATCTTACATAAGCACAGTCCCTGGAACTGTAGTTACAGGTTAAATATGATCTTGTTTGATCAAAGTCCAACTCGCTATCACCTAGAGCTGGGCAATATGGACTAAAATCCATATTGCGATAAATTGCCTGAACAATCAATAGAATGATACGTATATAACAATGTGCACTGCATTTGTTTTGTGTATTGTCCTTTAAACTACTAGTTTGATGGTTCAATTGTACCATTAACAATCACCAATGGCAAACTTATTTCATTTCACATTTCTCTAGCCTAGGCTACTTATCGTTATGAACGACATCAGCAAAATCATCTGTGGTTTATCGTCCCAACTCTACTCTCACCTCAGTCCACACACCTGTGGGACCTGAAGCCATATGATGCACATTGCAACACGTTAGTGGCACGTGTTCATTTGAGTAGAGTGTAAATGTCTGATCTTAACCCACTACCATTCAAACCAAACCTACAGAGATTCTTCCCTGAAAAATACAGACCTGATCATGTTATTATTATTTCCAATGACTGTCTCTGTTCCGTTTTGCATATTAGCGCGTCATTATCTACTTATCACTGATATTCAAAAAAGGTGCAAAGCCCTACTTGAGGATGTGCAGTCCTCAGCGTTTCTGCTCTTGGTGGGAAAGGTTCTCTGTGGCATTCGTTCTCATCATTAAAGGAGTTCCCTACTGAATAGGACCTGCCAAACTATGCGATGTCCTGCTGAGTCGCAGGATGAGGACATGGCTTGCAACGAAGCCTAGCAGTTCATACCTCCTACTAGTGACACCCAGCATTAATCTTAGCCCACTCCGGCCCCCCAAACCAAAAAAAAGGGGGCTAGCAAAATTCGAACAATGGCTGGATTATAACTTCTTCTGTGTGTGTAACAGTTGATCTAGTTCCTCCACGGGCTCTGACAGGAAGAAGTGTAAAAGCACACGTTAACGACTGGAGTTATTACACATGTCGATTACTCTTTTTCTCTCCTTCTCATTCCTCTTTACCCTCCTGTTAGGTTTATAGTGGGACTACAGATTGAATTCTGTTCTGGAGAGTCGGGAAATGAAGTTTGAAATCCAGTCCAGTAATGTCATTGAACTTTTCAACCAAAATTGTGCTCTCGCTGTTTTAACCATCTGTCCTCCCACACTGGTTGATAGCTTGTTGACGTTACAGAGGTGTCGAGTACTGGCAGGCAGTTTTTCTCTAAGAGGTGAGAGGGCTCTCCCTGTCTCCTAGGCTTTGGGAGTTCCTCATAGACAAGGCTGGCTGATTTTGATGGTTAGTCCACAGCTTCTTGGACGTTTCATTTTTGGCGTTCGAGGACCGATCATGGCATTCCTTTCACAGACACCTACCGTACACACCTTCACACACGCTTTCTACACGGTGTGTTTGTTCAGGTGGCGTCTCTCGACCCGTTGGGTTTTATGGCTCTCTGTTTCGATAGGATTCACAAGTTTATCAAACACTGATAGAGCCATACAGTACCTTCAAGATGTCTCTTTAGAATGAACTCTCGTAATAGAACGGATGGAGAGCTAGCCCAGTGAGTATCTGCTCATCGTACGCATGACTATATTTAGCAGGCAAAAAAATGGGCCTCCCTACATTTTCAAAACTCAGCTTTGTTGTCAACTTTAATTAGAGTTGAATTAGTCGTTTGTGTTATCATTTATCGTGTAATCATAGCACAATTGCACATCAGGGCTACCACATGGGATTTTAATGGGCATTGAGTAACTTTCACTGCTTTTAATGAAAAGTATACGTTACTATAGATAGCCTATATGGGGGCTTTGTGGTCCAGACTTAGCAAAGGTTCCTCTACTCCCATGTAGATGAAGCCAAAGCGTTTGAGGGGTGCCACTGCCAAAGAGCACAGAGAAATGGGTGGTCCGGAAACAGCTCGGAGATCCAGTGAAACTTAACAAGCGTGTTGCTTTGGATGTTAAAATGAAGTGTAATAGTAATATTAATGTAGCAAGTATCACAACACAGCAGAGGAATGTAAACTGCAGCACGGGGACATGGCTGGATGGTCAACAGCTGTAGACGAATGCTTTTATATCCTCGTTGTCATAATATCGTAATGTCCTCCTATGGTTTGCTAGATTCTTGTTTTGCTATATTTTCTAAAGACTGGCAATGAGTGTTGTTAGTTGTTTTAAAAATGAGGGTTGCCAATACTTTTTTATTCAATTCAATTATGCAATTCATTCCATTCATGAATTCAATTTCTTCATTTTTTTATTCAATCAATTCAAAGTGTGTGCAAGCGGAGTGCAAGCGATGACATGCGTGTGTCAAAATGCAACTTTTTGTGCGATTTCTACATAGTGCACCTTTAATCCTGTACAGTACTGTTTGCACTTTGCAATTGCTCCTCATGGTCATTAACAGATTAAAAGCAGGTCACTTTGTAACAGTATGAGATTAAGAGATTTAATTGTTAGACAGTGTTACAGTATGTGATGCCCTTTCTATCTGTTGCTGACTCTGTGTGTATGTGTGCGTGTGCGTGTGTGTGCGTGCGCACATGTGTTCCCACGACAGAGTTGAACTTCCTGTGGGCTGCCCACCAGGTCCACCACAGCTCAGAGTACTACAACCTTTCCACAGCCCTCAGACAATCCCTCACACAGCAGTTCTCATCATGGGTAAGAGCCCTACTTAACCACTGGAACAAATATGCTATTTTATTCTATTGTATTGTGAACAACATACTTTTGTGTGATGCTGGAGATGGCAAAATTTGATAAAGAAAATCCGGTTTTATTGTCACACACCGGATAGATGCAGTGAAATGTGTTGTTTTACAGGGTCAGCCATAGTGAAAATTAGGGTTAAGTGCCTTGCTCAAGGACACACCGACCGATTTTTCACCATGACGACTCGGGTATTCGAACCAGCGACCTTTCGGTTACTGGCCCAGCACTCTAAACGCTGGGCTGCCTGCCGCATTAGAAATGCAGATAAGTCCAACATTTGCTCCTTCACCACAATGAATGCTGTGTTATGCACGAAGTATGGTATACTGTTCTTTATCCATAGTCATAGAGCACTTTTACATGTACACTAATAATTTGATATTAAACTGATTAACTGATTATGGCAGTAGGCTGAGTTTGACATGACTCTGCTTGCCTTAATCGGCGTACGGTAATAAGTATACGCAATCTTTTGAATTATTAGGACATGTAAACACCTTAATCGTAGTTCTAGTGGTGTATTTGATATGCGCATGTGCTAGCACCAGCCAAGCGTGCCTCCCTCTTTAGAGCGAGTGAAGTGTATTCAGAACAACTGAAAGTATGCATCTTTGAAGTAGTTTCACATACAAACGTTATATGTCCGAAGTCAGAATCAAATAGGCTTCTCAAAAATAACATCGTCGCTGTGGTAGAATGTTTATTTTGATTGGTGATTTCGGATGTGTCCATGTAAACAGGATTATTAGGGAAATTGTTTTTTCTTGCAAAGCATCTAAACGATTAAATGGAACTATTATATTAAACTGACTATCCACAATGATGATCTTTTTGCGTCCTTTTAACGATATTCATTGTGTCTGTCCTCAGGTGTTCTATCTCCCCATGGCGTTGGCAGTACCACCCTCGGTGTTTGCTGTTCACATCCAATTCAACCTGCTCTACCAGTTCTGGATCCACACTGAGGTAGATGCAGCCCACAGTACCACCCAGTCTCAGGTTACCATTATCTCTCCTCATTTCGGCCCGTTTGCTTATTGTCATGCACAGTGAATGCTATTTAATGATGATTATTCATGTAGTCAATATTCTACAAGATTCATTATGCATATTTCCCAATTACTGTGATAGCGTAAACTGTAAAATAATTCCGGGATAAAGCTACTTTGACTGAAAGTTATCTCACTCTAGTCCCTATACTAACTGCTGTTAAGGGGAGCTCAAGTCAAACCTGTGTTTAATTAAAAATAATGAGATTTTATGAAATACTCCAAACAGAAGCAAGACCAGTCGTTCTCCTTTAAAGTGATTGGTAGTATCATTTTTACAATCCCCAATCGTCATTGGAATGAATGGAGTTGGAATCACTTCCATCTTTTAGTACACTATTAGTGAAAACAGTCATAAAATCACCATTTTCTGAGGGGTATAATTTATGATTTCTTTATAGACTTTTTTGATGTTGAATAATTTATTGGCACACGATTCCCAGACCTGATCCTGGAATGAAAAAGTTTGAGTGAAGCTGCAAAAAACGTTTCCATTCAAGATGAAACTCTGGCTGTTGCCAGACCACTCATTACATGGAAATAATGAATCATTTAAACATCATTTCCCAGACTGACTGTACGATCAGGGGTAGACCTTAACATCAAAATGTCTGTCAAAGTTGCACCCAAAGAAAAATCAGATTCTTCTGAAATATGTGCCTTATGGCATGATCTGTAGTGATTTTCTGTGTGTGAGTCTGTGTCTGTGTGTGTGTGTGTGTGTGTGTGTGTCTGCTTAATAGAGTGATTGAACAGCCATACGTGTTTGATTGTGAATGACGGAGGTATTGTTTTGGAATGCTTGTGCATGCATTCGTTTGTTTGTCTGGAAGGAAGTGTGTGCGTTCATATTAGCTAGTAGCTACAAGCATGCCTGTATGCATATGTGTGTGTTCAACTGTATGTAAGAGCATTATCAACAGTGTCAACTGCTTTTTGGTCTTGGCACCGCTCTCCATCCTAGTGTTGCTTTTACTTCCATTTTATAAATATTCTTCTCTCCGTCTGGGAATTTGGCCGAGGTCACGATTTCTGTCATTAGACCGGACTCATCAAATAAGAAAATGCTTTAGTCTTATAAAAAAGGGTTCTAGCCAGATACATTTAGTTGCTACTGTATGTTAACCAAAATGTTCAAAAATACCCAAGGAGTGCACTACCAGTTAAAACATACATTTGCAAAAAACATTTTTTGTATTATTTTTTGTTTAATGTATGTACATTCTCTGTCTTTCAGGTGATCAGAGATTTGGGACCTCTGGAGTGGGTCCTAAACACCCCCAGTCACCACAGAGTTCACCACGGTAAGAAAGAAAGCCTCTTCTTCTCTTCTCAAACACACACATTCTTACCATATTTGACGTGAGCTGATCAGTGCAGTATTGGCGAAAAAAGAAAAATGATGTGTTGCATTTCATTGGCAGGGCGAAATGAATATTGCATTGATAAGAATTACGGGGGAGCTCTGATAATATGGGACAGACTATTCGGTAAGTAAAGGTTCACAGGGTGATTGCTTGTTGTAATATGGCGTTGTCATTATAACTACATTCTCTTATTTTGATTGATCAGGGACCTTTGCTCCAGAGGGCAATAAAGTTGTCTACGGTCTCGTACACAAAATAAACACATTTGAGATCTTCCATATTCAGGTTAGTCCCAAGAGAAAATACAAAATACAAGATCATTTTCTTATTTGCTGCGTTTTATTTTGCACACTGTAAGATATAAACTACTAGACTATAAAATGCATATACAAGCTATCAAAGAGCAAATTGTCATAGTGTTTAGACTGAGCTGACGCTGCATGCAAACTGTCTGATTGTCCCCGTATTACATCAGTGGAATCAAACCATTTGTAGAGCAGTTACTCTCAATCAGTATATACAAGTAAATGTTACCACTGGAACAGCCATGCTGTAACCATAACATTATTACGCAACCTTAAACAAACCTCCCAGCAGAGGTGAAAGAATCCAATAAAATGAAATACTAGAAGTTGTGTTTGATTATTTTCACTGCCCTTACCGCTGGCAACCTACCGCATGAGCAATGCCTCCCAAATGGAGGGACATTCTCGGCAAAGTATTAATTAACGCACAGATT
Source organism: Oncorhynchus nerka (assembly GCF_034236695.1). Lineage (NCBI taxonomy): Eukaryota > Metazoa > Chordata > Actinopteri > Salmoniformes > Salmonidae > Oncorhynchus > Oncorhynchus nerka. Next base: position 22,420,619 of record NC_088398.1, on the reverse strand, counting down.
AGCATTGACAACCATGAATATGTAGTAATATCAGGGCTTTTATAGTAAAACTGCTTATGTTATATAATGTGACTGTAATGTGATGGTATATATTTTATATTTTCCCTTTAGTTCCATTACTATAAATACTTGTGGAGGAGGTTCAACAGATACAAGAAAATCTTCAATAAATTGGGCGTCCTCTGGAAAGGACCCAGTTGGAAACCTGGCAAACCAAGGCTGGGGGATCACGCAGAGGTGCCCGAGGTACTGCCACGTTCAAAATGAAGTCATGTTTTGTCATTAGAGGGAGAGAGAAAACGAGAGAGCGATAGTGAGAGAGGGTGTGTAAGACGTGTGGAATTATGGAGAGACAGAGAGTGTGAAGAGGGAGTTGAAGACAGTGTTCTAGCATTTTTGGTGTATCTGCATTCTCAAAAGGGACACATTTGACACTTTCATACTTCATTACCTATCACTATGACGTAAAGAAGAGAAAAGGGTGTGTGTGTGTGTGTGTGTGTGTGTGTGTGTGTGTGTGTGTGTGTTACTATAGTGCCAATCAGGAGCCCCAGCGGTTGGCTTTGAAATAGCGCTGATGGTGGCACATATTTAGGCCCTTCACACTTAAAAAAAACTCCACCCCTCGACTTTATGATTAAATTGGCCCCTAAACTCTTGCATGGTGATTCTAAACATGTGGAGGGTGCTGGAATTTGCCTGAAATATCTTGAAAGGCTTGCCATTGTAGGCCTAGACGAGTGCGTTGATATTTTCTAAGGGGAGAGTGAGAGAGAGTCAGGGTCGAATGTGTTGGCTTTTGAGGCTAAGCAGAGCTGTGGGCTGGAACACCTACAAGGGTAGTGAAGTGAAGGAAACTCACTCACCCAAGACCCCTGGAAAACCCCTGCAAGAAACCTGTACCAATTTAACATGTAGTTCTCTACAATGTGGTGTTTTAAACAAAGTTTTAAAGTACATACAGTATAGATGTTCTGTAGTGAATCATTTCAAAGTATCTTATTATGTGCGTAAAGATAAGCCATGTTAAAAAATCGCAGCATTCAGGAATCATGTTATATTGTCTCATCTTTTTGTGTAGCTGTATTAAATTGCTGTTTTAATATTTTTTTTATTATGTCATTGATAGGTTACTGGAGAAGAGCTGCCATTCAATCCCAGTTGGCCTCTGGCTCTGAAAGTCTATGTCTGCATACATGGTCTAATGTTGTTGGGTGTTTACCAGGATCTGTTTGAGTCAAGGCTGGTATGTATTGTCAATCCCAAGAGTTTTTTTAAATGTGTTTTTACCTTTATTTAACTAGGCAAGTCAGTTAAGAACAAATTCTTATTTTACAATGATGGCCTAGGAACAGTGGGTTAACTGCCTTGTTCAGGGGCAGAATGACAGATTTGTACCTTGTCAGCTCGGGGATTTGATCTTGCCACCTTTCGGTTTCTAGTCCAACACTCTAACCACAAGGCTACGCTGCCGCACCAAGTTACCAGTCATAGATAATCAACTGGGATTGAAAACACATGGGCTCTATCTTATTTTAGCCATTTTAAATAATGTCATTTTCATTTTCTCCGAAGGAAAGAAGTCACAAACATTCTGTTTATTTTAGCTTATGACATTCTTCATTGGGTTGTTTTTCTACAGTATTTACCCAGAAAAATAGTGACTCGGCTACCATCAAGTCAGAATGACTCACTGTCAGTCCTCTTTAAAATAACCTTTGTCTATTATTTTCCACTCTCAGAGCCAAAATCCCCCCTTAAAAAAAAATCAAATCAGGTTCCTCAGTAGTTATCTTTGGACTGCTTTTTTCCCCAGGCATAGTTTTGGTTAGCCAAAATGTGCTGTCCCACCCAGCCCTTCAAACTGAGACAAAATGGCCTGTCTTCATGTGATTCCTACCTCCATGGTGTTCCCTTAGTTGTGGTCCTCCCTCCACATAGGCCCACAATCAAAGAGTTCCCTCCTCTTATTGGCCACCAGCGCATGAAACAGCAGCATAGCAGCTGGTGGTCTAACAGTGAACACAAACGCCTTAATTGCCAAGTCAACCATTTCCCAACCATTTCCCAACCTAAATAGCCTTTAGGATGCTGTAATCAGAATTTCCAGGGAAAATAACAAAGTTAGGACCTTGGCCTGGCAATAACTCATGTCCATGTATGTATGTATACCTCCCTGTTCACTAGGCACTAGGAACGTATTTACCGTGACTATTGATGATGCAGTGTAACACAATTTATGGTCTTAGTGTTAATTCAAAGATATTAAAACATTTCAAACAAATGAACTTAGCCCTCCGGCGCCGACAGAGATGGCCGCCTCGCTTCGCGTTCCTATGAAACTATGCCGTTTTTTTTTTTTTTTACGTGTTATTTCTTACATTGGTACCCCAGGTCATCTTAGGTTTCATTACATACAGTCGAGAAGAACTACTGAATATAAGAGCAGCGTCAACTCACCATCAGTACGACCAAGAATATGACTTTTGCGAAGCGGATCCTGTGTTCTGCCTTTCACCCAGGACAACGGAATGGATCCCTGCCGGCGACCCAAAAAACGACTTCGTAAATGGGGGAAACAAAGCGGTCTTCTGGTCAGACTCCGGAGACGGGCACATCGTGCACTACTCCCTGGCATACTTCTCGCCAATGTCCAGTCTCTTGACAACAAGGTTGATGAAATCCGAGCAAGGGTAGCATTCCAGAGGGACATCAGAGACTGTAACGTTCTTTGCTTCACGGAAACATGGCTCACTGGAGAGACGCTATCGGAGTCGGTGCAGCCAGCTGGTTTCTCCACGCATCGCGCCGACAGGAACAAACATCTTTCTGGTAAGAAGAGGGGCGGGGGCGTATGCTTCATGGTTAACGAGACGTGGTGTGGTTACAACAACATACAGGAACTCAAGTCCTTCTGTTCACCTGATTTAGAATTCCTCACAATCAAATGTTGACCGCATTATCTACCAAGGGAATTCTCTTCGATTATAATCACAGCCGTATATATTCCCCCCCCAAGCAGACACATCGATGGCTCTGAACGAACTTTATTTGCCTCTTTGAAAACTGGTATCTATATATCCTGAGGCTGCATTCATTGTAGCTGGGGATTTTAACAAGGCTAATCTGAAAACAAGACTCCCTAAATTGTATCAGCATATCGATTGCGCAACCAGGGCTGGAAAAACCTTGGATCATTGCTATTCTAACTTCTGCGACGCATATAAGGCCATGCCCTGCTCTCCTTTCGGAAAAGCTGACCACGACTCCATTTTGTTGATCCCTGCCTACAGACAGAAACTAAAACAAGAAGCTCCCGCGCTGAGGTCTGTTCAACGCTGGGCCGACCAATCTGATTCCACACTCCAAGACTGCTTCCATCACGTGGACTGGGATATGTTTCGTATTGCATCAAACAACAACATTGAAGAATACGCTGATTCGGTGAGCATGTTCATTAGAACGTGCGTTGAAGATGTTGTTCCCATAGCAACGATTAAAACATTCCCAAACCAGAAACCGTGGATTGATGACAGCATTCGCGTGAAACTGAAAGCGCGAACCACTGCTTTTAATCAGGGCAAGGTGACCGGAAACATGACCGAATACAAACAGTGTAGCTATTCCCTCCGCAAGGCAATCAAACAAGCTAAGCGTCAGTACAGAGACAAAGTAGAATCTCAATTCAACGGCTCAGACACAAGAGGTATGTGGCAGGGTCTACAGTCAATCACGGATTACAAAAAGAAAACCAGCCCCGTCACGGACCAGGATGTCTTGCTCCCAGTCAGACTAAATAACTTTTTTGCCCGATTTGAGGACAATACAGTGCCACTGACACGGCCCGCAACCAAAACATGCGGACTCTCCTTCACTGCAGCCCACTTGAGGAAAACATTTAAACTTGTTAACCCTCGCAAGGCTGCAGGCCCAGACGGAATCCCCAGCCGCGCCCTCAGAGCATGCGCAGACCAGCTGGCTGGTGTGTTTACGGACATATTCAATCAATCCCTATCCCAGTCTGTTGTTCCCACATGCTTCAAGAGGGCCACCATTGTTCCTGTTCCCAAGAAAGCTAAGGTAACTGAGCTAAACGACTACCGCCCCGTAGCACTCACTTCCGTCATCATGAAGTGCTTTGAGAGACTAGTCAAGGACCATATCACCTCCACCCTACCTGACACCCTAGACCCACTCCAATTTGCTTACCGCCCAAATAGGTCCACAGACGATGCAATCTCAACCACACTGCACACTGCCCTAACCCATCTGGACAAGAGGAATACCTATGTGAGAATGCTGTTCATCGACTACAGCTCAGCATTTAACACAATAGTGCCCTCCAAGCTTGTCATCAAGCTTGAGACCCTGGGTCTCGACCCCGCCCTGTGCAACTGGGTACTGGACTTCCTGACGGGCCGCCCCCAGGTGGTGAGGGTAGGCAACAACATCTCCACCCCGCTGATCCTCAACACTGGGGCCCCACAAGGGTGCGTTCTGAGCCCTCTCCTGTACTCCCTGTTCACCCACTACTGCGTGGCCACGCACCCCTCCAACTCAATCATCAAGTTTGCGGACGACACAACAGTGGTAGGCATGACTACCAACAACGACGAGACGGAGGTGAGGGCCCTCGGAGTGTGGTGTCAGGAAAATAACCTCACACTCAACGTCAACTAAACTAAGGAGATGATTGTGGACTTCAGGAAACAGCAGAGGGAACACCCCCCTATCCACATCGATGGAACAGTAGTGGAGAGGGTAGTAAGTTTCAAGTTCCTCGGCGTACACATCACAGACAAACTGAATTGGTCCACCCACACAACCTCAGGAGGCTGAAGAAATTCGGCTTGTCACCAAAAGCACTCACAAACTTCTACAGATGCACAATCGAGAGCATCCTGTCGGGCTGTATCACCGCCTGGTACGGCAAATGCTCCGCCCATAACCGTAAGGCTCTCCAGAGGGTAGTGAGGTCTGCACAACGCATCACCGGGGGCAAACTACCTGCCCTCCAGGACACCTACACCACCCGATGTCACATGAAGGCCATAAAGATCATCAAGGACAACAACCACCCGAGCCACTGCCTGTTCACCCCGCTATCATCCAGAAGGCGAGGTCAGTACAGGTGCATCAAAGCTGGGACCGAGAAACTGAAAAACAGCTTCTATCTCAAGGCCATCAGACTGTTAAACAGCCACCACTAACATTGAGTGGCTGCTGCCAACACACTGACTCAACTCCAGCCACTTTAATAATGGGAATTGATGGGAAATTATGTCAAATATATCACTAGCCACTTTAAACAATGCTACCTAATATAATGTTTACATACCCTACATTATTCATCTCATATGTATACGCATATACTGTACTCTATATCATCTACTGCATATTTATGTAATACATGTATCACTAGCCACTTTAACTATGCCACTTTGTTTACATACTCATCTCATATGTATATACTGTACTCAATACCATCTACTGTATCTTGCCTATGCCGCTCTGTACCATCACTCATTCATATATCTTTATGTACATATTCTTTATCCCCTTACACTTGTGTCTATAAGGTAGTAGTTTTGGAATTGTTAGCTAGATTACTTGTTGGTTATTACTGCATTGTCGGAACTAGAAGCACAAGCATTTCGCTACACTCGCATTAACATCTGCTAACCATGTGTATGTGACAAATACATTTGACTTGTTTGATTTGATTGAATTACACCATGGGTATAGATGCACAGCCCTCGTGTCGCTACAAGATGCACGGCCCTCGTGTCGCTACAAGATGCACGGCCCTCGTGTCCCTACAAGATGCACGGCCCTCGTGTCGCTACAAGATGCACGGCCCTCGTGTCGCTACAAGATGCACGGCCCTCGTGTCGCTACAAAATGCACGGCCCTCGTGTCGCTACAAGATGCACGGCCCTCGTGTCGCTACAAGATGCACGGCCCTCGTGTCGCTACAAGATGCACGGCCCTCGTGTCGCTACAAGATGCACGGCCCTCGTGTCGCTACAAGATGCACGGCCCTCGTGTTGCTACAAGGTGCACGGCCCTCGTGTCGCTACAAGATGCACGGCCCTCGTGTCGCTACAAGATGCACGGCCCTCGTGTCGCTACAAGTTGATTTCAGGTTGGGTAATTGTACGATGAGAACAGACAGGTAAATTGACCAAGTCGAAACGCTAATTCCTCAACTCAGAATCCAACCAATCTCTTGTCCTGAAAATAATAATGGTAGTGATGATTACCATAATAATAACGAGTTAATCTCCGGGTCTCTGGGGATATAGAAAGAATAACATTATCAGTCAAGTGCTGGAGTCACTGAAGCACTAACAGGTGGTGAATTTCATTTATTTTCATTCAGTGTTATCGTTGAAATATGATATGGGACAAAATCAAAAATGTGCGCACTGAGCCGGCATGAAAATCCAATCATTTAAGTTGTGTCTAGGGTCCATTCCCCCAGGGTAGAGATAGCCAAAGTAAAGATCATGTAACCTCACTGACCTGCTTTGTCTCCTGGGTAACAGTACCAGTGGGTACAAGACAGCATAATAACCTAATAAAATGTAATAAATAAATCAAATACAATGACCAAATAATACAATGCTGAATAGATAATTAATGGTAATTAGCTTACAATAACTGTGTAGTTACTGTATTACTGCCAATTTAGACCTCGCCTTAAGCGTTACTAACTCTAGTGATGGTTAAGTTTACTGTGTGTCTTTGGAATCCATGTAATGGAAACATTTTAGTATAGTTGATTCATAACCTCTTATTTGCCCCAATTGAATACATACAGTAGCGCCCCGCCTATACTTTCCCACGTGTGGGTTAGGGGAATATGGGGTATAACGATTATAGGGCCTGTACCATATAAACATTAAGAAATACTACTTTATTGCTTCCTGTTGATATGTTGATGCTATATATGGCCTGTTGGGAATGTACATTGTTGTGTAATGCACTGCATGGAAGGAGACCAGTGAGGTTTGCATGTCAGGGCCTCTGGGCGGAGTGTTGAAGATCCAACCCCTGCTCTGGCAGACCAATCGAGTCCCTTAGGAGAAGCTAGTCTTACAGCTGTCTTTTAGGTTAGGAACTTAAGGCCATGCATTTTCGCCACTGATGTATCCATCCACAGGTTGGGGTTGTGTGTGCGAACAAAACGCAAACAGCTCACCAAGGTCAATGTCAATGTGTACAGTATAGGACTAGTGTTCTTCATAGTGTTTGCTTTGGCTTGATGTGTAGCGGTACTGAGAGCTATGCACCGCAATGTCTTCCACTCTGGTCAAGTCCCTTAGCAGGACTCAACAGACATGGTCAGAGGTAATATCCCTATTATATTGAGCGTGAGAAAGAGAAAGGGGATACCTAGTCAGTTACACAACTTTAATGACTTCAACCGAAACGTGTCTTCCACATTCCACCCAACCCTTCTGAATCAGAGAGGTGCTGGGGCTGCTTTAATTGTGTGAGTCACAGTTACTGGCAAGACTCTACACTACATTGTGTAGAGGACCTAGATGTAATATAAATGCTTACTGTGTATAGATGTGTAGTTTGGGCTATTAAAAGGGACATGGTTCATGACTTCACTCGTAGTCAAATCTCCTGTGCCCATAATTCACCATACAGATGCAGGATCTTAATTTGATCCAGTTTGCTTCAACAGAAAAAGAATCCTACAGCAAGAGGAAACGTGAATTATTATGTTGATTATAATTTATGGACATTTTTGTAGGGGTTGATACATTTTTTTTGTAAGGGAAAATCAAGTCTGAAATTTCAACAAGGAAAGACAAACATCAGAAGCCTTTTTAAACCTGAAAGACACTTTTAAGTTCTATATATCCCGCATTGCATGAAAGTTCTCCTGCCACAGGGTTTTCAAATTAAGATCCTACATCTGTACTTGATGTTTATTGTATTTTTCCCATAACTTTTTCTCATGATAAGCATTAGTTGTGTGTTTATGTTATAGATGCTATCCCAGCTGACTGTTCTGATGATGACTGGCTACATTCTACTCAGTCTGACCTCCATTGGCTTCATCATTGACCAACGGTACTGTACTGTCACATATCACTGTTACTGTACTGTTATCCATCACTGTAGCTTGGAATTAAACACACACAGATTGGTCCACTTCAAGGTTATGTGGGCCAACCCAATTTAAGTCTAACAATTTAGAAAATTGACATGGAAAAACACTTCAATAATGACTGATCAATAGATTCTCTCATATCTATTGGATTTCAATACCATGACTGAATTGACTTGAATCAAATGAGTCGAAATGCCACTTCAACCAGTTCCTTATTGGCAGTTGTTACGTTCTTTCCCTATGCAGGCCAACAGCACCCATGTTGGAGTTGCTGCGCTGTGTTCTGATGATGATGCTGCTGCGATACGGCTACATGACTGCACCAGCACCACTGTTTGTGCCCATTGAGGTAGGAGACTGACCATGCTGCTACTACAAACCATTTTTAGAAACCCCTTTTGGAGAATGATACGATGTGCTAATCTATCATTTATGCCCTCGTCTGAGGGCATAGAGGTGTGATAACGGTATCCTACTGTAATGGAAAGCTAGAGATATAAGTAGGCATTTATCCACACCATTTCATTGTCCCAAACATTTTACTAGAAAATACAGACATACTGTACGTGACAAGGAGACCGAAACATACTTTCAGAGGTAACAATTAGTGTAATTACAACCCTATTAACCAATCAATAAGAATGTTGTTTTTAACGACAACCATGTCAAAGGGTGTCAGAAAGTAGTGCAACTAGCAGAATGCCCTCCAGGCGATGGAGGGATACGTGGGGCGTGGTGTGTGGGGGGAGTTGCCACTTTGATGATGAGCGGAGTCGACAGCCAGTCTTTAGTGGCCATTAGGTCTAGTTAGAGCATTGGCCCTTCCTGTAGCCAGCCATGCTCTGTGGATGAAGCTGCACTGTGTTTAGGTGTAACAGTAGGCCAATACAGTAGTGTGTGTCCCTGTATGTGTCCTGTGTGCCTCATTGTGTTTGTGCGTGTGCGTTAGCGTGTGTGTGCATGTGTGTGTGTGTGTGAGAGAGAGAGAGACTATGTGTGTGTGTGAACCGTCACTGGCCCCACATTTACCTGCGATGTATGACACTTGCGGTGGAGTTCTAGATCATGGCTGACCTTTCATTACTGGCCACTCTCTCTCTCTCTCTCTCTCTCTCTCTCTCTCTCTCTCTCTCTCTCTCTCTCTCTCACTCTCTCTCTCTCTCTCTCTCTCTCTCTCTCTCTCTCTCTCTCTAACTCTCTCTCTCTCTAACTCTCTCTCTCTCTCTCTCTCTCTCTCTCTCTCACACTCTCTCACACCCTCTCTCACTCTCACTCCCTTGTTCCCTGCCATCCCAGGCAGTGCGAACTGCAACACTTCTGGAACCAATTAGTCTAGTCTGCCGCTAACCAAAGCTGGCTGATGAGATTCGCAGTGAGCACTGCGGCTGAATCGCTACTTTTATTGCGTGACTCCACATCTGCACACTCAGGTGTTCAAAAAGGAGACTGGAGTTTTTTCCCCAGACCCTTTTTTTTCAAGATGATAAAAACAAATAAAAACAGTTGAAAAACGTTTTCATTGTGACTTATTCACTACATGCTACATGGCAGTACTTTCTCCATGACATCTTTGTTTTATGTACTCTTTCTGCGAATGAGTCATTAGGTCCTATTCAATGTCTCAGTATTTCAGTTGGAGCGTAATAAATGTCGCCTAAGCAAGTGGTGCCCATTGAAAAGCATTACAATTTTCATGAAACGTTTCCTGACTTTGTACCTCGTTCCCCATTTCTACAAGTGAGGCAGCAAAGAAACCGAGGTACAGTAATGATATATTGTCCTGACGTGTGAGGTAAACGGCCAACTCAGTTGCTGGCAGGAGGCGTTTTGAAGTCGCGCCGATCAATTAACGCTGGGGACTGAAAGTAATCACTCATTCGATTCCACTATTAAAAAAGAACTACAAAAAAATAGGTTGAGTTGAAGCACTTAAAGCCCACTGGCGTGATATACAGCACCCTTAAAGCTCACTGTGGTATTTATAGTGGCTCTGGAGATTTCCCTTGTAAAGCTGCAGGCTTGACCTGTAAACCAAGGCTGGGGTACCTCTCACCCTCCCTCCCTTCCCCACCCACACCCACTGTCTGAGTGGCACACATGGAGCCAGGCTGTATTAGGTAGAATTGTGGTGTGTGGGCGGGCGTAAAGTGTGTGTGTGTGAGAGAGAATATATATGTGTGTGTGTGTGTGTGTGTGTGTGTGTGTGTGTGTGTGTGTGTGTGTGTGTGTGTGTGTGTGTGTGTGTGTATACACTACCGTTCAAAAGTTTGGGGTCACTTAGAAATGTCCTTGTTTTTGAAAGAAAAGCAAAACAATGTGTCAATTAAAATAACATCAAATTGATCAGGGCATTTGTACTAGGATTAAATGTCAGGAATTGTGAAAACTGAGTTTAAATGTATTTCGCTGAGGTGTATGTAAACTTCCGACTTCAACTGTATTTATATTTTTATTTACTGTTTGTGTTTGTGTGTGTATATAAATGTGTGTATGTGTGTGTGTGAGAGAGAGAATATATATGTGTGTGTGTGTGTTTATATGTATGTGTGTGTGTATGCGTGTGCCTGCAAGCTTGCGTGTGTGTGTATGTGCGTGTGTATGCCCGGTGATGTACACCGCATGTGTGTGTGTTTGTGCGTACATGTGTCCGTGTGTGGTTATGATTAGGGGCTGAGCATTGAGACTTGGGAGGACTGGCCTGTAATGATGTAACATGTTTTTTAGGCTCATGGTCTGTCTGCCTGAAGGCCTGAAGGTGTAAGGGAATGTGCTGTAGAGCCAGGTTGGACTCACAGTCATTAAGGAGCTACTATCCCAACAGGTTAACCCCCTGACTAGTGAAGTCATAGCAATTTAAGAGAGCTAATAAAAATACACCTGTCCTCCCGTGGACCGGTGCATTGGAGAAGGAACCTCTGATGGGCTCTTCTCAGCCCTGCTGTGAGAATGATGAGTCACTTTGTATTCAAAATGAGTCACTCACTGCACTATCAATGAGAAAAAGGTTGTTGTCTGTAGTCGGATTCAGTATCATGAGCAGGCTACTTTGCCAATGAGGGTCTGTTTGCAGTTGGCACTTTTCGCTGTGAGCAGGGCTCATATAACAGTATATAACTGAATCCACAAGTATGCCAGAAATCGTCATAACTTATTCATTCATCATATTTGATCTCCTCCTCTATTTTGTGTAACACTTATTTAGATTTTCTCAATATTTTTGAGGGTGGAATTTTTTTCTCCATTGAGTCAGAACAATATTATCAAGTTCACGTGAACACCAAAGCTCACCTCAGCTTATGGCAGCTCTTATCTAGCCCAACACCTGACCCATCTACAAAAACAACGTGTCCCATAAACCCATAGTTCCACCCATTGTTGACACCCCAACCCTGAATGAAAAGATAAGACAGCAATCAGTGAAAATCCACTGTTATCTGAGAGATCTGTTTCCACTAGCTAATTTTCAGGGGTGAGAGGTTAGCGTTAGAGCCCTTTGAGAGAGAATGCCTGGTAGCAGAAACACACTGAAACGCCTGAGGTTAAGGGATCATTTGGGGCTATGGAAAGTCTGAGAGAATGACATCATCTGAATGCTCCCAGGGATGGAAAACAAATCTCCTCTTTGGCAAAAATGAAGGGATTTGAAAGAAATGTGGGCTAATAGTGTTTTCTCCAAGTAAACAGTCCAAACTACTGCCTGTGTGAAATAGTATCCGTCAATGTGCTGGGGTTCACGTCACTCAACAGTAAGAAATGGTTTATATGTGTTGTCAAGGCTCATGCCAGGTAAGGCCATGGAAATCTAAATAGATTGCTTGTTTTTTGTGGTAATTCATGAAAGCCATGAAAGCCCCGTCCATAGAATATGATTAATTATGAGCTAAAGGCAAAACTGATCCTAGATCAGCACTCTTGCTCTAAGACACTTTATGAATAATGTCTTGATATCCTCAAAAACCAAAGCACACCATAATGGTTGTCTTCGGAGTTTAAATAATGAATTGACCCTTAATCGTAAATGATTCATCAATGAAATACAAAACCATTACCAATAATATACAACATGACTAGATGTCAAATTTACAATCCAAGGAAACACTTATGTACTTATGTACTTACAGACTCATACGCCATTTCTCCTTGAAATCCAGCTGTTGTCTCACTGGTCCAAATTCCATGCCGCAACAACAACGCTCTCAAAACAAGTTCTGTATGTATTAGTCACAATATAATAAACTGAAGCCATAGATACAGACAGACACTGGGGATAGAAAAAAAGGTGCTGTTTAGAACCTAAAAGGTTTCTTCGGCTGTCCCCATAGGAGAACCCTTTAAAGAACCCTTTTTGGTTTCAGGTTGAATCCTATTTGGTTCCAGGTAGAACCCTTTCCCCAGAGGGTTTTTACATGGAACCCAAAATAGATCCTTGCTCACAGTGAATCATATAATGCAAGGCAATCTTTGTTGCAGGGGAGCTTATCCCTCCCGAAAAGAAACAGAAACACACAGACACGCACACCCACAAACACACGCACACCCACAAACACACATACTCACTTTCTAATCTAACCAATGTAATAACATTGAGCATAACAGTGAGCTCCAAAAATATTGGGACAGTGATAATTTTTTTAATGATTTTGACTCTGTACTCCAGCACTTTGGAATTGAGAATGTTAGAGATGCACAGATATCATACCCCGAAGACATGCTAACCTCTCACCATTACAATAACAGAGGAGGTTAGCATTTTATATCACACTCCCAAGACATGCTAACCTCTCACCATTACAATAACAGGGGAGGTTAGCATTTCTGGGGGGGTATATTTGTCCATCTGTAACTTTCTCCTAATGTTGTTCTTGGGAATTCGTCACAGATGTTTTGTCATTTACTCATGAGGAGGTAGATGAGGAAAAATAGGATGACGAGGAGTAAAGGAGGACCACAAACCCCTACGCTAATCTGTCATGCTATTCCAACCCCAGTACTAAATCAAATCAAATGTTATTTGTCACATGAGCCGAATAAAACAGGTGTAGACCTTACAGTGAAATGTTTACTTACAAGTTCTTAACCAACAATGCAGTTTTAAGAAAAATAAGTGTAAGGTAAAAAATAGATAAGTAAGAAATAGTCTGCGTAGCCATTTGATTCACTGTTCAGGAGTCTTATGGCTTGGGGGTAGAAGCTGTTAAGAAGCCTTTTGGACCTAGACTTGGCGTTCCGGTACCGCTTGCCATGCGGTAGCAGAGAGAACAGTCTATGACTAGGGTGGCTGGAGTCTTTGACCATTTTTAGGGCCTTGCTCTGACACTGCCTGGTATAGAGGTCCTGGATGGCAGGAGTCTTGGCCCAAATGATGAACTGGGCCATACGCACTACCTTCTGTAGTGCCTTGCAGTCGGAGGCCGAGCAGTTGCCATACCAGACAGTAATGCAACCAGTCAAGATGCTCTCAATGGTGCAGCTGTAGAACTTTCTGAGGACCCATGCCAAATAAGTTCAGTCTCCTGAGGGGGAATAGGCTTTGTCGTTCCCTCTTCACAACTGTCTTGGTGTGTTAGGACCATGCTAGATTGTTGGTGATATGGACACCAAGCAACCTGCTCCATTACAGTCCCATTGATGAGAATGGGGACTTGCTCGGTCCTCCTTTTCCTGTAGTCCACAATCATCTCCTTTGTCTTGATCACGTTGAGGGAGAGGTTGTTATCATGGCACAACACGGCCAGGTCTCTGACTTCCTCCCTATAGGCTATCTCATTGTTGTCGGTTGTTGTGTCTGTGACTATCATTAATGTGATGACATGCTATTTTATCAAATTGATACCTAACATTTCATTGATTACGTGATTTAATTAAATCATGCAACAATTAACTCATTAATAACCTGGGGCACCACGGAGAAGTTTATTTAAGGAGTTGCGTCTTCCGAATGAACTCTTAGAGATCTAAAAAATCTCTTACATTTCAGTCATCAATCAGTCATGAATTATTCTTTACCTTCTACCAGTCTCATCTGAACTTCGTAAAATTCTTGGTTATCTGCACGAACCCTAGTTTCCATAATGAATCAGCAATATACAAATTGTCTTAACTATTTATTTACTAACTAAATAATCACGGAAATACATCACAAACAAACAGTAGATATTGGTTACTAACAATGACAGAAAAGTCCCTAGTGGGCTAAACCGGTATGACTGTTTGGTAGTCAAAGGAAAGGGGTGGGGACTGAGAGAGCGGGAAAGACAAAATGGATTCACTACACACAGTCTATAATTATATTAATTGAAATGCTAATCCTTTGCACGTGAACGTCCGCTCATTCGAGAATAATTGCAATGTGTATATATGTATGTTGTTGTTGTCTTCTCTGTTGGAATCCTCGATCGTCCTGTAGGGTTCATCAGAGTCTCTGGTTAACTTTCCCAGAAGTCACAATGTCTTTCAGGGTTGTAAGTGGTTAGGATGGATACTTCAGAGTATCATTCAGAAATGTTATCATGGAATAGACGCTTTGGCTGTTGTCGGTATTCTTGTTCTAGACTTACGTAACTTCTAGCTCCAGACTAGTAATTATACGTCAAAGATTTGCTCGTATTCTGTAGTGATCGATAGTCTCAGAGTTGAACCATTTCCAGCCGTGTAGCCAATGCTCCACGTGGTATGTTCTTGTCCTTTGGTAGAGTTGTAGTGCCAACTATTTAAACATGTTGTGTCAGCTGCATGTTTTCTAGTCTGATGTGAATTTTATCCTCTGTCGAAGAAGGGGTGGTTCTATGACGCCTAATGTGATGTCTGGACTCATGGGGGTGTGGCCACTGACTAGTTCATCTTTATATGAAAATCCATACTCTCATTTAGAAGGTTAATATTTCATTACACACAAATAGTTTCATGTTTAATCACATACGTTTCACAATATTTTAGAAATGGGAAATGTACACTTTAAGAGATACCATTTTGTGTGTTTCCTGTCCTTCATGAAATCACAAAATGAAACGCACTCGTCATAACTGTCCCTTAAGTGTCCATGGACCATTTCCACATTCTCAAAAGTGGAAATATTGTTCAATTTTCCCATTTTGGGGATTTAGGAGTCCAAGTCTCTTTGTTCTGGTAGACTCTCTCAACACTGCATGGCAGTTTCTAACAGGTATTTATGACCTGTCGTAAAGTCATAAAACTGTGGAGAGACAGAGAGAGGGGCTATGATCCTCCTCCCAGGGCATGTCATGATACGGTGATCAGGCCTACCACTGTTGTGTCATCGACAAACTTAATGATGGTGTTGGAGTCCTGCCTGGCTATGCAGTCATGGTTGAACATTCAGTACAGGAGTGGACTGAGCATGCACCCCTGAGGGGCCCCCGTGTTGAGGGTCAGCATGACAAATGTGTTGTTACCTACCCTTACCACTGAAAATGTCAGTGAAGACACTTGCCAGTTGGTCAGCGTATGCTCGGAGTGCACATCCTGGTAATTCGTCTGGCCCTGTGGCCTAGTGAATGTTGACCTGTTTAAAGGTCTTACTCACATCGGCTACGGAGAGCATGATCACACAGTCATCCGGAACAGCTGATGCTCTCTTGTGTGCTTCAGTGTTGCTTGCCAGTAATTTAGCTTGTCTGGTAGGCTCGTGTCACTGGGCAGCTCACGGCTGTGCTTCCCTTTGTAGTCTGTAATAGTTTGCAAGCCCTACCACATCCGACAAGCATCGGAGCCGGTGTAGTACGATTCAATCTTAGTCCTGTATTGATGCTTTGCGTTTTTTTAGGTTCGTCTGAGGGCATAGCAGGATTTCTTATAAGCATCCGGGTTAGAGTTCCGCTCCTTGAAAGCGGCAGCTCTTCCCTATAGCTCAGTGGGGATGTTGCTGTAATCCATGGCTTCTGGTTGGGGTATGTACGTACGGTCACTGTGGAGATGACGTCATCGATTTTATTGATGAAGCCAGTGACTGATGTGGTATACTCCTCAATGCCACCGGAAGAATTGTAACCTTTATTGTAACCTACAAATTGTAACCTACAAATTCTTATTTACAATGACGGCCTACCCCGGCCAAACCCTAACTCAGACGACGCTGGGCCAATTGTGCGCCGCCATATGGGACTCCCAATCACGGCCAGTTGTGATACAACCTGGAATCGAACCATGTTCTGTAATGATGCTTCTAGCATTCTAGAATCCCGGAACATATGCCAGTGTAAAACAGTCCTGTAGCTTAGCATCTGCGTCATCTGACCTCTTCTTTATTGACCGAGTCACTGGTGATTCCTGCATTATTTTTTGCTTGTAAGCAGGAATCAGGAGGATAGAGTTATGGTCAGATTTGCCAAATGGAGGGCGGGGGAGAGCTTTATATGTACGCATCTCTGTGTGTGGAGTAAAGGTGGTCTAGAGTTATTTTTCCTCTGGTTGCACATTTAACATGCTGGTAGAAATGAGGTAAAACGGATTTAAGTTTCCATGCATTAAAGTCCCCGGCCACTACTAGCCACTAGCCAGGATGGTTGAATGTGATCATGCTCCAGGTTCCTACAGTACAATATGCTAACAGAGTAGAGGATGAGAGGGAGGAGAAGACAGAGGTGGAGGTGGAGCGAAAGAAGGGAAGGAGGGTAGGGAAGGATTGTTCTCTCTCTCTCTTACAAGCCCCAGGAGTTCCATCCATCTTCGCCCTTCTCTGTGGAATCCCATTGAACTGATTTATAGAACGTCCGCTGAGACTCTAGTTCTAGGGCTTTGCCTTGGCCTGATTGCTCCATCAAAGCACACTGGGCTTGATTTTGCAAGGCAGAAGTCTCCCCCTCTTTCCCTCTCTCTCTTTCTCGCTCCTTTGTTTTTTCATCCCTTGTTTCTGGACCCGCTCCCGTCGCGACGCGGCTGCCAACTTTCCGCCTGCGCTCTCCGGAGTGGGCCGCCTCAACGCTGGAGCCACCCAGAGCATTATGGGTATTAGTAAGATCGAGACTTTCATGGCTGAGGCTTACAATGTGTATCCCAAATGGCATCCTATTCCCTATAAAGTGCACTTCTTTTGACCAGAGCCCTATGGCCTTATGCTCAAAAGTAGTGCACTATAAAGGAAACAGGGTACCATTTGAGACATGACCCTAAACTTCCATGGCTGTGGCTTTAGAATGTGCCAAGCCTATGGCTTTTGCAGTAATGACAGTGTAATAGTGTGTAGACACACAGCCAGGAGGTCGGGATGGTGAATTATCCTTCACTTTCGCTGACCCCAGATCAGTAGAAAGGGAAAAGGCCTCATGGACCAAATAGGTTTGTAGTGACCTTGGATCTGTCCTCTGACATCCTTGGAGAAAGTAGTGCTGATAAGAGTGGAAAGAGTAGACTGAGACACTGCAGGAGTCCATTTGTGACTTAATCATGACTATTTTGCTACATTACTACTGCACAAGCTATATGTGTGTTACGTGGGTGTCTGCGCATGCGTGCATACGTGTGTGTGTGTCCCCGTTTATCTGTGTTTCTGTATGTGTGTGTTGGAGAGTGTTTCCCATGGCTCTTGTACAGTTGTTAAGCACCAGACAGAGTAGCCTCTCTGGAGAGACATTAACCTGCTCAGCATCTCTCTGTTGACTGGGTTCAAAGACAGGAGTCAAGTGTGTCTGCTTATAGTGAAGAGGGAGGAACTAGACCCAGCAGGAGAGGAGCATGTGTGTGTTTGCTACATATATGTCCATGTGCCTACCTTCGAGCATGTGTGTGTATTTGAGTGCATGTACAGTACATTCGGGAATGCATTCAGACCCCTTGAGTTTTTCCGCATTTTGTTAAGTTACAGTCTTATTCTAAAATAGACTAAATCGTTTTTCCCCCCTCATCAATCTACACACAATACCCTGTAATGACAAAGCAAAAACAGTTTTTTTTACATTTTAGCAAATTTAATAAAAAATGTAAACTGAAACATCACGTTTACATAACTATTCAGACCATTTACTAAATACTTTGTTGAAGCACCTTTGACAACGATTACAGCCTTGAGTCTTCTTTGGTATGATGCTACAAGCTTGGCACACCTGTACGGTATTGGTTACCCAGACTATTTGTAACCCCCCCCCCCCCCCTTTACACCACTGCTACTCTCTGTTGTTATCATCCATGCATAGTCTCTTTAATAACTCTACCTACATGTACATATTACCTCAACTAACCGCACATTGACTCTGTACTGGTACCCCCCTGTATATAGTCTCGATATTGTTATTTACTGCAGTTCTTTAATTACTTGTTACTTTTAGTAAGCATTATGCTGTAAGGTTATTATGCTGTGACACCTGTTGTATTCGGCGCATGTGACTAATACAATTTGATTTGATCTGATTTTGATTTGGGGAGTTTCTCCCATTCTTCTCTGCAGAATCTCTCAAGTTCTGTCAGGTTGGATGGGGAGCGTCGCTGCACAGCTTTTTCAGGTCTCTCCAGAGATGTTCGATCCGGTTCAAGCCAGGGCTCTTGCTTGGCCACTCAAGGACATTCAGAGATTTGTCCCAAAGCCTCTCCTGCATTGTCTGTGTGCTTAGGGCCGTTGTCCTGTTGGAAGGTGAACCTTCGCACCAGTCTGAGAACCTGCTCCAGAGCACTCAGGACTTCATCATGGATCTCTCTGTACTTTGTTCCGTTCATCTTTCCCTCGATCCTGACTAGTTTCCCAGTCCCTGCCGCTGGAAAACATCGCCAAAGCATGATGCTGCCACGCCATCCTTCACCGTAGGGATGGTACCAGGTTTCCTCCAGACTAGAGGTCGACCGATCAAACGGAATGGCCGATTAATTAGGGCGATTTCAAGTTTTCATAACAATTGGAAATCGGTATTTTTGGACACAGATTTGGCCGATTTTTAAATTATTATTATTATTATTTTTTACACCTTTATTTAATCTTTATTTAACTAGGCAAGTCAATTAAGAACACATTCTTACTTTCAATAACAGGCCTAGGAACGGTGGGTTAACTGCCTCGTTCAGGGGCAGAACGACAGATTTTTACCTTGTCAGCTCGGGGGATTCAATCTTGCAACCTTAACTAGTCCAACGCTCTAACCACCTGATTACATTGCACTCCACGAGGAGACTGCCTGTTACGCGAATGCTGTAAGCCAAGGTAAGTTGCTAGCTAGCATAAAACTTATCTTATAAAAAACAATCATAATCACTAGTTATAACTACACATGGTTGATGATATTACTAGTTTATCTAGCATGTCCTGCGTTGCATATAATCGATGCGGTATCATCGCTCCAATGCCTTTCTTAAAATGAATACACAGAAGTATATATGTTTAAACCTGCATATTTAGCTAAAAGAAATCAAGGTTAGTAGTTAATATTAACCAGGTGAAATTGTGTCACTTCTCTTGCGTTCATTGCATGCAGAATCAGTGTATATGCAACAGTTTGGGCCGCTTAATTTGCCAGAATTTTACCTAATTATGACATAACATTGAATGTTGTGCAATGTAACAGGAATATTTAGACTTATGGATACCACCCGTTAGATAAAAAACAGAGCGTTTCCGTATTTCACTGAAAGAATAAACGTCTTGTTTTCGAGATGATTGTTTCCGGATCCGGCCATATTAATGCCCTAAGGCTCGTATTTCTGTGTGTTATCATGTTATAACTAAGTTTATGATTTGATAGAGCAGTCTGACTGAGCGATGGTAGGCACCAGCAGGCTCGTAAGCATTCATTCAAACAGCACGTTCATGCGTTTGCCAGCAGCTGTTTATGACTTCAAGCCTATCAACTCCCGATATTAGGCTGGTGTAACCGATGTGAAATGGCTAGCTAGTTAGCGGGGTGCGCGCTAATAGCGTTTCAAACGTCACTCGCTCTAAGACTTGGAGTAGTTGCATGGGTAACGCTGCTTCGAGGTTGGCTGTTGTCGTTGTGTTCCTGGTTCGAGCCCAGGTAGGAGCGAGGAGAGGGACGGAAGCTATACTGTTACACTGGCAATACTAAAGTGCATATAAGAACATCCGAATAGTCAAAGGTATATGAAATACAAATGTTATAGATAGAAATAGTCCTATAATTCCTATGATAACTACAACCTAAGTCTTCTTAACTGGGAATATTGAAGACTCATGTTAAAAGGAACCACCAGCTTTCAAATGTTCTCATGTTCTGAGAAAGGAACTTAAATGTTAGCTTTCTTACATGGCACATATTGCACTTTTACTTTCTTCTCCAACACTTAGTTTTTGCATTATTTAAACCAAATTGAACATGTTTCATTATTTATTTGAGGCTATTATTTACTTGGAGTTTGCCTTTTGGCAAGTGGGCTTTCATGTGTCTTTTACTGAGGAGTTGCTTCCGTCTGGCCACTCTACCATAAAGGCCTGATTGGTGGAGCGCTGCAGAGACGGTTGTCCTTCTACAAGGTTCTTCTATCACAGGAACTCTATATCAGAGTGATCATCGGGTCTTTGGTCACCTCCCTGACCAAGACCCTTCTCCCCCGATGGCTCAGGAAGAGTCTTGGTGGTTCCAAACTTCTTCAATTTAAGAATGATGGAGGCCACTGTGCTCTTGGGGACCTTCAATGCAGCAGAAATGTTTTGGTACTCTTCCCCAGATCTGTGCCTTGACAAAATCCTGTCTCTGAGTTCTACAGACAATTCCTTCAACCTCATGCCTTGGTTTTTGCTCTGACATGCACTGTCAACAATGGCACCTTATATAGACAGGCGTGTGCCTTTCCAAATCATGGCCAATCAATTTAATTTACCACAGGTGGACTCAAATCAAGTTGTAGAAACTTCTCAAGGATGATCAATGGAAACAGGATGCACCTGAGCTCAATTTCGAGTCTCAAGGCAAAAGGTCTGAATATTTATGTAAATAAAATATTTAATACATTTATGCTTTGTCATTGTGGGGTATTGTGTGTAGATTGATGAGGGAAAAATGTGTTTTAATACATTTAAGAATAAGGCTGTAATGTAAAAAAAAATGTGGAAAAAGTCAAGGGGTCTGAGTACCTTCTGAATGCACTGCATGCATGCATGCATACATACCTACACATGCGTGTGTGTGCACTCGTGTGTATCCCTGCCTGTGAATGAGGGAGTATGTGTTTGTGTCTAAGAATCTCCTAGCCCTGTTATGCAGATGTTTGAGTATTGCATCTCTCGCTCTCTCCCTCCCTCTCTCTCCTAATGTGTACTGTAGGCAGGCAGGCTAGCCATATGGACGGGAGGGGAGCTCTGGAAACATCCCATTACAAGTCATATATCACACTCCTGACAGCACCCATTTTGCGCTGTTTTCATTTCAATCATGAGTGCAGCTGCATGGGAGAACTCAGGGCGCCACCATGTTAACCCCCTACTGCCCAGGACTGCCACAGGTACCCCAATGTAGGGAGGTGGGGAGTCAAAGGTATGAGAGGAAAGGCTACCCTCTCACCTGGTGGCAGCTTTCTTGACTATTCAATATATCACTTTATTTATCACATGATGGCCGAATAGTCAATGCAGTCTCGACATTACTGTAGAAGTGTATCCTCCTTGGTCAGAAACATATCTTGATTTGGACCCAAGAAAACAGAAACTACTCAGAAATTAAGATCTACCACATGCATTTCTATTTGTCCTGCTCTGAGCCCATTTGTTTGACTCATTGGTGCTCTAACAAACTACCCTCTCTTGAAATCAAAACAAAGTGAGTGAGAGTGGATTTGTTGAGATTCCTACTTGGTGAACCAGTGTTCTCTGTTCGTAGTGCTTATTTGCAGACGATCAAACCCCCGCTTCCGCATGTAATCTATCCCACATGCAGTATTTTCCCAGAGAAGTCTATTAAAACGGCCAACAGAGAGATGGGAGTAGAACCAATACTGTACTCCCGGTCGATCCAACAGACAGCTCGGCCTGTTATGTGATTTGTGGGGTACTCCTGAGGCCTTGCTTCACTTTCGATCCCAATCCATCTCCGGGATGGGTACAGCTCACATCACAACGTCATGTCTCTGTAAAGTGCTCCAGTGTAAAAAGGTATGTCCGCCCTAGACGTTGAGGCTTTGGTCTCAGGCCCGGGTTGCCTCCCTCTCCTTTTCTCTTTTCTTCTTCAACCCCCCCTCCCTCCTTCCTTCCTTCCTTCCTTCCTTCCTTCCTTCCTTCCTTCCTTCCTTCCTTCCTTCCTTCCTTCCTTCCTTCCTTCCTTCCTTCCTTCCTTCCTTCCTTCCTTCCTTCCTTCCTTCCTTCCTTCCTTCCCTCCCTCCCTCCCTCCGTCCTCTCCTTCCCTCCTTCCCTCCCTCCGTCCTCTCCTTCCCTCAGTGGGGAACCTGTTGCCAGGACAGGTAGTGAGGGGCGGAAAAGCGGGGGGACATTCCAGGCCCTGTTGTGCTCTCACTCCCTCCCACTCTCCCTCTCGGAGGAAAACAGCTGTGGCGTCCAGAGGAAACGCTGCTTTTTTCCCATCATGCCGTTGCCTGTGATGGACAGGGGCCTGGTTTGGCTTGCTCTGCGAGGTAGGATGCAGTTTATGGGCCAGATCACAGAGGGAAAGGGGGTCGGGGGAGGAGGGACAGGCGCCACAGGACAGCTTTTGGCAGAATGTTCTGGCATATTCCCCCGTGGCGTTCGACTTCTTGACCCCAACATGAGAGCATCATGGGAGATGATTTTGCCCTACTCCTTAACCTTTGCCGTTCCTTATGTGTCCCGTGCTAATATGTCTGGCTCACAGTTATTCTGTGTCTTCTTTCAGTCATGTATTAAGTGAAAGATGATGCTGTGTTATTATTCTCCTTTATCAATTGTGGGGCAGATATAATATCGATCGATCCTTCCTTACTATCCTATGTATCTAGATCTGTCAGTCTGACCATCATGTCCAGTGTACATGAATGAATGCATACAATGGTACACCAAAAATGAGGGTAAGAGAATGAAGCAAATAAAATCTACTTTGAAGCAATCCAGAGTATTTTGGAAACATAAGTTTAAAAAATGAATGTTTGTTTGGGGTAAGTGCTCACGAACAGCATCTAGTCCCAACAAGATGTAGGTGTAAAATGAGTCAGTCAGTACTCACAGACACCTAATAAAGTAAAGAACACATTGGCCTAATGCCTCTCTCTCTCTCTCTCTCCCTCTCTCTCTTTCTGTAGGCCTTTGTCTCCATCTCCCTGCTGTACTGGGGCCTGCAGACATTCAGCCAATTGATTGCAGTCAAGAAGAAGACAACATGAGATTGTCAGGTCCCATTGGCTTACTGTACCTGGCTCCATCAAATGTTTGAAGGACTTTAGCCATGACTTTAGGTAGCCACACTTTCCCACATATTAACCAACATACAAGCTTCTATGAATCAAATAATATATATAATGTGCATGTCTTGCCTCATAATAATATTTGTTAATGTTTTTAATCGGACAAGCATAGTGTGTATGAATGGACATAGGCACTATACCTTTATGGCCATGCTTATTGTTTCTACATTTCTTATGGAAGGTAGCTTTTCTGATTTTGTTCAAATTGTACTGTTATATGGTGCTATTCAGTGATTGATTGATGACAATCAATGTAATACATTCCTGTTTAGTGAGCCATTGAGAATATTATGAATGACTTTTAAAACTGTCTTCACCTACACCTTTACCTGTACAACAAATACCTCCTAAAACTGCAGGGTAACTTTTCCTAGGATCCCTTTTTTCATGAAATGTAATACTTCTTAACTCTATATTTTTCAGTTCCATTTTTGACTAAACAGTTTTCTGTTACCAGTCTCACTCATCATTTTAGCTGGTCTGTAGGCCAGCAGTACAGCATGCTCGACTAAATTAGACAAGTTTCAGAAAAAAACGATGTATTAGATATTCATGTATTTTAAATAACTAAAACTGTGATTCATTCAAATAAGTAACACTATAGAAGCATTCTCTACTTCACTACCATGGGCTGGAAAATAGTTCCAGGATTCTGCACCAGGTGGCACTATTGTTGCCTTAAGACTGCGTTCATTTTATAGATAAGGTTGCCCCTAGATTCTGATCTTGGGCCAGCTTTGTATTTCCCCAAATAATTATTAAGGTATGGATTGGAGGAGGAAGATCTGTACCTGGTGTTGCCTAATACAGATAACTGACAAAATAATAGAAACGCTTGAGTAAACAAGGGATTCAAAGTATATTGAAAACAGGTACTTCCACACAGGTATGGTTCCTGAGTTAATTAAGCAATTAACATCCCATCATGCTTAGGGTCTTGTATAAAAATGCCCCTATAGGATGACAATGCCCCCATCCACAGGGCAAGAGTGGTCACTGGAGTGGTTGTGGGGGCGATACCAGAGAGAGTGTTTTCCACCACCATCGGCAAAACACCAAATGATGGAATTTCTCATGGAAGAATGGTGTCGCATCCCTCCAACAGAGTTCCAGAATATATGCCAAGGTGCATTGAAGCTGTTCTGGCTCGTGGTGGCCCAACGCCCTATTAAGGCACTTCATGTTGGTGTTTCCTTTACTTTGATAGTTACCTGTACATCACACTGTGGGCAGCTGGCCTGGTCATAGAATAAAAACTAAAAGAAAACTGTAGGTGGCCTACCCAATAGAAGCCTAGTCGAACTGCAGAAACACGTGAGTAGATTCGTAGGCCTAGAGTACATATCTCTGGTGCCTGTTATTCAATGTCCAATGAGTTTCTACCTACAAGCCATCAGACTGCTGAACACTTGAACTGGACTGGCCACCTGCTCTGATTCTCCTCACCTTAGCACACGTACACCCACACAGACATACACTTTTGTGTACGAAACATTTAGAAAACACCTGCTGCTTCGATGGCATAGACTGACCAGGTCAATCCAGGTGAAAGCTATGATCCCTTATTGATGTCACTTGTTAAATCCACTTCAATCAGTTTCGATAAGGGGAGGAAATAGGTTCAAGAAAGATATTTTAGCCTCGAGACAGTTGAGACCTGGATTGTGTATGTGAGCCATTCAGAGGGTGAATGGGCAAGACAAAATATTTAAGTGCCTTTGAATAGGCTATGGTAGTAGGTGCCAAAAACTGCAACGCTGCTGGGGTTTTCACGCTCAACAGTTTCCCGTATGTATCAAGAATGGTCCACCACCCGAAGGACATCCAGCCAACTTGACACAACTGTGGGAAGCATTGGAGTCAACATGGATCAGCATCCCTGTCAAACACTTTTGAGACCTTGTGGGTTGGGGTGGAGGAGGGGTGGGGGAAATTCAATATTACGAAGGTGTTCCTAATGTTTGGTACAGTATATTCAGTGTACATATATCCACACAGACACACACATATACATTCATGCTATACACACATCACAACCGCTGCTACCAGACACTTACACTTACTTACTATGACTGCTGAATACTGCACAATTTAAACACCCCCCCCCCCTTCTCCAAAACACCTGTAAATATTGGACTATACATTGTGCCTTCCTGTATTATACTTATGCAACAAAAAAAATATTCTACTGAGCCATTTACCTATTCTTATATTTTATTATTTCTTATTGTTGCGTTGTTGTGTTCGTATCCCGTACATACGACTAATGACACTTGAAACAATGTCTCTGGTTGGTAAAGAAGTGTATCAGAGCCACTAGAATCAAGCAGCTGAGCCCTGGTCCCCTGATGCTACTGTTTGTTCTGTTGTTGTTGTGTGAAAACACTGTGAATTATTCCAAAACATACAGGATAGTAACCCGTCAGATGGCTTCTGTCTCACATATTCCCTCATCACTGTTTGATATTGCACGGTCGCTTTTCAAAATGCCAGTATGGTACACAGCATATGCCAAATAAAGCTAAATAAAAGATGTGTTCAACTCAGTCAGTAGTATTTACTGCAGGTTGTTTTGGTGTAGGAAATGATATTACATGCACTGTTATTTGGAGATACACAGTTAATAGGATTTTGCCTCTTACCTGGAAGGTAGGCTAGGCCTAGCCTAAGATGTACAGTGTATGCAAAGCCTACTTCCTTTTTACCTCCAAGGACTTTATTTGTTATGTAAATACATTTTGCCCTGTGTTTTGGTTGGTCATGTTACTTGACCTGGATTTTAACCTTCATTTTAAGTCTTTTCCAGAAATGATCATTACACAGAAAATGTCAGCAAAAGTCATAGGATGGTGTTGGACCATCTGATCCAGGTCATGTGACATGATCAACCAAAACACAGGGCCCTTGACTTATGTTCAGAGGTAAACTGTCTCTGGCAGCCAAAACAGCCAAATGCTACATCTAAATGTGAATTGATTCTCATTGAGATACGGTTCTAGAAACATAAAGCCCTTTACTTTCATATCAAATCAAAATAATTTCACAAATGCAAAATGTATAGTTACTGTATACGTTTAACACTGTTTAACAGTATTTGTCAGTTACAAAACTTTTCTGACGTCCTTCTATTACATACAGGTGTTCAGAGACGCTAGATATCTCTTAAGAACAGCTGGTTGTCTCTGCTTTTGTTAACAAGCGCTGTAACATGGACATATGGCCATGTGGGGACCTAACCATATAAAGGTGTGCAATAATTTAACATTTAGTTTTTTGAAAATGATTTCTCGTCAATATGAAAGTATCAACATTTGGACAGAGCATTTGGGCAGCGTCAGACCTCTCCCCCTCCAGCATATAGGTACTTGAAACAGCCACATAGGCACGGAGGGGCTGGGCCCACCCAATCAGATTGAGCAAAAAAAGAAAAAAAAAAGATAATATTTTATTCATGCTCTACTTGTCAGTGTTCCAAATGAGACATTATTTTTTTCGTTTTACCTAAACATGCGGGTCAGGGTAGGGGACGGGGTTAAGGATAGGGTTTAGGGTAAGGTTGTCTCAAGGATCTCTCTTAGCATCTACCGTTTGAACACATTTTACCCACAATGCATTTCGCTTTGGAACATGCCATTAGCCTAATGTTCCCAAATTACCATCTTCCCACAAAGCCGGCTTGCCTGTCACAATCTCTGACCAGAAAACATGAAGGACCTCTCTCTATAATTAAGCTGGAAAACAATTAAGCATTAACATTACTTCAGCTTAACTATGTGTGTTTTAATTGATAAACATGATCCGTTTTGGTAGCAACATTAAATCATAAAATGCATGAACAGGAAGGGTAACCTATTTGTACTGGGGGACTTGCAGAATGTAGTTTGGCAACAATCCTATTGCCGGCGTTCCGACCACAAACATAAATTTCTTCTCTTTTCACAGGGGATCAACAATATGCAACTTTGGGAAAATATCGGACATTATACAATATGTAAATTCCTTTCTCATATCCAATGAACAGTTTTAATAAATGGCTCATTTATCAGCAATCCTCAGTTGAAACAAAAGCAAAGAGCGCTCCCCCGCCCCTGTAAAAAACATAGGGATGGGTCTGAAGTAGCCAGAATTCTGACCTGAGGGTCGCAGGAAGTAGGCCTACATTTTTACAGGTCAGAACGCTTGGCTGCAAAAATTGTATTTTATTTTTCGATTTCTTTCAATTTAGTCTTATTTTTTTTTAAATTAAAAAGTACCTTTATTTAACCAGGTAAAATCCATTGAGGTTAAAAACCTATTTTGCGAGGGTGACCTGGCAAGAAGGCAAAGCAGGGAAATAGCAGCGTGTCCATAAAACATTACAGAAAAATACAGAATACACACAAAAGACAAAGTGTCACAAGTTAAAGATTGGAGATTAGAAACAACTGCAGTTTTCACAAACAGTGTTGTCGATCAGAGTCTTAAAAACAGGCAAAGACACTAACTCCCCTAACTTTAAACTTCTGAAGCATGTTCCAGAGCTGGGACTGGATATGGCTCGAGAACGTACCTCAATCCAGGGATGGAAGATGTCGCTGTACTGCTACTTATCCCAGTTGACAAATTTAGATGATTTAAATATTGTTCGTTTTTAATTCAACTGCATTTTTCGTTCTCATGCTAGGTAGCAGAAGCCACAGCAGCCATTTTGGAATGGCATGTAGAACGTTGCGTTAAACAACAAAGGATAGTCAGCAAATCAGGCAGCAGAAATGTAACCATCCGAGATATCAAAAGGACTGACCATCCATGATATCAAAAGGACTGACCATCCATGATATCAAAAGGACTGACCATCCATGATATCAAAAGGACTGACCATCCATGATATCAAAAGGACTGACCATCCATGATATCAAAAGGACTGACCATCCATGATATCAAAAGGACTGAACATCCATGATATCAAAAGGACTGACCATCCATGATATCAAAAGGATAGTTTTAAGGCTATATGGTGTTTTGTTTAGATTTACAAACATTGGAGTAAAATAAGCTTATAGTTTGGGTTCTGATGGGGTACAATTATTGAACTAAACTCATGAAGCATTTCTAAGTTATATTCTTCAAGAATCAATTGGTACATGTATTTAATTTATTAGTCCAAAAGTTGCATAACCGGTGTCAGTGTGCTGGCTTAGCATGTAGAGCTTCCTCCCTGAACTTGAACCAGGGTCCTCTAACTCGCCAACACACATGACCACCCGCTTGACAAAGTACGAGTTGTTTGCGCTATAACAAAGCTCGCTGTGGAGTGATGTTACGATAGGCTCTTAACTCTGTTGCAGTAGCGTTTAAATGAGTAAGGCACAAGCTCTGTGACACCGATCAATGTCTCTTTAAGATAGAAATTAAGCTACAACCATAGGCTTCAGAATCCCATTTGACAGGATTACTTTTCCAACTCACTCCACCTATCATCACTTCATGATTGAGACGAGCCAAAGCATGCCGTCTCATTTCTAAGAATTTCTCACCATTCGGAGGCTCTATTGGGAAATAAAGGCATACAAATGCCAGGCTCAATGTTTGAATATAATGTGTCACAATGAGTCTAGAAGAAGTGTTGCAATTTGTTCTACGTTTTGTACAGAGCGTGTAGGCTACATACATTTGCGAGGCTGTTGGTTATGCTGCTTCTAGATGTGTACTGTTTGACTTTAAATGTCAATTAAGCCTGTTGTCTGTGTATCGGTCTATCATGTATATCTGAAATAGAATCCTAACTATAGGTAGTAGAATTGGGCTTGTTGCATCTCTACACGAAGCATTGTTAGTTATACGGGTGTGGGAGAATTCTCCCCCTGGGTTTACCCTAATGAAAAAGGAAAGACAATAAGAATAAGCTCTCACAAGGCATGTCAGTTGTCACACGTTTATGATCGAAATTTACAAAAGCCTTTTCTCTGACTAAAGAAAACATTGTTTCCTCTCCATTTCAGTCTAAAACGATCCAAACAGCTCCACGATAGCATCCAACAAATGAAGGTCTTCCACAGGCCCCCGTTTATCACTCGCAGACAGAATTAGAGGACGAGTAAAGCATCTCTGCATTTTCCGCGGGGAACACCAAGCCTTCAACACAAGATCTCAGCTGTGACATTCTGCTCAAGCCCTTTTCTAACTCAGATATGTTGTTCTAACCAGGGTAGCCTAGTGGTCAGAGTGTTGGACAAGTAACCAAAAGGTTGCAAGATTGAATCCCGGAGCTGAAAAGATACAAATCTTCCCTTCTGCCCCTGAACAAGGCAGTTAACCCACTGTTCCTAGGCCGTCATTGAAAATAATAATTTGTTCTTAACTGAATTGCCTAGTTAAATAAATATAAAAATGTGTTTTTCATCACCTTCTTGTGAATTTGTAACGGACAGATATCAATAAGAATGCATAGACACGAATACTGTTTACTGTCATAGTGTCTTCCAAGACTGAAAGCTTGGAACGCTTGATTCAATCTATTGGTCTATTCTTGTCCTAAATGTCCCCCACTGAACAATACTCCAGGATGAATTCTGAGTAAACGTCTATAGTATGGACACAGTGGATTGTAATATACACTATATAAACAGAAGTATGTGGACAGCCCTTCAAATTAGTGGATCTGGCTATTTCAGCCACACTTATAAAATTGAGCACACAGCCGTGTAATCTCCATAGACAAACATAGGCAGTAGAATGGCCCTTACTGGAGAGCTCAGTGACTTTTAACGTGGCACCATCATAGGATGCCATCTTTCCAACAAGTCAAATAATTGCCCTGCTAGAGCTGCCCCGGTCAACTGTAAGTGCGGTTATTGTGAAGTGGAAATGTCTAGGAGCAACAACGGCTCAGCCGCAAAGTGGTAGGCCACACAAACTCACAAAATGGGACCGCCAACTGCTGAAGCGCGTAGAGTGTAAAAATCGTCTGTCCTCGGTTGCAACACTCACTACCGAGTTCCAAACTGCCTCTGGAAGCAACGTCAGCACAATAACTGTTTGTCAGGATCTTCATGAAATGAGTTTCCATGGTTGAGAAGCTGCACTAAAGTCTAAGATCACCATGCACAATGCCAAGCGTCGGCTGGAGTGGTGTAAAGCACGCTGCCATTGGACTCTGGAGCAGTGGAAACACATTCTCTGGAGTAATGAATCAAGCTTCACCATCTGGCAGTCCGACAGACTAAACTGGGTTTGGTGGATGCTAGGAGAATGCTACCTGCCTGAATGCATAGTGCCAACTGTAAGGTTTGATGGAGGAAGAATAATGGTCTAGGGCTTTTTTTCATGTTCCGGGCTAGCCCATTCGTTCCAGTGAATGGAAAGTTTAATGCTACAGCATACAATGACATTCTAGATGATTCTGTGCTTCCAACTTTGTGGCAACAGTTTGGGGAAAGCCCTTTCCTGTTTCAGCATGACAATGGCCCCGTGCACAAATCAAGGTCCATACAGAAATGGTTTGTCGAGATCAGTGTGGGAGAACTCGACTGGCCTGCACAGAGCCCTGACCTCAACCCCATTGAACACCTTTAGGATGAATTGGAATGCCAACTGTGTACTCCCAACATAAATGCCTGACCTCACTAATGCTCTTGTGGCTGAATGGAAGCAAGTTCCTGCAGCAATGTTCCAACATGTAGTGGAAAGCCTTCCCAGAAGACTGGAGGCTGTTATAGCAGCAAAGGGGGGACCAACTCCATATAACTGCCCTTGACTTTGGAATGAGATGTTCGACGAGCAGGTGTCCACAAACTTTTCGTCATGTAGTGTTCTGTGGCATAAAACCTCTTATGGCTGCAGGGGCTGTAATGAGTAGCTTGGATCAGAGGTGCCCAGAGTAAACGGCCTGCTCCTCAGTCCCAGTTGCAAATATATGCATATGATTATTAGTATTGGATAGAAAACACTCTGAAGTTTATAAAACAGTTTGAATGATGCCTGTGAGTATAAGAGAACTCATATGGCAGGCAAAAACCTGAGAAGAAATCCAAACAGGAAGTGAGAAATCTGAGGTTGGTCGATTTTCAACCCAGCCCCTATTGAATTCAGAGTGGGATATGGATGAAGTTGCACTTCCTAGGGCTTCCACTGGATGTAAACCATCTTTAGAAACTTGAATGAGGCTTCTACTGTGTTGTGGGGCTGAATGGGAGCTGAATGAGCCAGGTGTCTGGCAGAGAGCCAAGGGCTGGTCACTTGCAATTCACATGATAGCGACCTGCGTTCCATGGCTTCTCTACAGACAAAGGAATTCTCCAGTTGGAACTTTATTGAAGATTTATGATAACAACACCCTAATGATTGATTCTATACTTAGTTTGACAAGTTTCTTTGAGCTGTAATATAACTTTTTGAAGTTTTTGTCCGACGTTCGGATGGACCTGCACGAGTGATTGGATTTGTGTACTAAACGCGCTAACAAAAGTAGCTACTTGGACATAAATAATGGACATTATCGACCGAATCAAGCATTTATTGTGTAACTGGTGTTCCTGGGAGTGTATTCTGATGAAGATCATCAAAGGTAAGGGAATATTTATAATGTGATTTCTGATTTCTGTTGACTCCAACATGGCGGATCATTTTATTTATTTTCTGAGCGCCGTCTCAGATTATTGCATGGTTTGCTTTTTCCGTAAAGTCTTTTTGAAATCTGACGCAGCGGTTGCATTAAGGAGAGGTATATCTATATTTCCATGTGTATAACTTGTATGTTCATCTCCATTTATGTTGAGTATTTATGTTGAATTGATGTGGCTATGCAAAATCACTGGATGTTTTTGGAACTAGTGAACGTAACGCGCCAATGTAAACTCAGATTTTCTATATAAATATGAACTTTATCAAAGAAAACATACATGTATTGTGTAACATGAAGCTCTATGAGTGTCATCTGATGAAGATCATCAAAGGTTAGTGATTCATTTTATCTCTATTTGTGCTTTTTGTGACACCTCTCTTTGGCTGGAAAAATTGCTGGGTTTTCTGTGAGTTGGTGGTCACCTAACATAATCGTTTGTGGTGCTTTCGCTGTAAAGCCTATTTGAAATCGGACACTGTGGTGGGATTAACAACAAGATTACCTTTAAAACGGTATAAAATACATGTATGTTTGAGGAATTTTAATTATGAGATTTCTGTTGTTTTGAATTTGGCGTCCTGCACCTTCACTGGCTGTTGTCATATCATCCCATTAACGGGATTGCAGCCCTAAGAAGTTTTAATCTCCCCTCCATTTTTTCCCTGCTCTCAGCATTAGGAGATGATTTACAGACACTGCATTTTCTTCCTACAT